>NC_142878.1:41274166-41635000 GCF_051225735.1 Oryctolagus cuniculus
GACTCCATGATGACCCGCTTTTCAACACAGGCCTAAGGCTGCAATCTGGGTACATGTATCTTATTCCTGCCTGGAGAGTTTACAGGTTCGAGAACCTCCACACCCAATGCCATCCACGTTCTCTTGGTGTCTGCTCTCAACAGAGCCAGGAATTGAGGGGGCTTCGGGAAAGAGCCAGGTGCCAGCTGTGTCCAGGGCTGTGTGGAGGTTGACCAAGGTGGGGACTGGGACAGCCCTGCAGCGATTGGTGCTATTTGAGGAGAGGACTTCAGGAGAGGCATTGGCTTTGATGTCCTCAGCCAGCTTTAATGCAGGTGTTGTCTGTGCCTGAGATCCTACTGACAACAAACCTTCAGCCAGAAAATATCTCAATGTTTGTGTGTGTGTGTGTGTGTGTGTGTGTGTAAGGATAAGGACAGATCCATGTGGGATCACCATTCTGTACTTCCAAGGAGCAGAAAGAAATCCATGGGAGCTTAGAGGAAAGTTTTAGGAATGTCTTAAGCAGATACTATTGCTAATCCTGACACATCTGGAAGGCAGAAAAGTGCTTTTCTTCTGTAGACAGGTGGCTATTACATGTTTAACTATTACATGTTTAATGAATTTAATTTTAAAAAGATGTCACCCTTCTCTAAGTAGCCTGCTGGAAGAACCAAAATATATAACAAATTTCCCTGCACCCACCTCTGCCATGTCTTCTGACAAGTGGGCCTTGGTACTTTATGTATCTCACCGGCTAAACATTGCATGATGTTTTTGAAAAGAAAAATCCTGATATGTTCAGATGTTATTAAAGAGTTCAAAAGCCAAAGGTCGAGACACCTTTAATAAATCATTTGAAAGCCATGGAAATGTGCTGAGAGAGTTAAGGAGAAAGTTAAGGCAGAACAATGTTCACATCAAAGCCAAGCAGCTGTGCTGGGACACGAGCCCGGACTGCAGAGACAGCATGACTGTCCCCAGGGACGCTGCTCCGTGTCCCACATCACACTGCGGGCCTGCCTGGGGCCTGAAAGCTCTCTGCTTCCTTCTATCCTTCCGCTGTTTTATTGCCCTGATTCCAGGTGAAATCCTTCTAAATACTAACACTGCTTTCTTCCTGCCTCCTGCCTCCTCTTAGACTTTTTCCTATGGAAAAATAAGAAGCTCACAGGAAGCCAACAGCCATTCTGGAAGCTTAGAGGAAGACCCAATAATGTTGGAAGGAACTCCCCATGGGCCTTAAAGGCGAGGGTAGGGTAGGAAGCATTTAGGGTAAAGGGAGACACATTATTAAGAGGCAGTTGGCAACAGAATGGGAAAAAATATTTTCAAACTATGCAACAAATAAAGGATTAATAACCAGAATCTACAAAGAGATTAAGAAACTCTGCAACAACAACACAAACAACCCACTTAAGAGATGGGCCAAGGACATCAATAGACATTTTTCTTTTTTTTCTTTTCTTCTTCTTCTTTTTTTGATAGGCAGAGTGGACAGTGAGAGAGAGAGACAGAGAGGAAGGTCTTCCTTTGCCGTTGGTTCACCCTCCAGTGGCCGCTGCGGCCGGCGTGCTGCGGCCGGCGCACTGTGCTGTTCCGAAGGCAGGAGCCAGGTACTTATCCTGGTCTCCCAGGCGGGTGCAGGGCCCAAGCACTTGGGCCATCCTCCACTGCACTCCCTGGCCACAGCAGAGAGCTGGCCTGGAAGAGGGGCAACCGGGACAGAATCCAGCGCCCCGACCGGGACTAGAACCCTGTGTGCTGGCGCCACACTTAATACCATTGGTTGAACTCTTTAATTAACACACAATTATTCTTAGGTGTTGAAATTTAACTGAAAAGTGATTCCTGTTAAATATAAGAATGGGAATAAGAGAGGGAGGAGATGTACAGTTTGGCACATGCTAAATCGGACTTGCCCCAAATGGTAGAGTTAGAAACATGCCTGGGGATTCTAATTCAATCCCACCAAGGTGATATGTATCAATGCCATCTCACTAGTCAAAGTGATCAGTTTCAGTTCATGATTGATCATAATGATAGGACTAAGAGTCAAAGGGATCACATAAACAAGACTAGTGTCTGCTAATACTAACTGATAGAATTAAAAAGGGAGAGAACAATCCAACATGGGAAGCAGGATACACAGCAGACTCATAGAATGGCAGATGTCCTAAACAGCACTCTGGCCTCAGAATCAGCCCTTAAGGCATTTGGATCTGGCTAAAAAGCCCATGAGAGTATTTCAGGCATGGAAATCCAAGACACTCCGGCAAAAAAACAAAACAAAACAAAACAAACAAACAAACCCTAAATAAAAGATCTCTGTGAGTGAGATCCCAGCGGAAAGAATGGGCCATGAAAGGAGGTATCTTTCTCTGAAGGGAGGAGAGAACTTCCACTTTGACTATGACCTTGTCTAAATAAGATCAGAGTTGGCAAACTCAAAAGGCTTCCATAGCCTTGGCAACTCATGACAAAAGCCTAGGGTGATTACTGACGCCATAAACAAGAGTGTCAATTGTTAAATCAACAACAGGAGTCACTGTGCATTTACTCCTTTTGTAGGATCTCTGTCCTTATGTGTTGTACTATGTGAATAAATGGTATAACTAGTACTCAAACAGTACTTTACATTTTGTTTCTGTGTGGATGCAAACTGTTGAAATCTTTATTTAATATATACTAATTGATCTTCTGTATATAAAGAGAATTGAAAATGAATCTTGATGTGAATGGGATGGGACAGTGAGCAGGAAATGGGAGAGTTGCGGGTGGGAGGGAAGTTATGGGGGAGAAAAAGCCATTGTAATCCAAAAGCTGTATTTTGGAAATTTATATTTATTACATAAAAGTTGAAAAAAAAAAAAAAGAGGCAGTTGGGGCCGGTGCTGTGGTGTAGCATGTAAAGCCACAGCCTGCAGTGCCGGCATCCCATATGGGTGCTGGTTCGAGTCCCAGCTGCTCCCATTCTGATCCAGCTCTCTGCTGTGGCCTGGGAAAGCAGTAGAAGATGGTCCAAGTCCTTGGGTCCCTGCACCCACGTGTAAGACCCAGAAGAAGCTCCTGGCTTCGGATCGGTGCAGCTCTGGACGTTGTGGCCAATTGGGGAGTGAACCAGCGGATGGAAGACCTCTCACTCTCTTTCTCTCTCTCTGTCTCTCCTTCTCTCTCTCTCTCTCTCTCTCCTTCTCTCTCTGTGTAACTGTGACTTTCAAGTAAAATAAATAAATCTTTAAAAAAGGCGGTTATTACAAAAAGGCGGTTATTACTGTCTCTCTCCGAGTTCTGAATGACCATCTGTGCACCTCCACAGTGCTCTGCAGCCTTTACCCACAGAGCAAACTGAGTTTGACACAAGGTGCAGAGTACATATGGGCCTGAATATTTTACTCCAAAAATACAAGCTCATGAATAGTATTCAAAAGAAAAAATTGGGACTGGGTGTTTGGTGCCGTGGCTAAGATGCACCTTGTGTGATGCCCACGTCTCATATGCTCATGCCCATGTACCTGAGTTCAAGTCCTGCCTCTGCTTCTGATTCCAATTCCTCCCACATGTACTCTGGAGGCAGCAGTGATGGTTCAGGTACTTGGGACCTTGTCACCCATTTGAGGGACCTTTCTGAGTTCCTGGCTCCTGGTATTAGCCTGGTCTAGCTGGGGCTGTTGCAGGCATTTGGGGCGTGAGCCAGCAGATGGAAGATCTCTCTCTGTCTCTGTTTCTCTCCCTTTACAAGTAAATAAAAATTAAAAACAAAATTATAATGTTAGAAATTACTTTTATTTCTCTCTTTCCTTTCTTCCTCCCTCCATCTCTCATTTCCTCCATTATCTGTATCCCTCCTTCTTGCTTCCTCCATTTTTTTAAACAGGCAGAGTTAGTGAGAGAGAAACAGAGAGAAAGGTCTTCCTTCGGTTGGTTCACCCCCCAAATGGCCGCTATGGCCGGTGCGCTGCGCTGATCTGAAGCCAGGAGCCAGGTGCTTCCTCCTGGTCTCCCATGTGGGTGCAGGGATCCAAGCACTTGAGCCATCCTCCACTGCCTTCCCTGGGCCACAGCAGAGAGCTGAACTAGAAGAGGAGCAACCGGGACAGAACCGATGCCCCAACTGGCACTAGAACCCGATTGCTGGTGCCTCAGGTGGAGGATTAGCCTAGTAAGCCATGGCACTGGCCTTCCCTCCATTTTTTTTTTTTTACCAGACATTTATTGTACAGTTGCTGGGTACCAGGCCGTCTCCTTGGGACTAGGAGCACGCAGGTCATTGGGCTGAGGCCTGTCGTTATGCTATAGCATGACAGAATCACATACAGATAAATAGAGGTTGCTTTATTGATTCTGAGGTAGATCATCTAAATCAGTTGCGTTTACCCAAATTGGACATCATCTAGTGTACACATTTGCAGAAATGACACGTGACACCCCATATATGTGTATATCTTTGTGTGTCAGTTTATACAAATTTTAAAAACAAATGAATGAGGGACTAGACTAGAGGTAGGATCCAGGGTCTGAGTAGTTCCAGGAGCAGTGGAGAGGAAGTGACATTTAGGAGGCAAAAGTGGTTGAGGGAGATAAGGGATAAGAAGGAAGTTGGGGCAGTCATGGCTCAGTGGGTGAAGCTGATGCCCACAATCCAGGCACTGGTTCATGTCCTGGCTGCTTCATTTTCTATCCAGCTCCCTGCTAATGGCTTGGAAAAGCCAAGGAAGATGGCCCAAGTGCTTGGGTTCCTGCTTCCCATGTAGGAGACCTGGGAGAAACTCCAGCTCCTGGCTTCAGCCTGGTCCAGCCCCAGCCATGGCAACCAGCTGGGGAGTGAACCAGTAGATGTGAGATCTCTCTCCTCCAGTCTCTTCCTCTCTATAACGCTGCCTTAAAATAAATAAATCTTCAAAAAGGACAGGAAGGAGGTCAGGAAGTTTCCTGGGTTCCTGAATTATCCATCTGGGCAGGTGGTCAATACAAGAGAAGAAATGGTTTTGGGCGAAAAGAGAATTAATCTTGTGTAAAGCATACTGACCTGAAGGCACAGCAAGACATTTTAGTGGCTGTCCAGTTGGCTATTGTGTGTTCTAGTATGAGGAGGATGTTTGAGTTAAATGCATTTTTCTTAAACATCTACTTCATCTTAATTATGATGGAATAATAATTAATAAAAAATTGCAGAATTAAGTCTCAGTGTTCCCTTCAGCTCTTGTGTTTTCCAGTTCTCACCCCAGATGCAGAGAATCTAAGGGTATGAAAAAAAAAATCAAGCCATGCTTTGAGAGGCAATTGTGCTTAGCTAAAGATGGATTTTTGAGACCCACTTGGAGGATTAAGCCAGGTCTGCTCCAAGGAGAGATACGACAATGTTCCAGGCCATGTGGGGTGATACTGGCAGGGTGGATCTAAGACCCTGATGGGGGGCATTGGATAGAAAGGGGAGAGGACTTGACACTGAGCAAAGAATATCATTCTGTGTCCCCAGCCAAGGCAGACTGTATGGACTGGGAGGGGACCTGAAGAGGAGATAAATGCATTTTCTGGCCTCAGTGAGCAACTAGTAACAAGGCTGTTCTTTAAGATTTTCTGAGTTCAATGCCAATAATAATAGATAACACTTATTGAGCTAACAATTTTTAAAAAATATTTATTTTTATTTATTTGAAAGGGTTACAGAGAGAGGTAGATGGACGGAGGGAGACAGACAGGTCTTCCAACTGCTGGTTCACTCCCCAGATGGCAGCAGAGACTGGAGCTGAGCTGATCCAAAGCCAGGAGCTTCTTTGGAGCCCAAGTGCAGAGGCCCAAGCACTTGTGCCATCCTCTGCTGCTTTTCCAGGCACCATCAGCAGGGAGCTGGATCAGAAGTGGAGTAGCCAAGACTTGAACCAGCACCCATGTGGGATGTCAGCACTGCAGTGCTAGAGCTGTAACCCAGTGTGTCACAGTGCCATCCCTCAATTAACTTTGTACACAGAAGATTAACTCTATACTAAATAAAGAGTTCAACAAATAGTATGAAAACAAAAGGACTGTTCCTCAGTAGTTTTTTGATTTCTCTTTAGATTTCTTCTGTGCCCTACTGTTCATTCAGGAGCATGTTGTTCAGTCTCCATGTGTTTGCATATGTTCTAGAGATTCTTGAGTTGTTGATTTCCAGCTTAATTCCATTGTGGTCCGAGAAGATGCATGCTATCATTTAGATTTTCTTTGAGTTTGCTGAGACTTGCTTTATGACCTAGCATGTGGTCAATCCTGAGAAAGTTCCATGCCCTGATAAGAAGAATTCTGCAACTGTAGGATGAAAAGTTCTGTGGATATCGTTAGATCAGTTCTGTTTGGTCTATAGTGTCAATTAACTCTTGTTTCCTTGCTGATTTCTGTCTGGTTTATTTGTCCTTTGCTGAAAATAGGGTATTGAAGTCCCCCGTTACTATCATAAGGGAGTCTGTGTCTCACTTTAGATGCATTAACTTTTCATTTAAATAGGTGCCCTGTAATTAGGTACATATACACTTATTATAATCACATCTTCATGTTGAATTGATCCCTTAATTATTGCATAGTGTCCTTATTTGTCTCTTTTAATAGTCTTTGTGTTAAAGTCTGTTTAGTCTGATATTAGAATGGCTACACCAGGTGTTTTTTGACTTCTGTTAGCATGTAATGTCTTTTACCATCCTTTCACTTTCAGTCTGCGTGTATCTTTTTTGATGAGATGTGTTTCTTCTAGGCAGCAGATAGATGGATTTGTTTTTTAATCCATTCAGCCAGTCTGTGTTTTAACTGGAGAGTTGAGGTTATTTACATTCAAGGTGACTATTGATAAGTAATGACTTGGCCCTGCCATTTTCCATAAATATTAATATTGTTTACTTTGGATTTCCTTTGTACTTTCACTGGGAGATTTTCTGCCTTCACCTTCTTTCATAGTGATGACCATGTTTCTGTGTTTTTGTGTGTAGTGCATCCTTAATAGTTTTTTGTAAGGCTGGACAAGAGGTGAGAAATTCTTTGAATTTCTGTTATGGAACGTCTTTATTTCACTTTATTTCATAAATGAGATTGCAGGGTACAGTATTCTGGGTTGACAGTTTTTTCTCTTTAAACTTAGAATATATCTCGCCGTTCTCTCCTAGCCTATAGGGTTTCTGATAAGAAATCTGCTGTGAGTCTAATTGAAGATCCTCTGAAAGTAATCTGGCATTTCTCTCATGCACATTTTAGAATCTTTATGTTTTACTGTGGAGAGTTTTACTACAATGTGTTGTGGTGAGGATCTTTTCTGGTTATGTCTATTAGGAGTTCTATGTGCTTCCTGTACTTAGATGCCCATTTCTTTCTCCAAATTAGGCAAGTTTTTTGTAATTGTTTCAACTAAAAACATGTTCTAATCCATTCTCTTTCCATATGTTCAGGAAGTCCTGAGACCTGTATGTTGGGTCATTTGATAGTATCCCATAAAACTCAAACATTGTTTTTTTAGTTTTCTAATTTCTTCTTCTTCTTCTTTTTTTTTTTTTTTTGGTCTGATTGTAAAATTTCCAGAGATTTGTCTTCTAACTCGGATATTATTTCTTCTGCCTCACTGAATCTGTTGTTAAGCCTTTCCATTGCATTTTTATTTGATCTATTGAATTCTTCATTTCTAATATTTCATTTTGATTTCTCTTAAAATCTCAATTTCATGGAAAACATTTTCATTCATGTCATGTATGGATTGCTTTATTTCACAAGTCTGCTTCTGATTACTTCTAAGTAATCCTACGATGAATTTTTTGAAATTTGTTTCTGGCATTCCTTCAGTCTCTTCATCTTCACAATCTAGTATTGAAGTGTTCTTGTGTTCCTTTGGGGGCATATCATGTTGTTTTTCTTATTCTTGTTTCTTTAATTTCTGTGTTTATTTTTAGGCATTTGTGGAGATACTTTTTTTTTTTTTCCTGTTCATGGCTTTTCTCTTTGGACTATCCCTCTGTGGCTTAGTGGAGTGTCTGCTCTTTCCATGAATACCCAGAGGCATGTGCTGGGTGTGGCCCAGCGGCTTTGTTCAGTGCTCCAGGGTGAGGGGAGTGTCCAAGGTGACAGTCAAGTTGGGTGTGGTAAATTTCCTCTTTATTTTTTGAAGCAGAGAGGAGGATTTGATCAGCTCTGTTGTATAGTCTCATGCTCACCTCCTTGCCTTCAAGGAGACCAATGCCTGGGCACTACCCTCAGTGGGTGCAGTGTTCATCCATGCTGCCACAAGAACCACACAAAGGATCCATGCAGTTCTCAGTGTGAGCACAGATCCTACAACAATGCCTCTTGCCAGGCCATCAGGGAGCCCTGAGCCTGTGGAGCTGCCCACAGTGACTGCTCAGAGACCCAGACACACCCTGCGCCCTCCCATGCAGCCACAGTATTTTCACAGACCCAGCACACAAGGCTCTCACAGTCATGAGCGCCTAGCCCCCTGTCAGTTCTCCCAGTCAGACTCAGGCTGGTTGTTGGGCACACTGACACAAACCGGTGCAGCTATTACAGATGTCCAAAACGACACCTGCCCTCTCTCAGATAGTTACAGGACAGTGGTTCTGCATGGTCAGGGAGAGAGAAAGGTGCCTCCTCTGCTTTTTGTTCCTCTAGGTTGGCTGGTACACTGTCCTTCACTGGACTCCAAGCTGGACTCACACCAGGCTCTTCCCACGGCTTTGTCACCAGCAGCTTGGGCTGCTGCAGTCTGGTCTTACCTCACTCTCCAAAGCTGGTGCTGAGGCTTTTGGCTGCTGGGGTCCTGAGTTGTGCATGTCCATGCCCTCCAAGTTGATCCACAGTGTCCCTCTAATTTGATTGGAGTTTACTCTACAGTTTTCTCCCTAACTCTTCCCTGAGAATGCACTCTTTCCACTTTTTTTGTTTTAAACTAACTTCCTCTAGACTAGAGTGAAATGTAATTTTTAAAGTTTATTTGATAGGCAGATAGATGATAGATATAGAGAGAGCTCTGATTCACTGGGTTACTCCCCAGATGCCTACAACAAAGCCAGATGTTGGAAACTCAACTCAGGTCTCTCATAGGCATGGCAGGGACGTGACTACTTGAACCATTAGTTACTACCTCCCAAGGTGCATATTCCTGCTAGAATCAGAGGTGGCTTTGGATTTGAACCCAGGCACTCCAGTATGGGATGTGGGCATCCGAAGTGGTGTCTTAACTACTTGGCCAAATACCTGCCTCTGAGTGTTTTAGAGTAGGAAACCACCCCTTCAGTGTTTCTCCATAGGAGACTCTGGAGGGCATGAAGCATGGAAGTTAGTAATGTCTGGGAAAAAAAATGGTAACTGCTGTCAATATTTTCTAATCAGGGCCGGCGCTGTGGTGTAGTGGGTTAAGCTGCCGCCTGCAGTGCCGGCAACCCATATAGACACTGGTTTGAGACCTAGCTGCTCCATTTCTGATCCAGCTCTCTGTTATGGACTGGGAAAGCAGTGGAGGATGGCCCAAGTCCTTGGGCCCCTGCACCTGCATGGGAGACCTGGAAGAAGCTCCTGGCTCCTGGCTTCAGATTAGCACAGCTTCGGCCATTGTGGCTAACTGGGGAGTGAATCAGCAGAAGGAAAACCTCTCTCTCTCTCCTCTCTGCCTCTTCTTCTCTCTCTGTGTAACTCTGACTTTCAAATAAATAAATCTTTAAAAAATATTTTCTAATCAATTTTTTAAATCAACAAAATTCTTTCAGTTGACAAACTTACTTTTAGTCAAATTGCCTTCTACCAAATTAACTTTTGATTAAATTAAATTGCAGTTAAGTTTTCTAGGGCAGCTGCAAAGTTTGGGCAAATAAACAAGAGCTTGTTGGGCCATTATGTATATTTCCTACAAGTCTCACTTTTCAAGGCATCATGCTTACTTTTTGGCATGATAGGAATTTTGATTGTTAGAAAAATGGAAAGTTTAGCTAGCTATTTATATAGCAATTTCATTTTTAGAAACAGAACTTCCCACCTCCCCATCCAGATAGCTCCCTATCCAGACATCTGAGAGAGGGCAGGTGTCATTTTGGACATCCGTAATAGCTGCACCGGCTTGTGTCAGTGTGCCCAGCAACCAGCCTGAGTCTGACTGGGAGAACTGACAGCATCACACAATTGTTGATGGTTCAGTGGATCTGATTTCTAGAAATTTCCCAGAGCTCCCAAACTCGATATGAGAATCATTATTGTAAAGAGACTGTTATTTATATTCTAAAATTCAAACAGTAAATAAATCTACCAGTTAAAAGGGGACAAAAACATATTCATAAATGATAATAAATTATCAAATTTTAAATAGGAATGTATTTTTTTTAAGACTTTGTTTATTTGAGAGGTGGAGTGACAGACAGAGGAAGAGAGAGAGAGAGAGAGAGAGAGAGAGAAAGGTCTTCCATCTGCTTGTTCACTCCCCAAATGGCTGCAGTGGCAGAGCTGGGCTGATCAGAAGCCAGGAACAAGGAATTTCTGGGTCTCCCACGTGAGTGCAGGGTCCCTAATACTTGGGCTATCTTCTACTGCTTTCCCAGGCCACAGCAGAGAGCTGGTTTGGAAGAGGAGCAACTGGGACTAGAACCAGTGCCCATATGGAATGCCAGTGCTGCAGGCAGAGGATTAACCTACTGTGTCACAGCGCACAGGAGTGTATTTTTATTTTTGAAATTCAGTTTGTCTAAATGGCTAAGTTATTGCAATAATAAGCATAGAAAGATTTCTGTTTCCTGAAATTTGTTATATGAGCCCAGTTGCTTAGAATGTACATGTGGTTCCTTTTACTGCTCTCATCCGCACACCCCAAAGTGGCAGAAGAACCACAGGAATCAGAAATCAAATACAAATACATAATGCGAGCATAAATGGACAAAAAGAGCTAAGCCCCGAGTTCACATTGCAGCCTGGGATGAGGTGTGAAGTCGCAAATAAAGTCCAGAACCTCCTGGACAGGGGTTCAGTCCCTGTCAGTTGGGCCCTAGCCAAGAAGGAGGACATGGTTTTTGTTGCCAGCTTCTACTCTGGTTCAGACTGAGTGCCTCTCCCTTACGTTATCCAGTTCTTGATTCTGACTCAAAAACCCCAGAAAACAAAAACGTTGCTTATTCCCCACCACCTATCCGGATACTTGAGTTACCTGTTGATCTCTTTTGCTCTACATTCAGAGTCATTTGCCGTTTGCTGGAGAGATCTGGAAGTCTCTTGTGTTCAGTCATTCCCAGTGTTGTGTATGCACAGAGGACTTTAGTAGGGTGGCCCAAATATGCAACATTCCTGGCACAGCTGAGTGGGAGCCCAGGGACCCTAGACTGATGGGTGCCCTAGTGGCTCCTGGGAGTCCGGGAGGGCCAGTTCTCCCCTCCCCCCCACACCCTGCTTCACACGTCTGCATCTTTCTAAGAGCTCATTTTGGCCTTGGGGTGGAAGCAGGTTGTACCCTTTCCAGCTCTGCTTAAGAATTTTCAAGGTTTTCTTTGGGAAATCTTCTCTTCCGGCCCGTATGTTCTGTTATTTAAAGGATCTATTCTCAACTTGCAGCACATTTTATTTTTCAGTCCAAGAAGGTGTGGCAATTATAGTCTTTGTCTTCTTACTTATTTTTAATTTTTTTCAACTTTAATTTTTTCTGCAGATAACATTTTAAATTTACATTATGGTCAAAGGCTTAATGACGCTACTAAATAAAGAGTTTGACATTTAAAAAGCAAAGAAACCACCACCCAGCAGCTTGTCCCCTTTTTAACACCAACAGAAGCAAGATAAATTTTCTTACTAGTTGTTTTCATTTAAACTTTTTATTACTGTGACATGATTAATCCTTACTTTGATTCCTGGCAATTTCTGCTTTTGGTCCCACCCAGGAACCTCTACTAGAAGCCACACTTTATACAGTTTCCATGTTTTATTTGTCATGGTCCAGAATCATAGACTCACTCTCTGATGTTTGCCATTCTTTGAGCCTCTGGGCTAACAATGCAGCAATTGCATTGCTCATAAGAGTGGTGTGGGGTTAAATGCAGGGAACTTCTGGTGATGATTGTAACTATTTCTTAGCAAGTGGGACTCCGTTCAACATTGTAAATCATGGCTCAAGGCAGCATTTGAACTGTACCCCCCGGGGCAAGGGTGTTAAAAGTCAGAGTTAGATTGATATTGGATTCTTTATTTTTCTCCCCATTGATGTGAGTCAGCCATCAATCTCAAGTGAGGATTTTTCTGATAAAAAATTCTGCAAGGTAATTCTATCACTTGAGAGTCTTCAAAGCTCGCCCGCCCTCCCTCCCTCTCTTTCTCATTATGTAACTAATATTTGACAAATAGTGTAGGACAGATTCAGCATTCAACAAGTACCCAAAAATGTTTTGGCCAAATTAAACTAGTCACTGAGACAGAGACACATAAGTGAAGATTCTTGCCCATGAGGAGCTGAGTTGGAGGAGACAGATGTGTTTTAAGAATCATCGTTAGTGGCCGGCACCGTGGCTCAATAGGCTAATCCTCCGCCTTGTGGTGCCGGCACACAGGGTTCTAGTCCCGGTCAGGGCGCCGGATTCTGTCCTGGTTGCCCCATTCCAGGCCAGCTCTCTGCTGTGGCCAGGGAGTGCAGTGGAGGATGGCCCAGGTGCTTGGGCCCTGCACCCGCATGGGAGACCAGGAAAAGCACCTGGCTCCTGCCTTTGGATGAGTGCAATGCGCCAGCCGCGGCGGCCATTGGAGGGTGAATCAACGGCAAAAAGGAAGACCTTTCTCTCTTTCTCTCTCTCTCTCTCTCTCTCACTGTTCACTCTGCCTGTCAAAAAATAAAAAAAATAGTGCTAACTTCCCCCGGGGGGTCCAGTACAACAGGGGTGTTATTTCAGTAGATTAGATGTGGAAAGATGACAAGGACTTTGTGGATAATATAGAAAACTGAATTTGAATATTGGGAAACTGTTCATTTAAAGTAGTCTCGTAATGTTCCAAGTTAACTGGTGGCAGCCATGTCTGACATGGAGCCCAGGAGCTCTGCATACTACCCAGGGCACACATGTGGACAAGCTGGGGTCAAGGGACTTTTCTCTGGCTCTGGCCAGATGGGTTGACTTAGTAATGAGCACCCGATCCAAGCTCCCTTGAGTCCCACCCCAGAAAACTAGGTTTCTGGAGGGAGAAAGAGTGTGAGTACCATAGATTATTGCTATAAAGCTGTAAAACTTCTAGGAGAAATCACAGGAAAGAACTGGTGCCCTGCATTAGGCAAAGATTTCTTTGATAGGAAAGAGTAAATAGAAACTCTAAGAGGAAAAAATGATAAATTGGACTTCATAAAAATTAAAAGCTAGTCTTTGAAATGTACTGTGAAGAAAATTAAAAGACAAATCATAGCCTGAGAGAAAATATTTGCAAAACATATTTGGTTAAGCATTCATATGTAGAATATATAAAAATTCTTACAACTCAATAAGAAGATAAACAACCCTTCAAAAATTATCAGGAATTAAACCCTTCAGAGATATGGATGAGAAGATGCTAAAATTGTTATTTATAAGAAAATTAAGGCCACAATGAAATACTGCTACATAACCTATTAGAGTGGGTAAAAGTAAAAAATATTGTTCATTAATGAAGTGTTTGAAGAGTATGAGCCAGCAGAAATACTGATTCATTATATGTAGAAACACAGAATGGTACAATAACTTTGGAAAACAGTTTGAGTTTTTTATAAAATGAAACATACACTTAAAACATGGGCTAGTGGTTTCACTTGTAAGAATTTACCCAAGAGAAATGAAAACAAACCTAAGTCCACACTAAGGCCTAGACACGAATCAGTTCCTAGTTTGTTCTGTAACAGCGTCAAACTGGAAATAATCCAAATGTCCATTAACAATGAATAAACCCAATGTGCTATATTTATACAAAGCAGTGCTATTGAGTACAAAGAGGAACTAACCATCGATATTCCTAACAGCAACACGGATTATCTCTAGAATATACCGAGTGAGAAATGTTATCCTACATCCTGTGTGACTTATTTGTATGAATTTCTAGAAAAGCCAAACTGCTATTCTAGAAGACAGATCGGTGATTCCAGGGCCTAAGGCTGGGGGAAGGGGTCAGCTGCTGCCAGCATGAAAGGACTTTGGGGGACACCGCTCCTCTTCCGGATTTCAGTTGAGGCGGTGGTTGTGTGGTTGTACCCATTTGTCAAACTCATGAATTATATGCTTCACAAAGACTAAATTTGGCTATGCATAAATTACCCTCCATCAAAAGTGAACACAAAAATGAACAGGTGATGGGCCCAGAGTTTAGAAGTATAAACTTCGGGAGCTGGCAGGACTCCATCTTTTCTGGAGCCCTCTGGTTGGTCCAAGCTGTCTCAGTGGGTTTCTGTCACTTGCAGTCAGAGGAATTGCAGTTAAGAAGGAAATGGGCACCTCTGCAGAATATTTAACTTGGATATGTTCTTCAGGGGGTGGAAATTTTTTTAATTTTTTCTTATTGGAGAATTTTTTTTTTTTTAAGATTTGTTTATTTGAAAGAGTTACACAGAGAGAGAAGGAGAGGCAGAGAGAGAGAAAGAGAGAGAGAGAGAGGTCTTCCATCCTCTGGTTCACTCCCCAGTTGGCCACAGTGGCTGGAGCTGCACTGATCCAAAGCCAGGAGCTTCTTCCAGGTCTCCCAGGCATCTTCTACTGCTTTCCCAGGCCACAGCAGAGAGCTGAATTGGAAGTGGAGCAGCCAGGACTTGAACCTGCACCCATATGAGATGCAGGCACTGCAGGTGGTGACTTTACCTGCTACCCCACAGCACTGGCCCCAATGGAGAATTTCTTGACATTTTCCAAGAGACACCACCCTTGTTAGGAATTCCCAGACTTTTGTAGAACGCTGAGCCGGGATTGGGACCCTAAATTCTAGACATGTCTCCACAACACACTGGCTGTGCAGTCTCAGGCAAGTCCTGCTGTCTCAGCGAGCTTCTGCTTGCTCAGATGTAAAAGGGGAAAATGAACTGCACACATGGCTCCTGACCTTTTCGTTCAAATTTGCCAACCAGCCCAATATAGAACCAGGTACAAGCGGGCTCCTGTGGAGGGAGGCCAAAGCCTACCAACTTGGAGGTCAGGAGTGCAGCGAGATAGAGTTTATGCAAATACATGGTTGTGTTTGAAGAATGAAGAGTGGGAAGTCATCTGTGCCGGTTGGAATATAAATACAGGAACTAAGAATGTAAGCACACCTCTGAGATGACGGCGGAGGAAGCTTGACCTAAAAATAAATGTTAGGAGCTGGTGTCCGAGCTGGGACGCTGAGCTGGTGCCCAGAGCAAACGGATCTGCTAGTCTTCACGCTCGGGCCCCATTTCTTTTCTTCATAGCCATTATTGTGCAGCTGCTTAAAAACAGAGCCAGGAATTCCAGGAGGGCAGAAGCCCAATCTGGCTGCTGTACCGGTTCTTTCATGCTGCAGCAACCCCAGCTCCCTGCGAGGTTCCCGGACAGCATCCTGCCTGTCAACAGCTCACTTAGGAGGCCAAGACTCGCAGAGCCTCCTGGTGCCGCACCGCGCCGCTTCCTCCCAGCAGCACCGGCAGCTGCCCTCAACTGCCCCTCCTCCACCTCTCCCCCGATCTCTAGCTTTAAGAGAGCACCCAGCGTCCTTCTACTGTGACTCTGTCCCTCCCGTACCTCATGTGTCAGAAGAGCTCCTGGGGGACTTGACGCTCTCTCCAGACCTAGCTGTGGCCCATAGTTTGTGCTCCTCCTATTGTGTAAGTGGTAGGCAGCTGGCCAGCCAAGAACTACATTTCCCAGCACCCCTTGCATCTGGATGTGTTCCGGTCATGAATGGCAGTGGATGGAATGTGAGTCTAAGTGAGGTGGTCCCTGATGGACTGTGTCAGTCATTTGCTTGTTTGCACCCAGAGCTACTTCTTGTCCTCTTCCTGTCCTGCTCCATGTGTAGCGCACCGATTCCTGCAAACTACGGTTTCCCAGGCTTCCTTCCTTAGCTCTGGCTAGCTCAGGCCCCTGGGAGGCACTGGCAGGAGATTAGAGGAAGGGAGAAGCAGGGTATTTTATCCCAGGTCCCGGCCTCAGGTGACATGTCTGTGGTCTAAGCCCGTCTCCCATAGTCTCAGTTGCCCAGAGACCTTCTCTGCTGTTCCCGGGAGTGAGTGACGTGGGAGCTAGGAGCATGAGTGGCTCCCTGGCGGTGTGAATCTCCGGTAGCCTCCTGTCTGCTGTTGGCTTTTCAGTTCCTGCTGGTGCCCATAGTTACCAGGCTCTGCTTGATGACCTGGCTTGGGCTTTGTCTTCCTGATGGGACCCTGACCAATATACAGGGCGGTGAAAAGCAGGTGCACTCTCTCTACTCTCACTTCTCCTATCTCTGGGCTGGGGTCTTGGGGTAAGGGAACCCCAGTCTGGAAGGAGCCTAGGCTCCTGTGGCAAAGTACCACATGCAGGCCAGAAACACCCACACAGGAACACCCTTTGGGGGGAATAAAATTCTGGCTTGCTAAGCCACTGGAACATTGGGGTTTGTTTATCAAACAGCTTGCCTTTTAATAGACCAGTCAGAATGGGAGTGGGCTCTCAGATCTCCTTCCCACTGGCCTCCCATCTGTCTCCTGTGTGATCTCTGGGACATTCCTGTAGGCAAGAGTTGAAGATAGGAGTGAGTAGTGTCACAAGTTGCTTCCAAAGTCTGTGATGCTGTGATTGCGTTCACTTTAAGAGTATCTGGAACAGGGCCATTGCTGTGGTGTAGTGGGTAAATCCACCTCCTGTGATGCCGACATCTCCTATGGGTGCTGGTTTTAGACCTGGCTGCTCCACTTCTGATGCAGCTCCCTGCCAATGCATTGGGAAAGCAGTAGAAGATGGTCCAAGTACTTGGGCCCCTGCACCCGTGTGGGAGACCAGGAAGAAGCTCCCAGCCCAGGCCGTTGCAGCCATGAGGAAGGTGAACCAGCAATGGAAGATTGATCTCTGTCTCTCCCTCTTTCTCTGTTAACTCTGACTTTCAAATAAATAAATTTACTTAAAAAAAAAAAAACAGAGCATCTGGAATAAGGTAATGAGGGAATTATAGAAATAGGAATGACTATATTGTACTAGTCTTTCAAAGCTCTTTGATTTCTGAAATCCTTAATTCAGTCACTCAGTTAACGTATCACTTTGTTTGTAAAAACCTTTGCTGGGGGCCGAGTTAGCAGTGGTAGCTTTAGTAAGCCAGGCTCTGTGACAGGCTCAGCAGTAACTGGCTTTGGGTGAGAGCGGCTTCAGACAGAAGCCCTAGGTAGAGACCTCAGGGCTGGTCGACCTGAGACTGCCTGGGAGACTGGTTCTGGACAGTGCTTCTTGCAGTTCAGTGTGGACAAATTGCCGCTGCATGGCTGAAGGCCCGGGGACACTACTGCGCCCTGTATTCTCTGTGTGGGGGGGTGAGACATTGGGGGTGCTGTGGTGGAGCAGCTGACTCACGTCTCGCTTCTGGCCACTTTATGGCAACAACAATGGCTGTCCCGGGGTTGGAGCCAGAAGAACTCTCCGGGGGGACTCAGTGGTCATGGCACCCATTGGACTTGGGCCGCCTGGGGTCTGTGATGGGCACGGGACTGTGGGGGCACTGTGGGGGCCATTGTGTTGGGGAGGGCTTCGTCTGGGGCCGATTGCAGAGGCAGAGGGAGGCGTTTGTTGGGAACCTGTGGATGATGGTGGAGAACCCCGGGGCCATCTGGGCCTCCTTTGCCGTCGGGGCAAGTTCCAGTCGGACGTCAGCTCTGCGGAAACCTCAGGATCGGTTGCTCTCGGGAATTTCTTGCTGGCTGGCTAAAGCCTCGGCTATCCATGTATTCCTGTAACTATAGGAATGTGTCGAACATGTGTGATGTTTTCCAACATCCCCCCTTCTCTTCCCTTCCTGTCGGGGCTCCAAATTCACAGCCCAAAAGGGCTCCACAACGCACACACAAGTCTGGTAAGACGATTGCTCCTCAGGCTCAAATCGCCCAGGTTGCCGCAATGATCGCCTGAAAATGGAAGCGTCTCCAGAAGCGAGGTACCTCGGGCACTTTCCAGCCACTTACACCGTGCAGACCCAGGCCGAAAGCCCAGGACCCTCCTGGTGCAGCTGTGAGCAGAAGCCAGGAAAGAGATTCCAGGAAGTGTGGGGGAAGCACCCCTGGCTCTGTGACTGGCACCTGTGCCTACTCCCTTGCTTGCCAGAAGGGGGCGTTGAGACCTATGGGCCATGTCCCACCCTTCTGCCCTCTGCATGGGAACTGGCTCTCCTTATCATTTTTTTTTTTAAACTAGTTGTTTATTTAATTTACTTGAAGAGGTGGGGGGGAGACAGAGAGAGGAACCCGTGAGCTAGTGTGCAAACAAGCAGGTGTACAGAGAGAGCGCTTCTATCTGTTGGTTCACTCCCAAAATACTTGCAACAGCTGGGTCTGGGCCAGGTCAAAGACGGGAGCCAGGAATTCCATCCGGGTCTCCCATGTGGGTGGCAGGGGCCCATCAATTGCTGCCTCCTGGAGTGAGCATTAGCAGGAATGCTGGGACTCGGATCCCGGCACTCTGTTGTAGGTTACAGGTGTCCCAAGCAGAGTCTTAGCTGCTGTGCCAAATACCCAGCCCTCCTTTTCATTTTTCAGAATAGCTTTCTTTACTTGGACATATTCCATACAAATGCACTCATTCAAAGCGCATGATTCAATGACTTTAAGCATGCAAGTATTTATAGGGCTCAGCAATCATCACAACAGCCTGTTTTAGATGCTTTTCATTATCCCGGAGACATTTGGAACCCCTGAGCTGTCACCTTCCCGCCTCGCTCCATTGTGCCATTCCCTCCTGGCCCTAGGCAATCACTAAACCACTCATCTGTTTCCTCTCTCTATATCTGTCTGTTCTGGACATTAAGGAATGAATGGAGTCTGCCACACGTGATCTGTTGTGTGTGGCTTTTTCCACGTGCGTCATGTTCCACATTCGGTACTCGTGGCAAGCAGGTGTCACTTCTTCATTCCCCCTTAGGAGGAATGAGCGAGAGGCCAGGCCACTCACACCTGGGCATCCCACACTGCCTTTCGCCAGTTGTGGATGTTTGGGCTGTCTCCCCTTTGTGGCTGTGGTGAACGAGCTTGCCCTAAACATCCATGGACAGAAGGGGGTGTTGATGTGTTTGTTTCTCTTTGGTGTAGCCTTGGGAATACAGTTCCCCGATCCCACGAAAACTCCACGTTTCGTGTTCTTTCAGATGCTGATGAAGTTCTGTGGGTTAGAGGGATTGTGCTATGCTTCCATATTCGACGTCCGTTTCGCCCTCATAAACTGGGATGAAATACGCGAATGTACTGATAGCGGTTGGCCAGCTTGTCACTCCGCCTGGCCGTGCGCCCCCGTGGGTTTCAGCTGTGGTCAGCAGAAGCCCATCCTGTTCGGTTTGTCCTTATCAGGCAGGTCTCCTCCCCCTTCCTTTCTCCCATGTCATTGACCGCAGGTTCATTTCTCTCACTGGCACTGGCCTGCTGTGATCTTCAACAAATTTGAGAAGTAACCAGATGGGAAACTCGATACCTATTCTACAGCCTGCAGGCTGGAAGTGGGGTTAGCTCGGGGCCGCGGGGAGGTGTGTGGGAAGGAGTCGCCTTCCTGGAACACAGTGGAGGCCACGGGGCTCGGGGCCCCAGCCGCTCATGCCCTGGGCCGCCCTCCAGGTCCCCCGTTCCTCGCTCATGGGGGCCGCCGCGCCCTCGGACGTGCTGGCTGACTCGGGCGTGCAGCACCTGCAGGCAACACTTGCCAAGGGTCCGGCTTGTTTGAGACGCTATATCCTGTTTGGAAACGGTTTCAAATGAAATCAACAGCGAGGCTTCCCTGCATCAAAACAATGTTTTGAAGGTGAAACCACGACAGAGCAGACAGCAGCCAGGAGCCCGGTACGTGGGCAGCCATCGCCCTGGACGGCAGCTCCGGGTCCCTGCAGCTGGGGTCACCCCTCCCCCCTTCCGCCAGGGGCAGCAGGCTGGATCCGGGCAGCTGCATGCTTTCTGGGCCTCCTCTTTCTCATTGCTCCTGGGTCAACGTCTCTCTCTTCTTTATTCAACAAACACTTGTGGAGTGTTGATGTATGTCTCATGGAATCTACAGCCCTGCAGCGCCTCCTTCTCTTCTATCTCAATCTCCATGTATTTCTTTTTCTTGAACTGTTCCATTTTTGGTACCCAAAGATGCATTTTTTTTTTCTCTGTAGACAATATTTTCGTGTTTCATTTTCTGGACTCCTACAGAGAGTTCAGATTGGTAGGCTTTGGCCCCACCCAAGGACCCTGCGTGTGCTGCGTGTGCTCAAAGCGACCACCTGTCTTCTTTGGGGGATAAGGCGGGGCTTAAGGTCTCTATGGAGACACAGGGGAGCGGGGGCAGGGGTTTGGTGCGGGGAAGTCACTGCCTGCACCCCGCATGGCGGTGCCTGGCCTCCAAGCCTGGCTTCCTTATTTCCCGGCCAGCTTCCCGCTAAGCGGCACCCTGAGAGGCCACGGGTGATGGAACCCTGATGCCCATGCTGAAGACCTGCACCGTCATCCTGGCTCTTGGCTCTTGGCTTTGGCTTGGCCCAGCTCTGCCTGTTGTAGGTATTTGGGGAGTGAACGAGCACATGGAATTTCTCTCTTTCTCTCTCTTTCAAATCAAATGAGATAAATACAAACAGAAAAGAAAGCGGTGAACGCTGGCTGCAGGAGGAGGTGGGGCTTCGCGGGGCTGTATAGACAGGCACGGGTGTGTGTGGGTGTGCGGGGGCTCTCTGGGAGGCCGCACAGAGAGGCACTGGCTGGAGGTGTTAGCAGTCCTCCAGACCCAAGGAGGGCGCTTGACTCAGCCCTGGAGGCAGCCCCAGCCTTTGCTCTGGACAGCGCCTCCTGGCTCGCCTGGAACACTCACTCTCAACTCCATCAGGGCGCCGGGAGTCTAAAGGTCTTTTCTATGCTGCAGGGTTTGGGGCCGTTGGACTCAGTCCAGGGCTCCACCTCTGACCTGGCTGATCCGGGGTTGGGTCCTCCTCATGGTCACAGCTGAGTGACAGCCTTAGTCTCTGCCTGGCTCGAGGCTTTTCCGTGAAGAGAAGGCACAACTGTCTTGCTGTCTTCGCAAAGTGAGATTTTCTTCACTGGATGGCCAAGGCTCCTGAAGGGGAGTCAGAACAGGCGTTTGGTGCGGTGGCTCGGATGCTGATGCTCCACATCGGAGTGCCTGGATCAATACCTGCCTCTGGCCCCTGGCTACAGCCTCCTGCTGATGTAGATCCTGGCTCAAGTCCTTGGGTTTCTGCCACCCATGTGGGAGACGTGGGTTGAGTTCTGGGCTCCTGGTTTTGGCCCTGATCCAGTCCCAGCTGTTGCAGGCATTTGGCGAGTGAACTAGTGGGTAGGAGATATCTAACTCACTCTCTCTCTCTCTCTCTTTCAAAAAAAAAAAAAAAAAAAAAAAACAAAAAACAAAAAAAAAAACAAAAACACACAAAAAACAAACACACAAAAACAAAAAAATAGAAGAGTGCTTTACAAACTCTTGGCAGTAAAGTTGGCTTTGGGCACAGGGCTTGTCCCAGAGACCTCAGAAGCCCAGCTTCCCGGACCTTTCTAACATGGGCTCAGCTCCCAGCCCCCTTGGTCTCTGTGCGTCTTGGCATCACCTGTCAAGAGAGACGCTGTGGACTGAGGGTGGGGAAAGGTGGTGGGCCAAGAGGCGGAGTCTGCTGGCCTCGCCTTCCTTTAGTCAGGGCTGTGGAAACTGGCTGAGAGGTGAAAGGCAGGCCAGGACCCGGGGCGGTGCCTGGCTCAGCTGCTGTCTGTGGTGGGTTGGAAGCACCATGCTGGTTCTCCAGGGGGAGACTTTCATGGGCCTGGCCTGTGCCATCAGCTTGTCCCCTGGGTCTCTTAAGTGTGCTGAGCTGTTGCACACTTGCTCCTGGTATAACTGCTCACTTAGTAAAGAGTCTCTCTGGAAGGCGCTGACCTGTGATTTATTGCCATGAAAGGGCCAGGGTGTTTGATGCCTGTGCTTATCTGCCTGAGAAGAGACATTACATGAGAGCTAATGGACCCTTGGCTACCAGCTCAGCTGCTGCTGGCCAAAGGCACGGTGCACTTGCTGCTTTCCAGCCTGCAGATCTCAGCTCGCCTCACATGGGAAACAGCATCGAGAGGTCCCAGAAGCTTCTGTGTTCTCCTTTGCATCCCTTCACCATTGAAGATCTCCTGCCATGATGGTGTTTCAGATACAAACCTGCAGAATTAAAATCATGATGTAAAGCAAAAATCCAAGTGGAGGACATAATTTCAAAGGATGGGTTAATAATCTGTAATTCCAGATGGAATTTCCAGATGGGGTTGACCTTATAGTGAACAATTTCTTATGGAGGCAGGGTCCTTCTGAATTTAGGCTAGCTGTATTTTCCACAACTAGCCCTCTGGAGGTCATGACTGTTGGTTCTGGGCCTGTACCAGCGGTAGCCTCTAGGTGGCACTGCAGTGCAACTTTAGTGCTCTGCAATGTCCGCGTGCCAGAAACCTGGGCAGGTGCAGTACTCACAGAAGTTAAATCCTTTGAGGAAAGGAGTAGAAAAATCACCGCTTAAAGGTGGTCGTACAAGCCTTCGGGCCACAGACCAGCCTCTTCAGGGACCAACTGGTGACGATGGTGTGGAAGGGACACTGTCCCTGGTGGTGGCTTGCAAAGTCTCAGCACAGGTCAAGAATCAGTGTTGTCTCCTGCTTGTGAGATACAACTACTGGGAGAGATGTACTCTGAGGAAACAGAGTAAGGGTGAGGAGCATGTGTCTTTATACATTTTAAAGTGTTTGTTTATTTTCATCTACTTGAAAGACAAAATGGCAGAGAAAGAGATGGGGGATGGTGGGAAGAGAGAGAGAGATGGATCAATGATGTGCTGCTTTACTCCCCCCACCCAAGCCTGCGGTGGCTGGGACTGGACTAGGCTGAAACCAGGAGCTGGAAGCTCCATCTGTGTCTCCCACGTGGGTGTCAGGGACCCAAGTACTTGGCCATCATCTGTTATCTCCCAGGGTGCATTAGCAGGAAGCTGGATCAGAAGCAGCATCTTTTTTTTTTTTTTTTTTTTTGACATGTAGAGTTAGACAATGAGAGAGAGAGAAAGAGAGAGAGAAAGGTCTTCCTTCCGTTGGTTCACCCCCCAAATGGCCGCCACAGCTGGAGCTATACCGATCCGAAGCCAGGAACCAGGTGCCTCCTCCTGGACTCCCATGTGGGTGCAGGACCCAAGCACTTGAGCCATCTTCCACTGCACTCCCGGGCCACAGCAGAGAGCTGGACTGGAAGAGGGGCAACCAGGACTAGAACCGGTGCCCATATGGGATGCCGGCGCCACAGGTGGAGGATTAGTCAAGTGAGCCACAACGCCAGCCCTCAGAAGCAACATCTTAACCACTGAGCCAAATGCTTACTACTTAATTAATCTTTCGGTTCCATTTTTCACAAGCTTTTGGAAGAACCCTTGTGTTTAAGGATGCCTGAGGCCGGCGCCGCGGCTCACTAGGCTAATCCTCCGCCTAGCGGCGCCGGCACACCGGGTTCTAGTCCCAGCTGGGGCGCCGGATTCTGTCCCGGTTGCCCCTCTTCCAGGCCAGCTCTCTGCTGTGGCCAGGGAGTGCAGTGGAGGATGGCCCAGGTGCTTGGGCCCTGCACCCCATGGGAGACCAGGAAAAGCACCTGGCTCCTGGCTCCTGCCATCGGATCAGCGCGGTGCACTGGCCGCAGCGCGCCGGCTGCGGCGGCCATTGGAGGGTGAACCAACGGCAAAAGGAAGACCTTTCTCTCTGTCTCTCTCTCACTGTCCACTCTGCCTGTAAAAAAAAAAAATGGATGCCTGAGAACCATTGTGCTCAAACCTCAGCAGGTTCTACAATAACCTGGAGGGTTTGCTAAGCCCTGTCCTCAGAGTTCCTGATTTGGGAGGTGGAGTGGGGCTTTTTTTTTTTTTTTTTTTTAAGATTTATTTATTTATTTGAAAGAGTTATATAGAGAAAGGAAGAGAGAGAGAGAGCAAGCGCGAGTATAAGAGAGCGCTTTAATCCACTGGTTCACTCCCCAAATAGCCACAATGGCTAGGGCTGGGTAAAGCCTTGGCCAGGAGCCAGGAGCTTCTTGTGGGTCTCCCATATGGGTGCAGGGCTATCTTCCGCTGCTTTCATAGGAGCATGAGCAGGGAACTGGGTTGGAAATGGAGTATTTGGTACTTGAGCCAGCACCCAATGGGATGTTGGCTTTGCAGGTGGCAGCTTTACCTGCTAAGCCATGGTGCCGGCTCCAGAAATGTATATTTCTAAGAAGTTCCCAGGTGATACTGCTGCTGTTGGTCCAGGAATTACCCTTTGAGAATCATTGTTTCAGAACCCCGTTAGACTCATAGAAACAGAAGAAAAGACTTTTTGTAAACCAGAGGTAGGTGAAGTTCAGAGAATGACTTCCTATGGACCTGCAAACCCATCGAAGTTCATGGATGAAATTCTTCCTTCTATCATCAGCCTGACAAGCAAAGCGTTAGCGTGTGGGACTTCTGAGAAAAGGTGGTTCAGCCCATCCCAGGGCTTCTTTCTTGGTTCATTTTATCACTCATGAATATGTACCTTTAATCAGTGCTAACTACCACGATTTTGTAGCTATTATAAAGTAACTGTTAATTATACTAACTTGAATTCAGTGGTTCAATGGGAGTAGAAATGGGAGTAGAAATGCAGAGAATATTCGTGTGTCGCAGACTGAATTCTCCCCCAAGATAAAACGCTAATGGTCTTCACTTAGATGTCAGCGTCTCTGGGTGGGGTCTCCAGGTGGGGTCTCCGGGTGGGGGTTGTGGCACAGCCAGAGAAGCTGGAGCTTGGGACACCTGCATTCCACACCCACGCGCCCATTCAAGTGCGAGCTCTGCTTCTGCTTCTCCTCCAGGTTCCTGCTGGCATTCACACTGGTTGGCGGCTGGTGCCGGCTCAACTGCTGTGGTCCCTCCTACTGACAGGTTTGGGGGGGGGACCCAGATTGGATTCCAGGCTCCCGGCTTCCAGCTGGCCCAGCCTGGCTGTCCCAGGCATTTGGGGGAGTGCGCTAGCAGATGCAAGAGCTCTGTTTGTCTGCCTTTCAAGTCAAGAGAAGATGAGCAGAATGCGTGGGGCTCCGCTCAAGCTGTTTATGATTTGGTGGATGAAAAGGCACTGCTACCACCCTACGCGTAACAATCATCACGTAAACAACGTCCTTCGCCTAGAAAGAAGGGAGGGGAAAGGCTTCTAAGGCAACTAGGGGCCTCTGGTCCGAGTCTTGAATGATGAGAAGACTTCACAAGGCAGAGAGAGTTTGTGGCTTCGAAACCATGTCTTCCACTGTTGGCAAAGGTGAGCTCTGTGCTCCCCAAAATGTGAAGGAATCAGGCACGTGGAGAGAGACTGAGTTTTCCTCCCCCACCAGCTGGCCAAAGACTCGGCTTTGTAAGTTGCTTAGAAGAGGGAAAACCTATCTGGCCTTGGACTTCCACTCAAGGCCAGAAGCCAGTGCAGTAATGTCTACACCTTTCTGAGGAAATGAGTGACTCGTGGTTATTTTGCCAGGGCTGGTGTTGTGGCGTAGCGGGTTGAGCCATTGCCTACAGTACCAGCATCCCCTGTGGGCGCTGGTTTGAGCCCCAGCTGCTCCACTTCTGATCCAGCTCCCTGCTAATGTGCCTAAGAAAGCAACAGAGGATGGCTTAAGAGTTTGGTTCCTGCACCCACAAGGGAGACCCGAATGAAGCTCCCGGCTCTTGTCTTAAACTTGGCTCAGCCCTAGCTGTTGCAGCCATTTGGGGAGTGAACCAGCAGATGGAAGACCCCTCTCTCTCCCTTTCTCTGTCTGCCCTCCTCCCCCTCTGTAACTCTGTCTTTTAAATAAAAGTAAGATAAATCTTTGACAAAAAAATTTTACCTAGCCAAAGTGCAGGTCACATGTAAGCACAATGGGAAAACGATCTCATGTGGCAGTGTCTTGGGAAAAAATGACTCAGTGATACGATTCAGCCTTGTGTATCAAAATAAACTCCAAAAACAGTCACCAAAAAAGACAGGTGCCGAGCATGGAAGCCACTTACACATGGGAACTGAGCCTCATCAGAAACAGAAATTGTGCAACAAAGTAGAAGTGGAAATCAGGATCTCTCCCAGGGGACACTGGTGGGGTCTGAGCGCTCTAACGTCCTCACCGTCCATAAGCAGGAAGCGGAGTTTTTAAAATGACCAGCGACTTTTAAAATTTTTTTAAGTCATGTTAAGTTCTTTGAAGAAATACTATGTTTTATGGCAAAGAAAATGCTTTTACTCTTACCTGACGTTTATTATCCTTTACTTTCTGCAACTTCTTTTCAGTAAAAATAAGTTTTAGAACTGCCCACAAATGAAAGCTCAATAATACAATCTCATTTTAGGGAGCTTAGTTCCCTCCCATCCATCCATCCATCCACCCACCCTCTGTCCTTTGTTGGCTGCCTCTTTCATTCTCATGGCTTTAATATCACCTGTTTTCTCCTGATGCTCAAATACTTATCTTTATCCTTCATGATTCTTCTGAATGTTGAAATTAATATACCTGATAGCCCGCCCCGGAAGGCTCCACTTGGGTGTCCACGTGTTCACATCAAGCTCATTTTCATGATCTTCCAAGGCCGAATGTGCTGCTCCTCCCAGATTCCTAGTGTTCCCATCTCTGTTCATGGTATCACCAGCAATTTGGTTGCCCAAACCAGAAACCTAGACTCATCCTAGTTTCCTTATGTCTCCTCCAGCCTTTCCACCCCTCCAGCTGCCCCTGTTACTGTCCGACCGTTTGGCTTTTCCTTGTTCTCTCTATCGCAGCCTACCGCTGGCCAAGGGCAGGTTCCCCCCAGGGACTGCGACAGTAGCTTCTTAACTGGGTTCCGGGCCACCTGGAGATTGCTCAGTTCACATCCAGTGTTCATGTTCCTGCAAGAATGATCTCTCTAGAATGTGAGTCAATCTCATTGTTCTCCAGGTAACACCCTTCAGTAGTTCCTGGTTTCCCTCTGGATAGATCTCCGGTGATTTCTCGTGCACCCTCGTCTATTTCTCAACGGATACTTTTATCCCCAGCTGCTGTGCTGTGAACACCTCCTGGTCTTTCTGCCTTCTCCTTGTCTTTCCATCCCTCATGGCCTAGGTGACACCTGGCTAATTGTAGACACAGCTCAAGGTTCACTCACCGAGGAGCTTTCCCTCATCCTTGAACTAAGTGAATGTTCTCTGTGTCCTGCTAGCCCCTTTCCTACGCCTCATTGCAGAACTGTTTGTGTGCTGGTATTTTCCACTACCATTGCGGGCGCCTCCCTGTTAGGAACTATGTGCGGGTGTTCAGTTGCAGTGTGTGTAGGCAACACAGCACACAGTAGGCTTACAAAGACTATTAAAGTGAACCCGGCAGCCCTGGTACATCTTCCTATTGACCACTGAATGTACTCCCTGTCTCCCATGGGCACAATCGGATAAACACTGCCAAGTTCAATAGTGCTCCATTTTTCTGAACTCTGGGCAGATGCCTTCCTTCTGTGGACACATTCTTTCTTCAGATATGCTAATCCTATTGATTAAGTTATCGCTTTCTTTTTAGAGCGCTCACATTCCGGTCATGTCTCTCTGGATGCATCCTAGACTTCCTAATTGGATTTCCTCATTCCTTCATTCCCGAGTTCTGAGTTCTCTTATTCTCTTTGTGGAAGGCTCTGTATTTCAGAGGCATCTAGAGGTTTCCAGTAAAAAAACGCCCTTAGTATTGGGCGCCTTCACGAGGGAGCAGCAACTGTTCAGTGCAGTGGGTGCTTTGGTGGTGGGGGGCAGGTTATGTGCATGGGGTGGATGCCAGTGGCAGGGGAGGGCTGGGATCTGTGTGCTGAGTCCACCAGCAGGAGAGGCCCTCGGGTTCTTGAGAATGAACTGGTCTACAGTAGAAGCTAAGAGCTATGGTTTTGGACTGTTCCTTACCGTGAGCTTTTTC
The DNA here is from genome assembly GCF_051225735.1 of Oryctolagus cuniculus. Taxonomy (NCBI): domain Eukaryota; kingdom Metazoa; phylum Chordata; class Mammalia; order Lagomorpha; family Leporidae; genus Oryctolagus; species Oryctolagus cuniculus. The sequence continues at coordinate 41,302,216 of NC_142878.1, forward strand.
ATATGTTAAATGAAGGTAATAGTTGGACTTACTTTACAGGATTGTTTTGAGAATTAAAAGAGACAATATTGGAAAGTGCAAGGCATATGATAACCATGCAACAAATGGGAGCTGGCTGCCTCCTCCCTCCCCTTCCCCCTCCCTCCGTTTGCTAATAGTGGTGCCTGCTGGATCTGACCGGTCCCCCTCCCCTAGAGATGTGATTTAGTCCGCAATGATGGGAGCCTGAGGAAGACCTCGTGGACATCCCCAGGCACCAGTTGTCTTTTTTCTGTTTCCTCTGTTTGGAAGTGCTTTGGGTTTTGAGGGACTCTGTTTATACAGGAAGTATTTAGCATTTTCTTTCTCTGAAGGTGCTGGCAAAGCTTCAGCCTGTAATTCTAAAGAGAAGGCGTTTAGCTGTGCCATGCTTTGTCTGTCAGGGACATTTCTGTAGATAAGCACCCCGCACAGTAAATAAACCGCGTTGTTGTACATTGCGTAGCAATCTACCTGTGGCAGATGGCCGTGCCTGCTCGACTGACATGATAGCTAATCCATACCCTGCATGATTTTATCTCCTGTGGGAGGAAGTTGGCAAGGCGAAAGGGGACACCCTCAAGGACCAGCTTGGGGAAACCAGTTCCAATTCCTGCAAGTGGGTTTTTTTTCTTTTTTTGCAGGAAGTACCTAAAAAAATCCAGTGCCCACATTTGGAACAAGTGCTTAATTTTAGGATCAATTACCTTAAGCTTCCCACAGGTGGATTTCACCTACAGCGTCTTTGGAAAAGCAGCTTGATTTAATTAAGGAAGTTTCTGAGTCCTCGAGTCTGTGGTTAATACAGAGGATAATTTTTTCCCCTCAATGCACTAGAAGTTCTGGATATGCAAATCGCCTATCATCCGACTTGCCTTAAAAGTAAGTAGCAATTGCCTCTGGCACTTGACAAATAACACTGCTTTTGTTTATTTAACTTTTTGTATACTTTTTGACAAAACTTCAAAGTAATATTATCAGATCCAAGGGCAAGAACCGTTTTATAGCACTATAAAATTGGTTTGACACTATTTACCAAATGCCAAAAGGATTGATAGTGTTACCATCACTTTCAATACTAATCCTACAGTTGAACATTCTTTGTTGGGGTTTGCTGCTTGTTTTTCTGATTGGACTTCCTCAGGGGCCGGGCCCCGTCCTGGCAAGGATGCACTCTGGGAGTTCAAGCCCAGTTCTGCTCCGGCTGTGGCTATCAGCAGTCCCATGAACATGGCAGCTTGTTTAGCTCTCTGTAGTGTTTTTGTTGTTGTGGCATGTACGGCTTGTCGAAATTATTAATTGAACTTTCCAAAGTCCTTTTCGGACGTCTTTCACAGCTTAGGTATCGGGGGTGGGGGAGAGCAGGTTTCAGAAAGTTCATGGACAAGTGGAGTTAGAAGCCTGTGTGCATTACCTATGAACAGGTTGCAGCTCCCTCACATCCCTGGCAGGGCTCATCATAGGGAAGAAGAATCGTTGCAAATCTGGAAAGCTTTTCACATTGGCATCCACTGCTCCTCCCCATTCACCCCTCCCTGAACAGTCTCACTCCTCCTGGTGATGGGCTAGGGAGGGTGGCTGCCTGCTGCCGGACTACTTCTTGCTCCCTAATCTGTCTATTTCTCTCCATCTCCAGCACCTCCAACAGATAACATTTATTGAAGGCTTACAGTGGGGCCAGTGCTCCACAGGCGTGATCTCATTTAATCCCCCACTAACACCATTATTATTGCCATTTTACAGGTGGGGAATTTGAGGCTTAAAAGGGTGAAGAAATTATCCAAGGTCACACAGCTAATTAGTGGTGGACTCCCGGTCCAATCTCTTGGTTAGACCCACGTGGAGGACTGGTTCAAGGGTGGGTAGCTCTCTTCCCAGCATCTGCCTTCCCCGGAGTCACCCTGTTCTCCAGTGAGAACAAAGTGAGCTTTTGCAACAGAAGACCCGGCCAGCCCTTTCCATACCCATCCGCACTCCCACCCCCCAAGGTAACAGCCTGGCTCTTGCCACTTACCTCACCTCACCTGGCACCCGCCGCCTTTGCCTCTCATGGCCTTTGGTTCGGGGCTGTTCCCTCTCTTGTCCTCAGTGTCTGTCTGAAACGTCCCCCTGCTCTCATCGCTGTGTTCCTCATCACATGTCCTCATTCGTTCCTCCTGAACCTTCTCCTGTGAAAGCAATGTGCCTGCCTCTCCCAATGGGGGATGCTGCCCGCGGCTGGCTCTTTAGCCCAAGGATCTGCTTGTTCCTGACCTCTGGTTGGGTCAGGTTCCCTTGCTCAGTGCTCTCAGAGCAGCCTGTGCCGTTTCTTAATGGTACTTAGCAGGATTTATAGTGACAAGAGTTTTATCTGTGTAGTTATTTGATTAATGTCTATCTATTCTGCCCCAATTGGAAGTTTTATGGGGACAAGGGTTGTGTCCACTTTAGATCATTTTGTAGCCTCTGGGTGAGCCATAAAACTTAGCACCTGGTATTGTTGTTTACTGTGCTAAATGGAAGTTGAGCTTTAGAAACATGGAAATGCAAATGATTAATAATGTGGTTTCTTAGTTCCTGTTCCTGGACAAGCAAGCTACCTGCAAGCTCTATGGCCCCTTCGTCTCTTCATGAGTGTGTGTGTGTGTGTGTGTGCATATGTTTGTCTGCCTGGCCTGTGTGCGCATGTCAGCTTATGTGTCACACACACACACACACACACACACACTGTCTCCATTACAGACAGCTGAACCAGGAAGGTGAAGAATATTTTTCACGGCGTTATTTTTATGATAATCTATTTCGATGGTTAATTTGGTTTGGGACACTGATTTATCACCAGTTTATAGATCTCTCTCTCTCTCTCTTTTTATTGTCCTATTTGAATTATAAGGATGGCATGTGTGAAATGGAACTTCTTGGCCTATTGTTCTGCTTCTCACGCAACCAGTGTAGTTCAGACAATAAAAAGATCTATAAAATTAATATATACACAGAGGGAGAGAGGAAGGAGAGGGACAGAGACAGAGAAAATGGGTAATGCTTTGGAACCGGGTACCACATTCATCTCTCTCTGGTGAAGTTCAGAATTAAAATTTACATGTGAAGGAGCTGTAAGTGAGGTCCGAAGGTATTGTCTTCTCATGTGGAAAGTGGTCTGGTAACTCTCGCTTACCCATGTCACATGAAAACACATTGTCCCCTTGCCTTTAACAGTTTTAAGGGCTTACAACTGCTGGGCTAACTTCTGAAATATGAGCTCTAAAGATATAACTTTAAACAAAAATAAATACCAGGCCACTTAGATTATGTGTTATGTAGCCTGCAAGTTATGTCCCAATTAAATCACCAACAGGCATCTAGAATGGATTTTTGCTTGTGAATTGTCTCCAGAACCTGGTGCACACCTGGCACATAGTGGGTGTTCAATAACTTTTCGGAGGACAAAAGTGTAACTGAATGCCAAGAAGCTATGGCTGGTAACGGGCACCCTGAAGTGTGCTCCTAGCCTCGCTGAGCCTTCCCAAGGAAAGGATCGGACCCCTTTCCCATCATCCCCTCTGTCAGGTGTACCACCTGACACCCTCTTCTGGCCACCTCTTCTGTTGCCTCTCAGCTCCCTGTGGGCTGAGTGAAGGCGATCCTGACAGCGTGCCTTCTGAGAGGGGAAGCAAACCCACAGCCGTCTTCCCAGCCTCCCAGGAAGTGTTTTGAATGACCAGGTGGCAGCTTCCAGATGTGGTTTCACTTGAGGTTCTTGGGTTGACTATTTATTGCTATGTTTGATACGAGGGTTATTATCGCTACAAATATTATTATGCCGCGAGAGCCAGCTTGCAAGCGCAGACAGCTGCATTGTTTACAAATATAATTAATGAGGTGATTTTTAATATCAACAGCTCAGCACCAGCCTTTTCCGAGACTGCTGATGGCCCAGGCCACAGAGCTGTTTGTAACTTGGAGGGCGCTCGTGTGACAGGGCGGCCTCCAGGAGTCATTTCCTTTGGCTGAGTCCTGGTTTATTTTATGAATGACAAAAATAAACCTCTACTTATTGCTGGTGAGGAACAGTTTATGTCTAGCAAGCTCCAGCCTACCAAAAGATAAACACAGGAATACTTTGCTAAGAAGTGAAGGTGCATTTCTTAGTAGCTAACTTCTGTATTTATACAAAAGTCGTCCAGTTGAAATGGCTGCCCTGGAGGATCGGGTAGGAATGGCACCGTCTTTCTAAACATGGAAATGTTTTGTGTGCTATGATACTCCATGAGCACCCATTATATAGCAGTGCTCAGAACAAGACATATTTCAAATAGACTTTTGACACCTATAGCCTAACAACTGAGGCCTGCTATACGACTTCAGACTTTTATCCCATTTAGTTGTATTTCGGTGAGGGATTCGAAGAAAAGATTTTCTCTCCTTTGAATCTGGCCTGGTGCAGCCTTTTGAAAATGACTCTTACTTGGTAATTACACAGGTCAAACTCATTCTTTTGTCTATTATTTCCTTGCACTCCTGATGTTGAACCTTGAGGGTCTTTCAGTGATTGGTGGCTGGTATACCCCAAGTTCAAGTTCAAGAGATAAGTCTATTTCTATGAGATGCCCACACTTGGGTGCTTCCCAAGCAAATAGAGGGAGACTCTTCCACCCATATAAAAATGGAAATGAACCACTTTTCTGGCCTTTGTGCTCAAAAGCAAGAAAAGTGTGCCAGTCTGGTACCCTGTGTTGTTTCTTATGTTTCAAAGATTAGACAATTAATAGTTTGTTTAGAATTTTTGTCTTTTTTTCCTACTCAAACTCCTAGGGAATTTTTTTAAAAAGATTTATTTATTTATTTGAAAGGCAGAGTTACAGAGAGGCAAAGGCAGAGAGAGAGAGAGAAGTCTTCCATCTGCTTGTTCACTCCCCAGATGGCTGCAATGGCCAGAGCTGCACTGATCGGAAGCCAGGAGCCAGGAGCTTCTTCCGGGTCTCCCACGTGGGTGCAGGGGCCCAAGCACTTGGGCCATCTTCCATTGCTTTCCCAGGCTATAGCAGAGAGCTGGATTGGGAGTGGAATAGCCAGGACTTGAATGGTACCCATATGGATGCTGGCACTGCAGGCAGTGACTTTACCTGGTATGCCACAGTGCCAGCCCCGACTCCTAAAGAATTATTGTTCTTCTATTCCTCTCCCCCTGCCCTTCTTCATTTCTTTTAACATTCTAAGTATTAACTTCTACCTATGAGAGAAAACATGTGGAATTTGTCTTTCCGTGTCTGGCTTATTTCACTTAGAATAATCTCCAGTTCCATTCATTTTGTTGAAAATGTCTTCCAGGTTTTCATTCTCTTTTTAATGTCTGAGTAATACTCCATTGTGTATATATACCACATTTTCTTTATCCATTTGTCACTTGATGGACAGCTTGGTTGATTACATAACTTTGCTATGTGGATTCTGCTGCTGTGAGCATGGGAGTGAAGTATCTCTTTCATATGCTAACACCATTTCCTTTGGATCCATTGCCAGAAATGGCATACCTGGGTCATATGGTAGATCTATTTCTAGTCTTTTGAGGAATCTCCATACTATAGTCCATAATGGCTATACCAATTTGCATTCCCACCAACAGTGTGTTAGGATTCCCTTCCTTCCACATCCTTGCAAGCATTTGTTATTTTTGACTTTTGGATAATAGCCATTCTAACTGGAGTGTGTTGATACCATATTGTGGTTTTTATTTGCATTCTCCTGAAGGGTAGTGATCTGGAGTATTTTTTCATGTGTCTGTTGCCTATTTGTATTTTTTCTTTTGAAGCATAGCTTCCTATTCTTTGCTCATTATTAACTAGATTATTGCTTTTATTGTTGATGAAATTTGTCAAGTCCTTACCTATTCTGTGTATTAATCCTTTATCAGATACATAACTTGCAGATTTTTTTCCATTCCATCAGTTGTGTCTTCATTTTGTTAAATTATTTCCTTTGCTGTGCAGAAACTTCTTAGATTGATATAATCCCATTTGTCTATTTTAAATTTTATTGCCTGTGCTTTTGGAGCCTTATTATCTATGCCAATGACTTGGGGTGTTACATTTAGATTCCTTAACTATTTGGAGTTGCTTTTGCATAGGGTGTAGGCTAGGGGCCCTATTTTAAACTTCTGCATGTGGAAATCCAATTTTCTCAACACCATTTATTGAAGAGACTGTCCTGTTTCTAAGGAATGCTTTTAGCACATTTGTCAAAGATAAATTGGTTGCAGATGTGTGGACTTATTTCTGGGGCTTCTGTTGTGTTCCGTTGGTCTACATGTCTATTTTTATGCCAGTACCATGCTGTTTTGGTTGTAATAGCCCTGAAGTGTGTCTTGAAATCTGGTATTGTAATGTGCATGGCTTTGTCTGTTTTGTTAAAGGTTTCTTTGGCTATTTGGGTTCCTTTGTGTTTCCACATGAGGTTTATTTTATTTTATTTTTATTTTACAGGTAGAGTTATAGACAATGAGAGAGAGACAGAGAGAAAGGTCTTCCTTCCATTGGTTCACTTGCCTAATGGCTGCTACGGCCAGTGCTGCGTCCATCCGAAGCCAGGAGCTGGGTGCTTCCTCCCAGTCTCCCATGCAGGTGCAGGGACCCAAGCACTTGGGCCATCCTCTGCTGCCCTCCTGGGCCACAGCAGAGAGCTGGACTGGAAGAGGAGCAACTGGGACAGAATCTGGTGCCCCGACCGGGACTAGAATCCAGGGTACTGGCGCCACAAGCAAAGGATTAGCCAAGTGAGCAGTGGCAGTGGCCCATATGAGTTTTAAGATTATATTTCCTACTCCTGTGAAGAATGTCATTGGTATTTTAATGAGGAATATGTTGAAACTATAAATTTCTTTGGTAGTTTGGACATTTTGATATTAATTAATTCTTTCAATTCATGAACATGGGAAGTTTTAATTCTTTGTGTGTCTTCTTCTATTTCTTTCATTAGCATTTTGTAATTTTAATTGTAGAAGTCTAAAAAAAAAGTATGTACATTAAAAAATTGTAGAGGTCTTTTAGATTATTGATTAAATTTATCCCAAAGTATTTAATTTTTTGTAGCTATGATGAATGGGATTATTTCTCTTAAAAATTTATTTATTTATTCAAAAGTCAGAGTTATATAGAGAGAGCAAGAATGCTTCCACATTCTGGTTCACTCCACAAATGGTTGCAGCCATTGGGGCTGGGCCAGGCTGAAGCCAGGAGCCTAGAACACGATCCAGGTCTCCCATGTGGGTAGCAGGGGCCCAAGCACTTGGGACATCTTCCATGGCTTTCCCAGGCTATAGCAGGGAGCTGGATCAGAAGTAGAGAAGCTGAGACTTAAGCCAACACCCATAAGGATGCCTCCATTGTGCTGGCTCCCTGCAATTGTTCTAAGTTCATTTTCAGCAAAGCTATTGTTGTTGTATAAAAATGCTACTGATTTGTATCCTGCAACTTTGCTAAATTCTGTTATTCTATGTAGTTCTTTTTTCTTAACTTTTATTTAATAAACATAAATTTCCAAAGTACAGCTTATGGATTACAGTGGCTCTCCCCCACCCATAACTTCCCTCCCACCCACAATCTTCCCATCTCCCGCTCCCTCTCCCATCCCATTCACATCAAGATTCATTTTCAATTATCTTTATATACAGAAGATCAATTTAGTATATATTAAATAAAGATTTCAACAGTTTGCAGACTCATAGAATGGCAGATGTCCTAAACAGCACTCTGGCCTCAGAATCAGCCCTAAAGGCATTCCGATCTGGCTGAAAAGCCCATGAGAGTATTTCAGGCATGGAAAGCCAAGACACTCTGGCAAAAAAAAACAAAAAAAACAAAAAACAAAAAAAACAAAAAAAAAAAAACAAAACTAAATGAAAGATCTGTGCAAGTGAGATCCCAGTGGAAAGAACAGGCCATCAAAGAAGGAGGTACCTTTCTCTGAAGGGAGGAGAGAAATTCCACTTTGACTATGACCTTGTCTAAATAATATCGGAGTTGGAAAACTCAAAAGGCTTCCATAAACAACCTACACTCTCCCCTTTATTTATTCTATCAGTTAGTATTAGCAGACACTAGTCTTGTTTATGTGATCCCTTTGACTCTTAATCCTATCATTATGATAAATTGTGAACTGAAATCGATCGCTTGGACTAGTGAGATGGCATTGGTACATGCCACATTGATGGAATTGAATTGAAATACCCTGGCATGTTTCTAACTATACCTTTTGGGGCAAGTCAGCTTGAGCATGTCCCATATTGTACATTTCCTCCCTGTCTATTCCCACTCTTATATATAGATTCTGGTTATTAATCCTTTGTCTGTTGCATAGTTTGCAAATATTTTTTCTCATTCTGTCAGTTGCCTCTTCACTTTCCTGACTGTTTCCTTTGCAGTACAGAAACTTCTCAATTTGATACAACCCCAATAGTTAATTTTGACTTTGACTGCCTGTGCTTCCGGGGTCCTTTCCAAGTCTTTGCCGGTGCTTATATTTGCCAGGTACTTATCCTGGTCTCGCATGGGGTGCAGGGCCCAAGTACTTGGGCCATCCTCCACTGCACTCCCAGGCCACAGCAGAGAGCTGGCCTGGAAGAGGGGCAACTGGGACAGAATCCGGCACCCCGACTGGGACTAGAACCCGGTGTGTCGGCGCCGCAAGGTGGAGGATTAGCCTAGTGAGCCGCGACGCCGGCCAATATTGATTCTTCTAATCCATGAGCATGGAAGATTTTTCCATTTTTTGGTATCCTATTTCTTTCTTTAAGATTTTGTAATTTTCATCATAGAGATCTTTAACATCCTTGGTTAAGTTTATTCCAAGGTATTTGATTTTTTTTTGTAGCTATTGTGAATGGGATTGATCTTAGAAGTTCTTTCTCAGCCGTGGTGTTGCCTGTGTATACAATGGCAGTTGATTTTTGTCCATTGATTTTATATCCTGCTACTTTGCCAAACTCTTCTATGAGTTCCAGTAGTCTCTTAGTAGAGTTCTTTGGATCCCCTAAATAAAGAATCATATCATCCATTGTAATCCATAAGCTGTACTTTGGAAATTTATGTTCATTTAATAAAAGTTAAAAAAAAGAATCATATCATCTGCAAAAAGGGATAGTTTGATTTCTTGCTTCCCAATTTGTATCCCTTTAATTTCCTTTTCTTGCCTAATGGCTCTGGCTAAAACTTCCAGAACTATATTGAATAGCAGTGGTGAGAGTGGGCGTCCCTGTCTGGTACCAGATCTCAGTGGAAGTGCTTCCAACTTTTCCCCATTCAATAGGATGCTGGCCATGGGTTTTTCATAAATTGCTTTGAGTGTATTGAGGAATGTTCCTTCTATACCCAATTTGCTTAGAGTTTTCATCATGAAAGGGTGTTGTATTTTATCGAATGCTTTCTCTGCATCTATTGAGACAATCATATGGTTTTTCTTTTGTAGTTTGTTAATGTGGTGTATCACTTGATTGATTTGTGAACATTGAACCATCCCTGCATGCCAGGGATAAATCCCACTTGGTCTGGGTGGATGATCTTTCTGATGTGTCGTTGCATTCTACTGGCCAGAATTTTATTGAGGATTTTTGCATCTATGTTCATCAGGGATATTGGTCTGTAATTTTCTTTCAATGCTGCATCTTTTTCAGGCTTAGGGATTAAGGTGATGCTGGCTTCATAGAAAGAATTTGGAAGGATTCCTCTTCTTTGATTACTCTGAATAGTTTTAGAAGAATTGGATTTAGTTCTTCTTTAAATGTCTGGTAGATTTCAGCAGTGAATCCATCCAGTCCTGGGCTTTTCTTTATTGGGAGGGCCTTTATTACTGTTTCAATTTCTGTCTCAGTTATGGGTCTGTTTATGTTTTCTATGTCTTCATGGTTCAATTTAGGTAGGTTTCATGTGTCCAGTAATCTATCCATTTCTGATAGATTTCCCTATTTGCTGGCATACAACTCTTTGTAGTAATTCCTGAAGATTCTTTTTATTTCTGTGATGTCTGTTGTTACATTTCCCTTTTCATCTCTGATTTTATTGATTTGGGTATTTTCTTTTTTTAGTTAGTTGGGCCAATGGTTGTGTCAATTTTGTTTGTTTTTTTTTTTTTTTTTAAAAAAACCAGCCTTCGTTTGGCTGATCTTTTGTAATTTTTTTTGTCAATCCTGTTGATTTGTTCTCTAATTTTTTTTTGACAGGCAGAGTGGACAGTGAGAGAGAGAGACAGAGAGAAAGGTCTTCCTTTTGCCGTTGGTTCACCCTCCAATCGCTGCTGCGGTCGGTGCACCGCGCCTATCCGAAGCCAGGAGCCAGGTGCTTCTCCTGGTCTCCCATGGGGTGCAGGGCCCAAGCACTTGGGCCATCCTCCACTGCACTCCTGGGCCACAGCAGAGAGCTGGCCTGGAAGAGGGGCAAGCGGGACAGAATCCGGTGCCCCGACTGGGACTGGAACCCGGTGTACCGGCGCCACAAGGCGGAGGGTTAGCCTACTGAGCCGCAGCGCCGGCCCTTCTCTGATTCTAATTATTTCTCTTCTCCTACTAGTTTTGGGTCTGGATTGCTACAGTTTTTCTAGAATCTTGAGATGCATTGAAAGCTCATTTATTTGGTGCCTTTCCAGTTTCTTGATGTAGGCATCTATTGCTATAAACTTTCCTCTTAACACTGCTTTTGCTGTATCCCGTAATTTTTGATATGTTGTGTTGTTATCCTCCTTTACTTCTAGAAAGTTTTTTATTTCTCTTTTGATTTCTTCTATAACCCAGTGTTCATTCAGGTGCATGTTGTTCAGTCTCCATGTGTTTGCGTATGCTCTAGGGATTCCTGAGTTGCTAATTTCCAACTTCATTCCTTTATGGTCTGAGAAGCTGCATGGTATAATTCTAATTCTTTTGAATTTGCTGAGACTTGCTTATGGACTAGTATGTGGTGAATCCTAGAGTAGGTTGCATGCACTGCTGAGAAGAATGTAAATTCTTTAAATGTAGGATTGAAAGTTCTGTAGATATCTGTTAGATTCATTTGGGCTACAGCGTCGATTAAATCTGCTGTTTCCTTGTTGATCTTCTGTCCAGTTGATCTGTCTATTTCTGAGAGTGGAGTATTGAAGTCCCCCAGTTCTATTGTATTGGAGTCTAATGTTGGGCATTGCCTAAAATCTCCACTACAGATGTTCGAGGGGCGTGTCTGTGGCTGCCACAGTTAAGCTATGTAAGATCACTGGCAAGGAGAGGTATGCTTTAGTTCCGGACATGTGGACAGTGCGTGATCCCTATACTTTGCTTAAGATGCCCCTGTGCATGTTCCACCCGTGCCTGTGTGACCTTTTTGCTGATTGGCTCCCCTACGGCGCATGTCCTTCATAAGATTTATGAGCCTATATACTTCCTTGATAAAGTAGTTCCTGCTTCGACAGAACTTACGGGTGCTTGTGGTGTGTTCTTGACCTGTCGACCTTACCTTTCCCATTCGCCTTGTTGGGGAGTTCTTGTTGGAGGGGCTAGTATTGGGCTTGAGACCCCAACAGTCTAAGTCTCCCTTTACGTCCCTTAACATATCTTTTAAATAACCTGGTGCCCTGTAATTAGGTGCATATACATTTATAATAGTTACATCTTCCTGTTGAATTGATCCCTTAATCATTATATAGTGTCCCTCTTTGTCTCTCTTAACAGTTTTTATGTTAAAGTTTATTTTGTCTGATATTAATATGGCTATGCCAGCTCTTTTTTGGTTTCTGTTGGCATGGAACATCTTTTTCCAACCTTTCACTTTCAGTCCGCATGCATCTTTGTTGGAAAGATGTGTTTCTTGTAAGCAGCACATAGATGGATTTTGTTCCTTAATCCATTCAGCCAGTTTATGTCTTTTAACTGGAGAGTTGAGGCCATTAACTGTCGCTCCCCGTTTTCGTGGAGGAACGACACAGGACCCTGCGCTGTTCTTTCGTCTGCTCGGCCCTCCCCGGGTTTGCTGCTGGTTCTTCCCGGGTTGGCTACTATCCCTTCCACCTCCGTGGAAGGGCGGTTCCCCCTGGCCGCTTTCCCCACTTCCGCAGGGGAGCGGCACACCGCCGGCCGGCTCTTCTCGGGGGCTGCACAGGTGTTCCTTCAGCTAGATGTTCCCCTTAGATGTTCCTGGTGCATGCCGTCTCTCTCCTCCTTTATAGTCCTCCTCCGCCAATCCTAACTCGGCTGCCCACACGCCGAGTACGCTGCTCTCCAATCAGGAGCAAGTCCTACAGTTTATTGGTTGAACTGGAGGCAGCTGTGCGGAAGCTGTTTACTTCTCTCCCAGCACCATATTGTGGGAGAGCAGATGCATAGAATAAGTCTTAATTCCAGTAACTCAGTCCAGTCCGGATTGCTCCCCACAGATCCCCCTTTCTTTTTATTTTTGGCGCTGATACGCGCCTGTCTTCGGTGCCCCGTGGCACACACTCTGCTCTGCTTGCTAGAGTTGCCACAGGTTCTTACAAGTCCTATCAATCAGGCAAACCGAATCCGGGTCCTCTCTTCGCCATGTTGTGAGGAGGTTTTTAGGCGCTGATGCGTGCCTGTGTTCGGTGACCTGCGGCTCACACTCTGGTCGAGCCGCTTGCTGGTGCTTACCGCCTTAATCAGGCAGACCGAATCCAAGCTTTCTCATTGCCGTATTGTGGGGGAGACTTATTAGTGTTGGTTCGTGCCTATCTTCGGTGACCTGCAGCTCATACTCTGGTCGAGCTGCTTGCTGGTACTTACCGCCTTAATCAGGCAGACCGAATCCAAGCTTTCTCATTGCCATGTTGAGGGGAGGCCTTTCTATTTCTCTATTTCTCTATCTCCGGGCATTCCTATTTCTCCCATTTTACTTCTATCTTCCAGCATTCCTATTTCTCTCACTTTGCTTCTAAACTTCTATTTCTCTTATCCCTGCAGCTTCCCGGCGCCTCGCCCTGCCGGCAGCTTCCCGGCTCTGCGCCGCTTCAGCCAGCGCCTCTCTCATCTGCGCGGCTCGGCTTTGCGCGCACACTCCGCGGTCTCGCACTTAACCCTTTCGCGTCTGAACCACGGCCTCGTGCCAGCCCCGCGTTCCCTATGTACTTGAGCCCCGCACGCTCTGTCTGCGCGCGGCAGCCTCCGCGAGTCACACAGCGTAGCTTACGTCTCCGCCACTAGCATTCAATCTAAGTTCCCCGGGCTAGCCTGGCGAATTCAACCCAGCTCACGTTTCCGCCCCACGATCTGGCTTCCCGTCCTTTGCTCCCCGGGCTAATCAGACGGATCCCAATCTGGCTTACGTTTCAGCTTCTGGTTTCAACTTTTCGCCCCCTATTCCCGGGCTAACTTGAGAATCCCAAAGTGGCTTTCGTTTCCGCCTTGGCCTGCCCCCCGCGGCTTCAATTTCCCTAACATTTTTCTCTACCCGGTATGTTTCCCCAAGCTTTCCTCCAACGATATTCCTCCCTCATTTCTCCTGGCCTCTCCCCACAGTCCGCGTCCGAGTCTGTTTGTTCTAGCTTTCACTTTCGCTTTCGACCTTAGAGATTTCTCCCAGCTTCCCCCCGTAGTCCGTATCTGAGTCTATGCCTAGGCTTTCAATAGCTTCTTCCGGCACCCTTTTCGTCCGGCTTTTCCCTAGGCTGTTTGCTAGTCTCTCTCTCCGGTATTTTCCCAGTTCTTCCCATTTCTTCCCTCCTAAGTTTGCTATCCGTCCTAGATTTCCTATCCAAGTCATTTCTTCCCTCCTAAGTTTCCTTATCCGAGTCACGGCACCATTATGTCGCTCCCCCTCTTCGTGGAGGAACGACACAGGACCCTGCGCTGTTCTTTCGTCTGCTCGGCCCTCCCCGGGTTTGCTGCTGGTTCTTCCCGGGTTGGCTACTATCCCTTCCACCTCCGTGGAAGGGCGGTTCCCCCTGGCCGCTTTCCCCACTTCCGCAGGGGAGCGGCACACTGCCGGCCGGCTCTTCTCGGGGGCTGCACAGGTGTTCCTTCAGCTAGATGTTCCCCTTAGATGTTCCTGGTGCATGCCGTCTCTCTCCTCCTTTATAGTCCTCCTCCGCCAATCCTAACTCGGCTGCCCACACGCCGAGTACGCTGCTCTCCAATCAGGAGCAAGTCCTACAGTTTATTGGTTGAACTGGAGGCAGCTGTGCGGAAGCTGTTTACTTCTCTCCCAGCGCCATATTGTGGGAGAGCAGATGCATAGAATAAGTCTTAATTCCAGTAACTCAGTCCAGTCCGGATTGCTCCCCACAATTAACGTTCAATGTGACTATTGATAAGTAGTAACTTTGCCCTGCCATTTTCCCAAAGATATTTTCTAATATATGCTTTGAACTTCCTGTGATCTTTTACTGGGAGGTTTTCTTCCTTGACCTTCTTTCATATTGATGGCCATGTTTCTGTGTGTAACACATCTTTAAGCATTTTTTGCAGGGTTGGATGAGTGGTGACAAATTCTTTCAATTTCTGTTTGCTATGAAAGGTCTTTATTTCACCTTCATTAACAAATGAGAGCTTTGCAGGATATAATATTCTGGGCTGGCAGTTTTTCTCTCTTAGTACCTGGGCTATGTCTCGCCATTCCCTCCTAGCCTGTAGGGTTTCTGATGAGAAGTCAGCTGTGAGTCTCATTGGAGATCCTCTGAGAGTAATCTGACGTTTCTCTCTTGCACATTTTAGAATCTTTTCTTTATGTTTCAATGTGGTGAGTTTGATTACAACGTGTCGTGGTAAGGATCTCTTTTGGTCATGTCTATTAGGGGTTCTATGAGCTTCCTGTACTTGGATGTCTCTGTCCTTCTCCAAACCCTGGAAGTTTTCTGCTAGTATTTCACTAAAAAGACCTTCTAATCCTTTCTCTCTCTCCATGCCTTCAGGAACTCCTAGAACCTGAATGTTGAGTTTTTTAATAGTATCCTGTAGATTCACAACAATATTTTTTAGGTTTCTAATTTCTTCTTCTTTTCTTTGGTTTGACTGTATACTTTCCTGTGCTCTGTTTTCTAAGTCTGATATTCTCTCTTCTGCTTCACTGATTCTGTTTTTAAGGCTCTCTACTGCATTTGTCATTTGATCTATTGAATTCTTCAATTAATTATGATTTCACTGTCACAATTTCATGTTAAACTAGTTTCTTCATTTCATTTTGATCCCTCCTTAAGATTTCATTTTCATGAGAGAGATTTTCTACCCTGTCCAGTATGGATTTCTGTAGTTCAAGAATTTGTTTTTGGGAACTTCTAAATGTTCTTATCATAAATTTTTTGAAATCCATATCTTGCATTTCTTCTATCTAATCATCTTCATAATCTTGGCTTGGAGTGTCTTGTTCATTTGGTGGCATCATAATATCTTCCTTGTTCTTGTTTCCTCAGTTTCTGCATTTGTTGCTTGGCATTGTGGAGATATTCTTTGGTTTCTTCTTCTTTTTTTTTTCCTCACTGTGGTGGTTTTTCTCGTTATAGTATGACACTAGATTAAGTGGACTGTGTGCTTTTGATGGATCCTTAGTGGATTGTGATGGGTGTGGCCAGAGAGCTCTGTTCGGGTGTGCCAAAGGTGACACATCCAGGTTAGGCATGGTAAATCTTCTCTCTCTCTCTTTTTATTCAGAAGGGAAGTAATTCTGCACAGCTGAGCAGAATTTAAGGCAGTCAGTGTCTGAGCTCGGGCCCCTGTAGGTATAATATTTGTCTGCTCTGTCCCAAGGACCACGCAAAGGATCTGTGCAGTCCTCAGTGTAAGCTCAGATTCCCCTGCAATCTCCCACCAGGTTGCCAAGGTTACTGAGTTTGTGGTGTCTCCCTTCTCCCAAGAGTACTCAGGTCTTGAGCATTCTGTGAGTTCTCTCACACACCCTCAGTTTTTTTTTTTTTTTTCCCCATAGTCTCAGTTCTTTAGCTCCACACATAGACTAGGTCTTAACCTCTGTGGGGAGCAGCTCGGACTAGACTGTTACTGGAATTAAGACTTATTCTATGCATCTGCTCTCCCACAATATGGCGCTGGGAGAGAAGTAAACAGCTTCCGCACAGCTGCCTCCAGTTCAACCAATTAACTGTAGGACTTGCTCCTGATTGGAGGAGAGCAGCGTACTCGGCGTGTGGGCAGCCGAGTTGGGATTGGCGGAGGAGGACTATAAAGGAGGAGAGAGACGGCATGCACCAGGAACATCTATGGGGAACATCTAGCTGAAGGAACACCCGTACAGCCCCCCAGAGAGCCGGCTGGCGGTGTGCCGCTCCCCTGCGGAAGTGGGGAATGCGGCCAGGGGGAACTGCCCTTCCACGGAGGTGGAAGGGATAGTAGCCAACCCGGGAAGAACCAGCAGCAAACCCGGGGAGGGCCGAGCAGACGAAAGAACAGCGCAGGGTTCAGTGTTGCTCCTCCACGAAGAGGGGGAGCGACATAATGGTGCCGTGACTCGGATATGAAGCCTAGGCAGGGTTTAGTGTCGTTCCTCCACGAAGAGGGGGAGCGACAAACCTCCTGTTATTTCTCCCCACCAGAGTCAGATTTTTCTGCTTGGCTGAGGGTGGACGCAGCCCTGAGGTGGTGCAGCTTTTGCATATGTCCAAAATGGCACCTGCTCTTTGTCTTGCTCACCTTTGTAAGGTGAGTGGAGAGAGAGAATCATGTCCATACTGGTCCCTTTTATTTATTTATTTTTTCTCTCCTCTAGTTATCCTGGTGAACTTTCCCCCACGGGGCCTCAAGCCTCGTTCCCTCTAGGCTCTTCCTGCCACTTCCCCGCCAGTGTCTCAGGCTACTGAGATTTTGCCTCACCCCCCTTTCCAGTGCATAGACTCGGCAGCTGGGGCCCCAAGCCATGGGTGCCCATGCCCTCCTCATAGGTCCACCATGTCCCACTAGTTCTGGAAGAATTTCCTCTGTAGTTTTTCCCCTAACTCTTCCCTGAAACTACAGTATTTCCACTTTTATTAAATTATCTTTTCCCTGACTATCAGTGTGCTCCTCCCTATTCTGCCATCCTGGAGGAACTCCCTATTCTATATAGTTCTAATAGTCTGTTGGCAGAGTCTTTTGGTTCTCCTATGTAGCAAATCATATCATTTGGAAACAGAAGCAATTTGACTTTCTCCTCTATGATCTATTTATATTTTCTTTCTTTCTTTTGCCTAATGACTCTGGTTAAAACTCCCAGAACTATATGGAATAAGTGTGGCAAGAATAAACATCCTTGTCTAGTTCCATTTCTTAGGAGAAATGCCTACAGCTTTTCCTTATTCAGTGTGATGTTGGCTGTGGGCTTGTCATATATATCCTTTATTGTGTTAATGTATGATTCTTCTGTATCTAATTTGTTTAAGGTTATATCAGGAAAGGATGTTACATTTTGTCAACGTCCTTCTCTGCATCTATTGAGGTAGTATATGAGTTTTTTAAGATTTATTTACTTATTTGAAAGTCAGAGTTAGAGTTAGAGTTAGAGAGAGAGAGAGAGAGAGAGAGGTGTCTTCCATCCACTGGTTCACTCCCCAAAGGGCCGCAATGGCCAGAGCTGTGCTGATCCAAAGCCAGGAGCCAGTATCTTCTTTTGGGTCTCCCACGTGGGTGCAGAGGCCCAAAGACTTGGGACATCTTCTACTGCCTTCCCAGGCCATAGCAGAGAGCTGGATCAGAAGTGGAGCAGCCAAACTCAAACTGGCACCCATATGGGATGCTGGCACTGCAGGCAGCAGCTTTACCTGCTCCATCACAGCACCAGCCCCATCATATGATTTTTATACTTCATTCTGCTGTTGTGACATCATGATTATTGATATGTGTATATTGACCCCTCCTGCAACTCTGGGTAAATCCTACTTTGTCAGGGTGGATTATTTTTTCTTTCTAAACTTTTATTTATTAACTTGAAAGGCAGAGTTAGAGAGAGACAGAGAGTGAGTGAGAGAGAGAAAGAAAGAGAATCTGCTGGTTTAATCCCCAAATGGCTGCAATGGCTGGAGCTGGGCCAGGCTGAAGCCAAGAGGCAGAACTTCTTCCATGTCTCCCACATGGGTACAGGGACCCAAGCACTTGGGCTTCTTCTGATGCTTTCCCAGGCATATTAGCAGGGAGCTGGATCAGAAGTGTAGCAGCTGGATCTCCAACCAGTGCCCATGTGGCATGCAGTATTGTAGGTGGTGGCTTTACAAGCTATACCACAGTGCCAGCCCATGAGTGATCATTTTGATGTGTTGTTGGATTTTATTTGCTAGTATTTTGTGGAGGATTGTTTGCATGTATGTTCATCAGGGACATTGGTCTATAGTTCTCTTTTTTAAATTATTCTTGTCTGGTTCTTTTTGACCGTGAAATTGCCTACTTATGTTTGTTTCATAAAAGGTGGTAAACTAGAGAGTGATAAAAAGCTTAAATAAAAATGACTCAAGATAATTAAAGCCTGCCATCTTGTATTTTTCTTGTAAATCCAAGGCATATGCTTTTTTTTTTTTTTTTTTTTTGGACAGGCAGAGTGGACAGTGAGAGAGAGAGACAGAGAGAAAGGTCTTCCTTTGCCGTTGGTTCACCCTCCAATGGCCGCCGTGGCCGGCGCGCTGCGGCCAGCGCACCGCGCTGATTCGATGGCAGGAGCCAGGAGCCAGGTGCTTTTCCTGGTCTCCCATGGGGTGCAGGGCCCAAGCACCTGGGCCATCCTCCACTGCACTCCCTGGCCACAGCAGAGAGCTGGCCTGGAAGAGGGGCAACCGGGACAGAATTCGGCGCCCCAACTGGAACTAGAACCCGGTGTGTCGGCGCCGCAAGGCGGAGGATTAGCCTAGTGAGCCACGGCGCCGGCTGTCCAAGGCATATGCTTCTAAAATATAGTTTCATGATCCCAACTCCAGGTATCTTTGTTTTTTTTTTCACCTTGATCCATTGCTAGGGAAGGCAATGTGAGCTTAGCAACGCCCAGGTTTTATAACTTTAAGTGCCGAGTAAGAGTACTCATCAAATACAACTTAGCATTGATTGAGCATCTGGGGATATAAACTTCCTACCCTCAGGGAGTTTGCTCTCTTGCAGAAGGTGCAACAAATAATTACAACCTGTCTCTGTAAATGTACTGATTTTCTTCTAAAGAAAAATTTTTTTTGATTTGTTTGACTGCTGGGATTTTTGTTCTGCTGATTATACTGATGAATACAGAGGAGAAATGGAAGGTTCCAGAAGGAGCTGACTCACGTGGGAAAGGACATGAAGGTACCAGTGGAACAGAATAGAATAAATTTAGAAGGTAAGAAGCAAGACCAGGATGGGAGCTGAAGTTTGAAGAAAGATGCTTAAAGGGAGAGTTTGGGGGGGCTAACGGCCATAACGATAGGGATTTTGGGGACAGGGAGAGTGAATGAAAATTTTTCTTTATTTTTAAAAGGTACACAAATACTTTAGGTAAGCAGCTCAAATATTTATGAGTGCACATCTGTGGCTACCACCCACATCACAATACAGAATGTTTCTGTCACCCTAGAGGGTGCCCTCATACCTGCTCCTCCCAGACAACACCCCAACAGTGAGCGCAATGCCTACTTCAGCTCCACAGAGTAGTTTTATGGTTTTTTTTTGCCTTTATAGATGGGGAACCATGTAGGGTATTCTTTGTTTCTAACTTCTTTCACCTGACACACATGTCTGTGAGATTCATACATGTTCTTGTATGTATCAGTAATGTCTTATTTTAATTCTTGTATAATATTCCATTGAATAAATATACAATTAGTGTACATGCTCCATGGTCCTTCTTAATGGAAATTTGGGTTGTTTCCAGCGTGGGGACTCTTGAGCAATGCTATTGTGAATATTACTACGTATGTCGTTTCTGCTGGGTGTAAACCGAGGAGTGTCACTGTTGGATCACAGGGTTTATGTGTATGTTTAGCTTTAGTTGTTACTGCCAAATAGTTTTCCAAAGTGATTGTACCACTTGGTATCGTCTGCAGGGAAGGGGACCATCCAGCCTCTTGGCTGTATAAGGCCTGTGAAATCATTTTATCTGGCTCTGCCAAGGCAACCACAGGTAGAACTTGAAAATCAGTAAATCTACAGCAGGCTGATTTTCAAGTTGCTAATTTTGTGTGGCTTGTGAGTGATGATATAGATATCCAGCTGGGCCTTGGCAGAGAAGTTTCCCGACACCTACTCCAGCTGCTCCATTTGCTGTACATCCTTAGAAAACCTTAGCAGGACCTTTAAGGAAGTCATTCTGGTGTCATGTAGTGTACTTCCCCCTTGTTACCTTTGATGGGGCTTCAGGAAGGACCTTGTACTGGGAGTTGGATTTCTGTTGAATTCTGGGCATTCACTGCTGACAGTAGCAGTCCTCAGGGTTTGAATCCTGGCCTTTCCATGCACTAGCTGTGTATTCTTAGGAAAGTTACTTTTTGCTTTTGGTTTTGTCTCTTCTGAGGTCTACACTTTTCATTTGTAGAATGGGGAATCACAGAACCACACATAGGGTTTTCATAGGCACTGAATGAGATAGTGTATATAGAGCCCTTCACACAGGGCCAGGCATAGAGTTAGTAATAAAATGAATGATAACAGTTATTACTATTAACTGAAGTGAGAACATTCCAGGGGAAGGCATAAACATACATAGGAAGGTAGAATTGGGAGACTGGTGGCCAGATCTCCTTTCATAGTCAACGCTTAAAAACCTAGGATTCGACTAGAAGAGGCAGTAATTCCCTAACAGCATAAACTCTGTGTCCCTTTTTTAGTTAGGAATTTTAACTTTTTAGGAATTGTCTTTTGCTGTTTAATTTATTTTATTTATTTGAAAGACAGAGAGAGAGAGGGAGAGATGGAGGATCTTCCATCTGCTGGTTCACTGCATAATGGCTTCAATGGCTGGAGATGATCCAGGCTGAAGCCAGGAGCCAGGAGTTTCTTCCACGTCTCCCACGTGGGTGCATGGGCCCAAGCACTTGGGCCATCTTTCACTGCTTTTCCAGGTGCATTAGCAGGGAGCTGGATCAGAAGAGAAGCAGCTGGGAATTGCATGGACATCCATATGGGATGCCAGATTGCACTAATTCATTACGCCATAACGCTGTCCCCTATGCATTGTCCTTTAAAGTATGGTTTTTATGAAGACATAGATGTGTTTGTTAAAGCCATCCTTGTCATGTGACACTATCAACCACCATCACTGAGTAATTTCTGCAACAAGATTTACATTAATTAGAAATCTCCTTGCAAAGGAGATTGGTAATATTCAAGGTAAGAGAAGACTTAAAACCAGAAACAAAAAAAGAAGCCTGTTTAATTTTATGGTTGACACAACTTGTTACATGTGTGTCCTGCCAGAATAAATCGGATCATCTGATTTTCAAATTGCTGGGTATATTGTTTCAGAAACAGAGAATGTAAATAATTTCAGTGCAATCTCCCGGATCTGGACCTCTCTCATCCAGAACTGTTATCGGCATTAGCATAATTTATGGTGCTATCTAATAATGAAATCACTGAGCACTGATTGTGCAGCTTCTTGAAGCTATAATTATTGCTCATTAGGATTGGATTTCATATTGTTTGCTCCTGGCACATAACAAGTTCCTGAGAGTGAGAAGTTGTCAGTGAAAGTGAGAAACCAGGGAAGGCGTTCCGATTTGATTTTAATTTTGCTTGCTTGTTCCTGAATATTCTCTCTGATGAATCTTTCTGAGATTTGGATAATAGAGAACACAACTGTGGCCACCCATAGATGCTACTTATGATTGTATTTCTTCTTTAAGGAAAATTTTCATTCACGCCATACTTCTTTGACAGTCTGTGAAGTAGTAAGACCTCAGTAAATGTTTGTTGACTGAATGAGAATGCAAGAAAAGCAAGGAATGAAGACCAAAGCCACAATTTTGGCAAGTTAAAGGGAAGCCTTTGTCCAGCTGTACCAAGGAGATATCCAGTAAGCTCACCCTAGAGCTTGGAGCTGGCAGTAGTGCAGAGCCACGAATCTGAAAGAGGCCTTCACTCACTGACCTCAAAGTATCTTAGAGTGCATTTTCTAAAATTTCAGAAGCAGAGCTTGACTTTTTCACTGTAAAATATTTAAACAATACATATGTTTACTGAGTCAAATGTGGGAGCCCCTTTTAGATTTTCTGGCTGATTCTCTTGCTGAGGTAATGGTGTTACTAGTGGATGAGTCCTTTGAACTCTGATATTTCTGGGTTCATAGATGTGGAATCATAATACTGAGAATGTATTGCCTAGGATAACATAGGAAGAAACAAAATCTGCTTCTCTTGCCTGGAAAATATTTCCAAGTGGACCAAGGGCTGGGGAAAATCGTGTTCTTAATTCTAGGGACAGGGGTTAGCAGCAGACTTCTACTAAATACAGTGGTTGCGGAGAATTTTACATTTCAGCTTGAGATGGAGCATTAACAGCAACACTGCAAAACAGAGACCACTGTCCACGCTTCCAGAAATGGGGCAGGGGACTATCAGAGAGGAACAGCACCTTTGGCTTGTGTTTCTTCAACTTCAATGTACTCTGCCTTGGAACTGACACTGGTAAAATTGATGGACTTTCATGGAATTGAAGGTGACTTCTGGGTTTGTCAATTAACTCAGCTTGGTGAGTTATCCAGGGCCACACTGTAATTTTTAGCCTGACTTTTTCCTATACAGCCCTAGCTTCCTCAGAACTCTTGGCATGGAACCTGAAAGGGCTGAGGAAATCAAGTGACTATTTCTTTAATAGATTCTTTTCCTTAGTTCTTGATAACTGTGCTTTCTTGTCTTTAAATACCCTCTTATCTAGGGCCTTCTAGTCTCCGAAAGTACAGTGAAAATGTCAGATATGCAGAAATAAAGAAAACCTTATTCTTTTCCTGGAAATTTTCAAACTTTAGTAAAACTGTAGAAATGTTTAAATTGCCTTCCAATTTCAGAAAGAAATTGGTTTCCTTTAACGCTTAACGAGATAAACTGCAATTCGATTCAAGTCATTTTTCTGCCTCTCCTTGTTGACAATCTGAGCTCTGTTTTTTTGGTTTCCTCTTGCTTTCTGATTGACTTCAAGATTGCATCTAATCTTTTTATTCTATCTTGCACGAATGCAGCTTGCAATGTGTTGTGACAAGGAGCGAGACCTCCTATTAGCATATATTTATACCTTGCCGCACTCAAAGCGGTGCTTGGGGATTATTAAACCAGGCTAGAGCCCTGAAGGCACATAAAATGCATCGGATTCAGCCCTCCCAGCAAAAGAACCTTCTAACGGACTGTGTATCCATGGACGATCTAATTGTTCGGAGAAAGGGACGAATGAGGGCAGTTGTGAACGAAGGTACCAAGATGAAGGAATTATCAGATGATTGCAGGCGCGGAGAGACACAAGGGGTGGTCATTTGTCCTTGAGGGGTCTGGAGACACCGCGGAGGGATTTTAAGGGCCGTTCTGCGAACCAGTTGTTAACAAGATCGAGTTAGTCTGCTAAGGAACTGGAATGTGGAGAATTCTGGGCAGAGGTCCAGCTAGAGTAGAGGTGTTTATGACTCGTGGGGTTCAGAATATAAATTCACAGGCCCCGATGTCAGGAGCTGAAAATGGGGACTAGGACCCCATGACAGGGGCCCCCTACTCAAGTGGCTTGAGGAGAGGTGACAGGCTCTCTTCAAGTCCTATTTGTTTTTCTGTAAATAGAAACCAGCAGAGCAAAGCCTGAGCAACATTGCCACCCATACCTGCCTAGTCTTTGGAGCTTCACTTTTCTTTCAGTAGGATTCTTGGGATCTCCAGAGTCCAGGGTTTATGAATTACTGACCTCTGTCCCCTATCAAAACTGGTAATGATCTGATATTGGTCATTCACACATGATTTCGATCTAATTTCTTCTTAGGCTGCCCATCACGCAGCCCTCCTATCTTAAGCCTGTTTTCTCTGATTGCAGAAAGATAGGCTTTGTCTCCACTTGAAGAAATGAACATCAGTAAAAAATGGGGGGAGGGAAGTCATTTTTGTGATTTTTATGCTAGGGAATTGGTTAGGAAGAAAAATAGTTTTCCTTTCTGAACTCCCTACTAGTTCTTGTTCCCCCATGATGACTAGTCCCGGTGACTTTTCTTGGGAACTGCTGACTTTTGAGGGTTTTTTCAATTTTTTGATGTGCATTTCACAGCCTTGTCTACACCTGTCTTCTCCAATCCTCTGTGTGTATTCTGAGCATAAGTACAGTGTTCGTTTGTTGACGTGTTTCTATCAGCAGCTGGTATCCACAGCACAGGCTTCACAACTCTGTGCCTTTGAGCTAGGAAGTCAGATCCATATGCTTAGGTCATATACCTGCCTGTGTGGGGTATGCTTTTGTGGTTTGGATATGGCTTTCCTGTGTTCTCCAAAGGTTCATGTGTGGAAGCTTGATCCTCAATGTGGTGATGTGAGAGGTGGTAGAACTTTGAAGCCACCGAGTCTCCTAGGAGGTCATTGGAGGCACTGCCTTTGGAAGGGATTAATGTCATTCTCATGGGACCCCAGTTAGTTCCCTTGAGAGTGTGATCTCTCACATGTGTACTCCCACCATGATGCCATCTGCCACGAGGCTTTCCCCAGAAGCTAAACACATGGGGCTCCCTAATCTTGGCCACTCGGCCTCCAAAACCCTGAGATAAATAAACCTCTTTGTACATACATAGCTTAGCAGTGAAAATCATTAAGATGATGTGAGTTCCACCAGGTTCTTGGAGTGGCGGGCGACCCTTTCTGGGGTCCACTCTGAGGACCCAGGATACTTGGGTCTTAACCATGTCTGCTTCCCGTCAGGCAGACTCCTGTTGCCACCTGACTTCCCCTGACAGCTGTACCCTGGGCTGTCATCTGCTTCTTACTTGGGACTTCCTTTTACCATCTGTGGCAAGATTAAGGGCAGAGAAGAGCAAAGAAACTATTCTGGGCTTGGGCTAGACAGGTCTGAGTAAGAAAAGGGAACCCACACAGTGCTCAGGAATTACTAACTTTGCTTTCCTTTGTGTATGCCTCCCTTGGGGAAACCTCAGGGGTTGAAGGTGGCTGGGCTAAAATTGGATTTAGGAAAATGGAAAGCTTGATTTGACTATAGAAAATGCACATTTATCATAGGCATATTTCTAGACAGGAGAAGAATGATTAGGTGGATGATCAGATATGCCAGAGTTCTTCTGTTTCAGGTTATATTTTGTAGAAAATACAAACTTGAAATAAGTATGAGTAGTTCAGTAACGAGACCAACTTTGTAAGTCATGTGTGAGCATTAATCTCATTAGATGTTTGGGAAGTGGTGTGGGAGAGAACAGCGAAGATGAGAAGACAGATTTTTCTTCAGGGGAAGATACATTTACAAATGTTAAACATTGCTAGGAAAAATGATCATAAGTACGGGTTAATGAATTAGGACAACTATCACAACAATAGCTATAGAAATGTGACATTTCAACTGGTAGAATAAAAGGTAAACTACTTAATGGAAGCCAAGGAAGAGGAAAGAAATAAACAAGAGAAAAACATGGTATATAACAAATAAGATAGCAAAGTGTCAATGTGACAATAACTATGATAATAAGTGAGTTAATGAGACCAATCAAAAGACTGTTTTTAGACTCGAGATCTAGATATAAGATGCTTACATAAATTAAGTATCTTAAGGACAAACGGATACAGAAATATTGAAAGTAAAGGAGTGGAAAAATACATCAGGCACATGTGAGTTAAAGAAATGTAGCACTCTTTCTTCTTTCTTTCTTTCTTGACAGACAGAGTTAGACAGTGAGAGAGAGACAGAGAGAGAGAGACAGAAAGGTCTTCCTTTTTCCATTGGTTCACCCCCAAATGGCTGCCACGGCCGGCGTGTTGTGACCGATGTGCTGCGCTGATCCAAAGCCAGGAGACAGGTGCTTTCTCCTGGTCTCCCATGCGGGTGCAGGGCCCAAGGACCTGGGCCATCCTCCACTGCACTCCCGGGGCCACAGAAGAGAGCTGGACTGGAAGAGGAGCAACTGGGACTAGAACCAGTGCCCATATGGGATGCCGGTGCCACAGGCGGAGGATTAACCAAATGAGCCATGACACCGGCCAGCACTTTCAATATCACTGCAAATTTAAGTATTTAAGTTGGGCAATCTAATAAGTGGGGCTTTTTTTTTTTTTTAAAGATTATTTGCTTGAAAGGGAGAGTTAGAGGAAGTCACACACATGTGCACATGGCGCGCGCACACACACACACAACACACAGATCTTCCATCTGCTCATTCACTCCCCAAATGATCACAATAGCTGTGGCTAAAGCCAGGAGCCTGGAATTCTATCCAGGTCCCTGAATGGGTATAGTGGCCTGAACACTTGGGCCATCTTCTGCTTCTTTCCCGGGTGCTTTAGCAAGGAGCTAGATCAGAAGTGAAACAGCTAGCATTGCAGGTGCTGGCTTAACCTGCCACAGTAACAGACATTGTGTGTTGAAGATGCAACACAATAATCATGAACATATATGCTATGAACAATAATACCTTGAGATAGAAAACAAGTAAATCAACAATTATGGTTAGAATTAAAAAAAAAACCCTTGCGGAAAGTGACAAAGCAATAAATAAAAGCTACAGAACAAAAATATAATATATATTACTTTTAATCTGTACTTAAACCTGTATTTTAAACCTGTGTGGTATAAGTAAAAAAGGAAGCTTAATAAATTCCCAAGGTTTAACTTTATATAGACTGTAGTCTTTGAATATGGTAAAACAAAATTAGAAATAAATAACAAAAAAAAGCCAACTATTTAGCTAACTAAATAACCTGAATACTAGAAATGGAAAATTCTATCTAAAAATTACCCAATATTTTATACTGAAAATCTACTCAAGAAATTTTTTTTGTTATGCTTGTGTCACTTAATATATTTTTCCATCAAGTTCTGGTGAATTTATTTTGTGGTTTAGAGGATGGGATTATCTATAATGAACTAAGTAATAACCACTAGGAAAACAATCTTTCTCCTATTTAGAATAGCTTCTATAATAAATGGGAAATTTTGGGAAAGTATGACTCTGTAGAGAATACAAGGAAGCTGCTTAATTGCGGGTCGTTTCTCTTGGGCACAGTGACTGGAGATACTGAGTATCCATGTCTGCATCCTTGCCTGGGGGTGTGATGTTCTGGGAGCGTACTGAGTGCGGTGATGTGCACAGCAGATACCAGACGCAACACAGGAGCTGGCAGGAGGAGGGTAACTCATGGGCACACCCAGCACGTTCCAACGGCTCCTTAAGAGAACCATGGGTAGAGGACAGGACTAAAATTCCAGCTGTTTGACATTGATACAGATCACTGATATCACCTGTATTTGCCTCTAGCCAAGGTAAATATGGGTTACTTATGACGCATTTTAACCTGGAAAACATGGGGTGATTATAATTGTTGATGTAACAGGTATCTGAGTAGTGGGCTGAGTTTCCTGGGA
This sequence comes from Oryctolagus cuniculus, assembly GCF_051225735.1. NCBI lineage: Eukaryota > Metazoa > Chordata > Mammalia > Lagomorpha > Leporidae > Oryctolagus > Oryctolagus cuniculus. The sequence goes on from NC_142878.1 coordinate 41,329,649, forward strand.
CGCTAACTCCGAGATGGAAATGACCAGGTCAGAGGTTTTCAAGAGTATGCTGTTGGGTGAACACTTGTAGATCAGGAGGGAAGGAAGAGAGGAAACGGGATTGGAAACAGACAGAGCTGGGCTGCAATGAAGCCTTAGCAGAGCAGACGCGTTTCTGGAAGTTTTGAAGCTGGGATAACTCTTGAGAGTTGTTGTGAGCTGCTGTAAGATCTGGGACTTCATACCCTACAGCTACTAGTCTGCACTGGAAAAGGGACTGCATAGGTAAGGTGGCGCTTTTTGGCCAGAAAAACTCCAACAGGGATAATAAAGGCAATAAATCCTTCATCTTTTTAAGATTTATTTTTATTTATTTGAAAGGGTTACAGAGAGAGGGAGGGAGGGAGGGAGAGAGAGAGAGAGAGAGAGAGAGAGAGAGAGAGGTCTTCCATCTGCTGGTTCACTCCCCAGATGGCTGCAATGGCTGGAGCTGAGCTAATCCAAAGCCAGGAGCCAGGAGCTTCTTCTGGATCTCCCATGTGGATGTAGGGGCCCAAGGACTTGGGCCATTTTCTACTGATTTCCCAGGCCATAGCAGAGAGCTGGATTGGAAGTGAAGAAGCCGAGTCTCGAACCGGCGCCCATATGGGATGCCGGCACCACAGGCTGGGGCTTTTGTCCACTGTACCACGGCGGCAGCTCCAAATCCTTCATTTTTGAAGGAGGATATGGATGTCATACCATAGTGGCCATGACCATGGAGGTAAAATTTCATATAATTTTGGTTCCAAATTAATTTTTCTCTTATTTAGAAAAGTGAAAGATTGGAAGAAAGTGCTGCACACAGTAGATGGGTGAAACCTCTCCAGGTCTAGCACTCGGTCTTAACTGGGGTCCACTTTGAGAGTAACTCAGTGAACATGAATTGAAAGGACACTTTATAAAGCAGTAGCACAGGGAGTTCCAACCTTTTTCCTCCTTGTCTGAGTGTAACATTACTAGTGGGAGGATCCTTCCTCCCTTTCTATCCCTAACTCCATGTGTCAAGGAGAAAGCATGAAGCAAACCATGAGTGTTTCAGGCCATGTGTGTTTCTTAGTCAAACATTATGTGTGTATTAGTTTGGAAAATTATTTTGAAATATGATTTAACTCCTGTGGACTTTTTCCTCCTGAGGCTGGTCTGGGATGATTCAGAGGTAGGGGGAGATGGTGCCCTGGGGCTCTCTAAAAGGCTTCTTGCCAGTTCTACTCACTACCCCACGGCTCTGCTTCCTTCTCCTACCTTAAGGCCAGGGAAGTAAAAGGAGGGGAAGGAAGTGGGAAGGCCATGTGTGAGATTGTCAGTGTGGTGTGGCCTGAGGAGCAGTGGGCTGTAAAGACACTGTCCACAGGTCTTCTGAGTGGGTGGTGAAGGTTGTCCATGTCTTCCATCCCTCTATGGTCGCCTTCTTGATGCGGCTCGATCTCCTGTTCATGTCCCTGCCTGTGTAGGTAGAAGCCAGCAGTGAGAGCCTCCACCCAGCACAGGTACAACCATCCCCTTCTAGAGCAGGGACCAAGCCCATGGGTTCTGGGGTGACGCTGTCTAGCTTCAGACATCAGTTTCCCTTCCTGTGGGTCATGTGGTCTTGGGCAAGGGATTTAACCTCTTCAGACCTTGGTTTTCTTGTCTATAAAATGAGATTGATAGTAACATATAGTAGTGTCATTGTTGAGAACTAAGTAATAAACCTGTAAAATCACTTAACACATAATCAGTATTTGAAAAATAGGCTAGTATTTGTCCTGTGGGGTTCATGTTCCCCATCTCATGGGTATCCTAGCCTGATGGATAATGTTAGCATCATACACTAAGCTTGTTTTCAAATCTCTCAGTTGGCTCCAGGGCCAATTAATTAATATTTCAGGAGAGAGAGGGGAGTAGAGGGAGAGGTGGGAGGGACAGGGAGAGGGACAGGGAGATGGACAGGGAGAGGGAGGAGACTTTATCCACTAGTTTATTCTGCAAATGCCTGTATCCACTGAAGGTGGACACTCAGTTTGGGTATTCCTTGCGGGTGGCAAGGGCCCAACCACTTAATTTTTTTTAAAAGATTTAAAAGATTTATTTATTTACTTGAAAGAGTTATACAGAGAGAGAAGGAGAGGAAGAGAGAAAGAGAGAGAAGTCTTCCATCTGCTGGTTCACCTCCCAGTTGGCTGCAATGGCTCAAGCTGTTCCGATCTGAAGCCAAGAGCCAGGAGCTTCTTCTAGGTCTCCTACATGGGTGCAGGAGCTCAAGGACTTGGGCCATCTTAAACTGCTTTCCCACACCATAGCAGAGAGCTAGATCAGAAGTGGAGCAGCCAGGACCCCACCAGTGCCCACATGGGATGCTGGCAGCAATGGCCCTAGGCTCAACCACTTAAGCCATCACCTGCTTCCTCACAGACTGTACATTAGGAGGAAACTAGAATTGGGAGTGGAGTTGGGGCTTGAACCCAGACACTCAGATATTGGATGTGGGCATGCCAGGTACTGTTTTAATTGCTAGGCCAAATGCCTGCCCCTGTATATTTATATTTTAGCACAAGTGGTTTCCCATTTAATAATCTTCACACACAATCATGTATTCTCATGCAGGTTATTTCTGCTTGTGAGCTACAGATGGGATCACTTCAAAGCCTTCTAGATAAAAAGGTAGGATCCTTAGTCAAATATAGACTTTCCCCCAAATCACTCTGCCTCTCTTGATTATCTTGGAAGATAATTTTTTAATTAAAAATGGGGTCAGGGATTAGAGGCAAAAACCCTCATGCTAGATCAGGTTTATCCCAGGTCCTTTACCTTGATGGTCCCCTAAGCTATCTTTTCCCTGTCTTGGTTGCTCTTTGTTCCTCCTTCTTCTTCATGCAGGAGGAAGTCAAGATGGGCAGCCACCTGGGAAGCTGTAAAGGTTGGAGTCATTTTCACTGCCCTAGGAGTAAAAGAGAATGGAATAGAAAATTTAAAAGCCAATGTGAGGACCACTGATCTTGACTTCATTTGGCCTGAAATCCTGAAACCCAGGAAAGAAAAATGTATTTTAGTTTTCACTGACCCTTTTGTATCTGCATTGTTTGTATTATTCAAAGATATGATTGATCTTTAATTAGCCTGTAGATTTTTTTCCCTCCACAAAACCTGTTCAGTTGTCCCTTCTGTATCTGCGAGTGCTGCACCTGCTGATTCAATCAGCCACAGCTTGAAAATAGGCAAAGAAAAATTGTCTGTCTCTATTGATCTTGTATGAACTTTTTTCCTTGTCATTATCCCCTAAACAATGCAGTTTAACAATTATTTACATGGGATTTTTATTGTAGTAGGTGTTATAAATAATTTAGAGATGATTGAAAGTATACAGGATGATATGTGTAGGTTATCTGCTGATTCTGTCGTTTTATATAAGGGGCTTGAGCATCTGTGCATTTAGTATCTATGAGGGTCCTGGAACCAATCCTCTGTGGGAACTAAGGAATGACTGTAGTAATTAGCTAACTAATGACTGAGCCAATCTTTTGTACTAAGCACTATCCTAAGCACTTGGAATACAACTTTAAGTGCTCAGAATAGATGCCAAAGATATCAGTGGGGGAGACAATAAGTAGATTAAAAAAACACATATTCTGTTGGGTGGTGCTAGAAGGAAAAATAAAGCAAGGTGAGATAAATAGATAAGAAAAATAAAACAGATAAGAAAAAAGGGGAAGCCGGGTGGGTGAGAGGACCGAGGCACAGTTGGATGTGAGCGTGTGCTCTTTTGGATGGAATTTTCTGGGCAGGCTTTCTAAAAGGACTTCACTTAAGCTGAGACCGAACACAAAAAGTTTTCTTGTCATTGTCACCAGATGAGATCTCATGAAGGATACCTGGAATTTCCGTGGGGACACGATTTCCCCCTTGGCTACTTTGGCCACATCCATAGCAAAGTTGTGACATTGAGCACGCCCCTTAGAACCTGGTGACGATCAGCACCATGGGAAAGCGCCTCTTTTCTGTATTCATTCCTTGCCCTACCCTGTAAACGGGTAAGACGTAGCCACTCTGAGTGTGCAGATTCAGTGCCTAAAGCTTTTGTATTAGTTTGGAAGAAAAAAAACTTTTTTAAAAGCCAAGATTCGGAAGTGCAGTAAGAAGAAGGGAGCACTGGAGGGGCATTGGAATGAGCCGTGCCCACGAGTTTAACCAGTTTTCTTGTTTTATCCACATACGGTCTGTTCCATGTGGCTACAAAGACCTGAGGTTGGGCTCATCCTTCAAACGTACCTCCCCTCTGGTGGCCACTTGAACACGTGGAAATCCCTGTGCCTTCCCACCAGTCTGTGATGGAGACAGAGGGCCCGCTAGGGTGGATTTGTGTGGTACATCACCTTCACGTTGTATGTGTCTATCTCATTATATCTTGAACTCTTACCATGTTGTTCTCCATCGTCCTAAACTCATGCAACTGAAGGCTAAAGATTTTTCTCTGTTGTGAAATTCGTGCAGTTGTGACAGAAGGAACACAATCCTTTGGGAGTGGTTGGGCCTTTTAGACTTGCAGTCCAGAGTCCAGTTTTATTTTTGGAGCAGACAAGTTCCCCAGGTTATGCTTTTTCCTGCATTGCTTTACCTTGGCTAAAGTAACTGTTGCTGGGTTACATAGCTTGAACTGTACCTTTTTTGCATAGAATACTGAGGCCCAGATGTGAAGAAAGAACCATCCTCTATTTCTACTCCAAAGCCACCAAGTGGGACCCTTTCCAGTGATGACTTGAGAACCACAGAGGACACACTGGGACAGAGGTGCTTGCTGCTGGTGGGCAGGGACAACAAATGTTATCATTCCAGGCATCCTCTGAGCTCAGCCTTGGGCTTCCACAGCTTCCAGTGAAGTGTTGCCGACTAATCTCATTTTAAAACATGCACCAGGAGATTTTTCTGCAAGGTTTATAACAAGGAAAGGAGTCAGCATGCACATATTTGTAGGATGCGGGAATGGGAAAAGGGCTGGAGTGGATGGAGCTGGAAAGAAAGCAAGAGACAGTGAAGAACAGAAAGGGTTGTGAAATTTTTGTGGAGATAGAGATAGTGGTGGGGGCGGGGAAGAGATGGTGGTATGAATCCTGGAAGGGGATGTGGTAGAGGTGGTGGTGGAGATGGGGTGAGAAGAGAGAGAATGAAGATTATGATTGAGGTAGAAGAGATGGTTGGAGGTTGTGGTGGAGGTGATGGAGACGGTGAGGAAGGTGGTGGAGGTGTTGGTAGGGAGGCCAGGATAGTGGGAAAGTGTTGGTGCAGAAGGTGATGGAGGTAGTACTGGAGGTTATTAGAGGGACTGGTGGGAGAGGTAGTGGGGGTGGCAGAAAGGATGATAGCAGAGAAGGGTTGAAGGGGGCACAGAGGCAGTGGAGGTGGTGCGAGTGGTGGAGGTGGAGCTGGGTGACGTATTGGCAGTGGTAGAGGAGGTAGGAGCGGTGCAGGTGGTGGTGATGGGGTAACAAGAGATTTCTGTGGTGGGAACCAAAGGGGAAGATTTGTTGAAGCCACCTAGATTACATAAATATCCAACCCAACACAAGGCAGAGTGAAATCCACGCACCAGTGTGTGGGAAAGCAAGTGGCCCTATGTAACTACCCCCTTCCCCTTCCCTGCCTAAATGTTTGGCAGAGATTTCAGACATTTTCTCACTAATTCCATGCATTTTTTACCTTTGAGTCTAAAATTGTTCTTATTTTCTGAAATCCCTCTGAGAGCAGTTGAACGACAGTGCCCATGGACTGTCGCTCTGAATGCCTTCTCTTTGCCCTACTGGACTGAGCATAGGCAATTAAAGGGGAAAAGGACCCAATTCTTGTCATCCTGGAAGAAGCAGACCCACAGACAGATCATTGTAATAAGTGACACTAAGGGCAATGATGGAGACTTCAGCAGTCATGAGTGACGACCAAGGCAGGAAGGTTTCCTGGAATGGTAACACCTTCAGGATGAGAGAATTGAGAATTAGTTGGGTGAAGGAGAAGATAAACGTTATCCCCAAAAATAAGGAAGCAAGAAACTGCTTGTGGTAAATGTGTAGTGCTGTAAGTAGTTTTCTAACTTTAATTTCTCCCCCCTGTCTTGCTATGTTCAGTTCTTTGCATTATGTTGCAATGAACTGAAGTCAAGTTTGGAAGCATCCATGGTTGCAAAAGAGAGACTGAATGAGTGTCTTCTGGTGCTTGGTGGTGAGACGCTTAGAAAGGGCTAATCTCAGAACTATTACTGCCAAATTCTCCAATGTCACTTGTTCTCTTAGTTCAGCAAATGCATGGGAAGACAGAATGTGAATTGTTTTTCCCATCAGAGGAAGCAGGACAAACAGTCGTTAAGCTGGGATGGGTGAGTGGGCAGGCATCAGTAACTGTGTAGAAGATGATGAGTCATTGACCTTGAGAAGACCTAATATTCAAGAAAAAGTCTGTCAAAGATATGAGTCACTCATTATTAGGCTCTTTGCGAGGGGGAATCTAAGGCGGGGATGGTAAGCAGAGTCTTTTATTAACTTGGATTAAGATGTACCCTAGATAGAACACTTGTCTAGAAATGAAAAAAAAAAAAAAAAAACTCCGCACACATGCACACCCTTGACCCACTTAAAATATCATGTTTTAAAGAATAAGCAGATAACCCATTGTTTTGTTGAAGGAATGACTTAATAGAAATGCATGAAATACATTTGAAGAGAGTTTCCAAAAGTTGTTTTTTTAAATAGCAAACTCATTAAAGTCTATGGAAGAGGTTACAGAAATTGATTTCCTGAGGTATGTACTGACAACGACTCTTCAGAGAGCACCAAGTGGGAGTCTTCTGATCTATTCCCCTGGGCCACGGGCATTGTCCTGCAGTGGGTGGGGAGAGAGCATTTGCCAGCCCATCCCTGGTTCCTGGTGCCTCCATGGTGCCTCCTTAGCGAACAAAGGGAGACCCCTCCCCCACCCCCAGGAGGCTGGACACCGGGTTGATGCTATTTATGGATGAGTTTCTACTGCAGCGAAAGTGCTGCTACCCCTCCCACACCCATTTGAAAGACCTGGTGTCGTTGCCAGCCTGAAAGTCGGATATGAGTTGCACAGGATAAAATATTACAAGCTGACCGCTGAACCACATATTTAAATTTATTTCTGGCTTATTCTTTCCAAATAGCAATGGAGTTGGACTATTGTGATTCAGCCATCTGCAGCCCGTGCTTATAATTGTTCACGCTATCATTGTCTCTGCGGTTTTCCCAGTTAATATTATTAAGGGGTGGATATATGATTTCCTGGGTGGTTCGATTCACTCTTCTGGACTTTTTTGATAAGAAAGTGCCTACCTGCAGCACTGAGGAGCTTCATTGGCACTTTGAGTTTTGCTTATAAGCCAATAATATAGGAGAACGGAACCCTTTTACTGGTTGCCTTTCAGATTCAGAATTCTCTTTAATTTGCAAAAACCATTTATAAATTCTAACTATGAACTCAGCCTTTCTTGCCTGCCTCACAAGAGCAGCTCTTGGAAAGTAATGCATTTGGGATCCAGTGGGAAGGATTCCAAGCTCACACCGCCAGTTCTTCTGAGTTTTCCTGACTCCACCTTGAGGTTTTGGGATTTTCCTATTAAGAAGGAGGAGGGAGGGGGTTGGCCTCATGTGGAACGTAAGCAAGCTGGTAAATAGACTTATCTGTTTTTCAAAGATGATTGTGGGTTATGAAACAAAGCTAAGTAGTAGCAGAATCCTACGCAGATTACAGAAGAGATTTCACATGTCTTCATTAGTACACATAATTTTAGGCCCCAAAGCAATGTCTGGTGGACCAGCTGAACATGCTAGGGCAGTTGTTTCGTGCATCTGAGAGCAGCAATGTTGGATTTACATCATTGCAGATTTTTATAAGTGGGAAGTTTTCCTAGCTGTACAGCTGAAGAAGTGGAAGCCCAGAGAAGCTCAGCTGTTTGAAATGATGACCTTGGGAATCTTAATTCTTAGCATTGCATTTTGATGTGGGATGACCTTCAACTTAACCTCAAAAATAGATCTGTTGCCTTCACTGTGGCTGTTACCCAGAACACTGTGATGGGTGGCACATGACCCTTCATGGCTAATCCTATGTCAAGATCACAGAGCAGCTCGCTCTCATCTGTTTTGGCCACACCTCTGCTGGGCGGCAACATCTCTGCATTGATTGACTCACAACCTGCAATGCCTGGCTCTGCCCTTAGAGATAGGGAGGCGCAGTGGGGACTTTGAGACATTTCCCAGGCTGGGAATTTCCATTTCACACTTCTTCTTCCCCTATGGTTCTTTCTCAAACCAAGGGCAAGTAAAGCCGTCCTCTAGGATTTCTAGTTTGAAAGGTGAGTAACACTCACAGATGTCTTGGTCAAGTTATTCAAGCTCTCTGCACTTTTGTTTCTTGTCTGTAAAATAAGGAAAATAATAATTCACAGGATTTTTGTCAAATTTAGTCCAAATGCAAGTGAGGTGTTTAATAAACATTGGTTCTTGCTTTTCTTTTTTATAATAAAATTTCTGAATCTGGTTGGGTTTTTTTTTTTTTTGCTCTTTTTTTTTTTTTTTTGACAAGGTAGAATTATAGACAGTGAGAGAGAGACAGAGAGAAAGGTCTTCCATCTGTTGGTTCACTCCCCAAATGGCCGCTATGATGGAGCTGCGCCAATCCAAAGCCAGGAGCCAGGTGCTTCCTCCTGGTCTTCAATTGCGGGTGCAGGGCCCAAGCACTTGGGCCATCCTCCACTGCCCTCCTGGGCCACAGCAGAGAGCTGGACTGGAAGAGGAGCAACCAGGACTAGAACCCGGTGCCCATATGGGATGCTGGTGCGGCAGGCGGAGGATTAACCAAGTGAGCCATGGCACCGACCCCTCTGGTTGAGTTTTGATTAGTCTTAAAAGAATAATTTTTTTCTGTTTATGAAGATAATACATTCTCATTGTAGAAAGTCAAACAATGCTGAGGTTGTTGAAGTCTTTTGAACAACTGCTACCTAGAAATGACTATTCTGCCTACTTCTACAACATTCTTCCTCTCACTGTGTCCATATCTGTATTTGTAATTTTATGTAGAAGGAAACCATAAGATAAATACTGTTTGAAATCTGATTTTTTTTTCTCAATAAGAGATTAGTTCCAAGAAAATGCTAGTAGGTATTTCCTATAGAAACTGGGAACATTTTCAGCCCTGAATGTAGGACCTGCTGGACAGCACAATCTCATCCTACAGGTTGAAACACAATTGTCACCCTTGTCTACAATTTCCTCTCTTCTCCAATTTCCTCTTTTCTCCCCACTAAAGAGAATATGCTACGAGAACACACAGTGAAATTTGTGGAGTTTGCAAAATATTTTCCAACCAAGAAAGTCTTCTGTTTCTACCTACCCTAACAAAAGCCAGAGTAAGCACTACTGCCCTAGTTCTCTCTGTGGTCCCTTGGATTCCCTCAGTTTGATCCTTCTTTCATTTTCCACGGGACGCATCCCCAGGGAAGGTGTTATCCTTGTGTACTTGAGCTCATTAGGTCTTGCTAACCTGTAACTAGGAGTGAACATTCTTTTGTTTAGACTGATGGCTGTGGTGGCCCAGTGACTTGCCCTTGTCAGACAGGTTGACTTTAGCCATGCACTTTCCTTCCCCTGCTGCTAGCTTTGTCCATATTCCCCGGATCTCTGGGACTATGATAGGGCTGATATGAATGATTTATCACCTAGCATTAGGAAGGCGTGTAGAATGATCCTGCCAAGAATTATAGTCTGTTACCACTCTCAATCCATTCGTGTGGGTAACCGTCAGCAAAAGATGGAGCTAATTGGAAGTCTTTGCGTGCTGGAATCTTGGGCCATAATGAGCAGTGAAAAGTGTCCGTGTTATAACCTCATGTAGGAGTATCACCCCTTCTTGTGAAAGATTGTCATCCATGAAGGGAAGCTGTTACTATCGAAGTGGCCCTGGCCCACTAATTTAATGTAAAGGGGGCCTTCTGCTTTGAGATCCTGTGCTTAGAGTTGGCAACTTGAAAATAGCACTTGCAGGCTGTTTTCTGCTTCTTCATAATTGAGTCAAACATTCAGAGCGTGAGTTTGGGCTTCTTGCCATTTCCCCACCCCCAGCCACAGGAACCTGCCCTGATTTGTTTGTGCCAGATGCATCGAGGTTGTGTTTGTTAGGCAGCTTTCAGCTAGGAAGCAGTGGGCTGAGCGCACCCACTCGTTTCCCACCAGCTCCGGAAGGAGCAGCTCTGACTATGACTCAGCGCTGCGGGGCTTCTAACCGTGTCCCAGACATGAAAGCCCCAGGAACCATCTTACCTGCTCATCAGAAAACAGCAGTAGCGACACGCAGACCAGGCGCAGGGGCTCTGCTAGGCTCTGCTGTGGAAACAAGGACATTCGGGAGTCTTAGGAGTGGGTCTGAAAGGGCTGACCTCCTGCCAAGCTTCTGTCCTAACTTGAGATGAAGCGTGTTCTCATTAGGCTTGTTGGTAAACTGGAAGAAAAGCTAATATGCTTTACTGAGCATTTTGCCTTTCTGAGCGGCTTTTCCAAAAGACAACTTCTCATTGTTGTGGCTCCTGTCCTTTAAGGAGACCAATATGGTTGTGTGGGTCCAGGTGTGTGTTCTCAGTCACTGTTTTTTTATGCTTTCTTCCCATGGGTTGAGAATCGTGGCCAAGGTGCTCTGGAAGAACTAGAAGAGAAGTAGAAGGCAAGATCCCTGCTTTGGAAATTCTGCAGGGACATGAAATGGGCTTTCTGTATATATTTGTGTCTGTGTGTTCTCACAAGTGGACAGTCTAGAATTTGTAACTGTAAATTCTAAAGAAACCCAGGATGAGTATCTTATCCATGACTGAAAGATTGGTGCTATTTTGCAGTTAAAGACACTCACCTATAATGCAAGCCAAATTGTCTTGGGACAGTCTTGAATTTCAGCCGTGCTGCCTCCACTCCTGTTTTGGTAGAGGAGTTCAAGGTTACTCGGGGACCTGGATCAGACAGCTGGCTCTCCCCCTGTGAATGTGGACAGAAGGTACTTTGTGTGCTAAATAATTTCCATTTGCCTCTCCGGATCTACTCCCCACCCTTCTCCATACATGGACTGCATCAGTGGCTCCCTTGTCCTCTGTCTAGCGGTTTCGACAGCAGGAGGCACCCACGGTACATAGCAGGACAAGAGGACAGTAAGGTGAGGATAGTCTTTCCCTCAGTTCTCTTCCTACTGGGTTGCTGTGGATTGGCCGTGTCCATCTTCCAGTGACTACAACTCCCGTTAGCAAGTCCCTACCCTTTCCAGTCTAAGATGCCCCCTTCTCTTGCTCTTTCAGCTGTGAAGTGGTAATAGACTCGAGGTGCTCCATTGTTCTTTGTTGGTTTCCTTGTCCTCTGCTCCTTCAGTAAATAATCACTTTACCATGCTCTATTACTATGCTTGAGGGTACCATCTTTTTTCCTGTTAGATCCTGACTACTAATAAATATTTTAGGGGTTGATGACAACAGACAGAAGCTCCTACTTGCTCAGTTCCACAGTGAATTGCTGACAGGATACAAGAGAGGTGAAATCCCACTTGCTGGTTCATGTGGAAAGTCCACACCTGAAACCATCTTTTCAGCCCCTTGTGGCACCATGCCAGCTCTTGCCTGGGCTTTTCTATATAATCTGGTCTCTCCTGCTGCTTTCTATATTTTGGAATTCTCTGTCCATGGACCTTCTGACTTTGTTCATGTTATAAACTCCTGTTTTGACTATAATTAGACTTTTGGCTCAAGGATTCCCACCATCTATTGTGTTTCTCAATGTTCTGGTTGCAGTTTCCTGGGAGAGTGAATCTTAGTGGTCCAGTCTGAGTAAGACCTATTAATGGCCCACTCAGCTGCAGTGGAGGAGAAAGGTTGTCCTTTCCATGTAAGTGAACAGTTCCTCTAAGAAAGGTGTGTGTTTGAAGACCAAGTTTTGGCATCTCTGTGTAGTATATTAAGAATGTCTTGGCTGGCGCCATGGCTCACTTGGCTAATCCTCCACCTGTGGCACCGACACCCCAGGTTCTAGTCCCGGTCGGGGCGCCGGATTCTGTCCCGGTTGCCCCTCTTCCAGGCCAGCTCTCTGCTGTGGCCCGGGAGGGCAGTGGAGGATGGCCCAAGTGCTTGAGCCCTGCAACCGCATGGGAGACCAGGAGGAAGTACCTGGCTCCTGGCTTCAGATTGGCGCAGCGCCAGCCATAGAGGCCATTAGGGGAGTGAACCAAAGGAAGGAAGACCTTTCTCTCTGTCTCTCTCACTGTCTATAACTCTCTTTCTCCCACTGTCTAACTCTGCCTGGCAAAAAAAAAAAAAAAAAAAAAAAAGTCTCATGAAGAATATTTGACTCAAATCCCAAGGAGAGAGTAATGGCTAACAGTCTTTAAGTCATCCGGAAAGGCAATTTTTCTACATACACATTTTAAAAAAATCAATGAAAGACATTTAATAGTTCTGGAGAAATCTTATGATGACTTCTCATATCTAGCTTGCTGTGGACTTTGCCCATTTATTTTCTCTTTCTTATCTTTAATGGTAACTGACTCACTGTTTGATGGAATACTCATTAGATCCTTCTTGGTGACTATGATTGAAAACAATTAATGAGCTGTAGAAACAATATTGATCATTATTTAGGATGAACATGCTGTCATACTTAGGAATTAACCCATATTATAATAAGGTTTTCAGTTCTCTCTCAAATATGAGATACCTGAAGATTGTAAAACATGTGAGAACAGCTTCAAACATGTGTGTGTGTGTGTGTGTGTGTGTGTGAGAGAGAGAGAGAGAGAGAGAGAGAGAGAGAAAGGAGAGAGAGAAAAGAGAGAGAGAAGCAAAATAACTTAAAGAAGCAGAGACTAAACTAGGGTTGAAAATTTTAAAAAGTAAAGCCTATTATTAATATCTACCAAGGAGACAAGGGAAGGTATTTTAACCATGAAATAAAAAATGAATACTATTTCAAAAAGAAAATTCAGGGATGAACTTTGGCACAAGCAGTTCAGACGTGATCTGAGATGGCCGTATTCCACAGCAAAGTACCTGGATTCAAATCCTTGACTCTCTCCAGTTCTAGTTCTGGCTGCTCCTCTTCCGTTCCAGCTCTCTGCTGTGGCCTGGAAGGGCAGTAGAGGATGGCCCGAGTCCTTGGGCCCCTGCACCCATGTGGGAGACCCAGAAGAAGCTCCTGGCTCCTGGTTTCGGAATGGCACAGCTCCGGCCATTGCAGCCAATTGGGGAGTGAACCATCGGATGGAAGACCTATCTTTCTCTCTCTGCCTTTCCTCTTTCTGTGTAACTCTGACTTTCAAGTAAATGAATAAATTTTTAAAAACAACAACAACAAAAACAAATCCTTGCCTATGCTTCCAATCCAACTTCCTGCTAGTGCTCATTAATTTAATGACAAATACTTAGAAAAACCAAAGAAATGAAGACAACATGGCAATTATCAATTTGAGGGAAAATAAAAAAGTAGTACCAAAAAGGCTCATCTCTGACTTGCATTTACATAGTAATAATATTATAAATTCCAAAAATTGGTCTATCTGAAGCTATGAAATTGTAATTATCTTGGGAATAGTGATTAAAATGGCAGAGTAGGGAGGGAGCTTACTGCTCTTGTCTAGGGAAGATAGTTTAAAAGGAGTGGAAAGGGGCCGGCACTGTGGCTCACTTGGTTAATCCTCCGCTTGCGGCACTGGCATCCCATATGGGTGCCAGGTTCTAGTCCCGGTTGCTCCTCTTCCAGTTCAGCTTTCTACTGTGACCCAGGAGGGAAGTGGAAGATGGCCCAAGTGCTTGGGCCCCTGCACCCGCATGGGAAACCAGGAAGAAGCACCTGGCTCCTGGCTTCAGAATGGCGCAGAGCTGGCCATAGTGGCCATTTGGGGAGTGAACCAATGGAAGGAAGGCCTTTCTCTCTGTCTCTCTCTCATTGTCTATAATTCTACCTGTCAAATAAAAAAGAAAAAAAGGAGTGGAGAGAATGCAGTATACAGGAGAGTCGGGGAGAGAATGGTGGAGGAGACTCCATGCAAATTAGAGGGCAAAGCGGCCATACATGGAGGGTGTGGACATGCACAAATCAGGATCCCAGTAGCTGAGAGCCTATGCACCAGCTTTGGAGAGTGAGGTGAGACCAGACTGTAGCAGCCCAGGCCATAGGCAATAAAGCTGCAGGAAAATCCAGGAGGGAATCCAGCTTGGAGCCTTGTGGGGGATAGTGTACCTGACAAACTAGAAGAGAAAAAGGGGAGGGCATGTTTCTCTCTCCCTGATCACCCTACAATGGCACCATGTAACAAACTGATAGACAGGGCACCATTTTGGACATACATAACAGCTGCACCAGCTCATATTCACACCCAGCAACCATCTGAGTGGAGACTTCTGAGTCTGGTGGAGAGAACCCACAGGGGGCTGGGTGCTTGTGACTGTGGTAGGCTTGTGTGCCAGGACTGCAAAAACATTGAGACTGCAGGGCTTTGAAAACACTGAGGCTGTGTGGGAAGGTTCAGGGTGTGGCTGGGACTTTGGACAGTCACTGTGGGAGGCTCCACATACTCAGGGCTCCTTGGTTCGCTGGTGAGGGACATTGCTGTGGAATCTGTTTATACCGGGGACTGCATAGATCCTTTGTGTGGTCCTTGTGGAAGCATGGATGAATATTATACCCACAGGGGCTAGTGCTGAAGCACTAGTGTCTTTGGGGAGAGAAAGTGAGTTGAGTCTGTACCAACAGAACAGAACAAACTTCCTCACTGATTAAAAGAGAGAGAGAGAGAGAGAGAGAGAGAGAGAGAGAGAGAAAAGAGGAGATTTACCATGCCCAACCTGGGTGTCACCCTAATACTCCCTTAACACTGAACAGGGCTCCCTGGCCACATCCACCACACGCCTCTAGGTATTCACTGAAAGCAGACACTCCACTAATCCACATGGACTTAATCCAAAGATAAAAGCTGCCACTGCAAAAAAAAAAATCAATGAATATCTCCACAAATGCCAGATAATAAACACAAAAATTCAAGAAACAAGAATAAGGAACACAACATGACACCACCAAAAGAATATAAGACTTCAATACTAGATTGTGAAGATGAAAAGATTGAAGAAATACCAGAAATGGAATCCAATAAGTTGATCATAGGATTACTTAGAAGTAATCAGAAGCAAATGCACGAGCTACTGAAATCCATACATGACGTGAAAGAATATTTCTCCCATAAAATTGAGATCTTAAAGCAAAATGAAATCTTGGAAATGAAGAATTCAGTAGAATAAATAACAAATGCGCTGGAAAGGCTTAACAAGAGAATTGCTGAAGTAGAAGAAAGAATATCTGGCTTAGAAGTCAAATTGCAGAAAATTATACAGTCAGACAAAAAACAAGAAGAAGAAATTAGTAAACTAAAAAGCACTGTTGATAATCTACAGGATACTATCAAATAACCCAACATATGGGTACTAGGAGTTACTGAAGGTGTAAAAAGAGAGAAAGGATTAGTAAAATAACAGAAAACTGCCCTAATATGGAGAAAGAAAGGGACATCCAATACAGGAAGTACATAGAACTCCTAATAGAGATGACCAGAAAAGATCTCCACCATGACGCATTGTAATCAAACACTCCACAGTAAAACAAAAAGAAAAGATTCTAAAATGTGCATGAGAAAAAATGCCATATGTTCAGAGGATCTCTAATTAGACTCACAGTGGACTTCTCATCAGAAGCCTTACAGGCTTGGAGAGAATGGTGAGATATATTCCAAGTATTAAGAGAAAAAAAGTCACCAGCGCCATGGCTCAATAGGCTAATCCTCCGCCTTGCAGCGCTGGCACACCGGGTTCTAGTCCCAGTTGGGGTGCCGGATTCTGTCCCGGTTGCCCCTCTTCCAGGCCAGCTCTCTGCTATGGCCCGGGTGTGCAGTGGAGGATGGCCCAAGTCCTTGGGCCCTGCACCCGCATGGGAGACCAGGAAAAGCACCTGACTCCTGGCTTCAGATCAGTGTGATGCACCAGCCGCAGTGCGCTGGCCGTGGCGGCCATTGGAGGGTGAACCAACGGCAAAAAGGAAGACCTTTCTCTCTGTCTCTCTCTCTCTCACTGTCCACTCTGCCTGTCAAAAAAAAAAAAAAAAAAAAAAGAGAGAGAGAGAGAGAGAAAGTCAATCCAAAATATTATACCCTGCAAAGCTCTCATTTATGAATGAAGGTGAAACTAAGACTTTCCATGGCAAACAGCTATTGAATTTGTCACCACCTGTCCAGATTTGCAAAAGATGCTTAAGGGTGTGCTACACACAGAAACACAGAAACATGGTCATCACTCTGAAAGAAGATAAAGGTAGAAAATCTACCAGTTAAAGTACAAGGGAAATCCAAAGTAAACAATAGGAATATTTATGGGAAAATGGCAGGGCAAATCATTACTTATCAATAGTCACCCTGAATGTAAATAGCCTCAACTCTCCAGTTAAAAGACACAGACTGGCTGAATGGATTAAAAAACCAAACCCATATATTTGCTGCCTACAGGAAACACATTTTTCCAAGAAAGATGTGTATAGACTGAAAGTGAAAGGATGGGGAAAGATATTGGATGCTAACAGAAAACAAAAGAGCTGGTGTAGCCATCCTAATATCAGACAAAATAGACTTTAACACAAGAACTGTTAAAAGAGACAAAGAAGGGCACCATGTAATGATTAAGGGATCAATTCAACAGGAAGATATGGTTATAATAAGCGTATATGCATCCAATTATAGGACACCTGGCTATTTAAAAGAAAAGTTAAGGGCTCTAAAGAGAGACATAAACTCCAATACAATAGTAATGGGGGACTTCAATACCCTACTTTCAGCAATGGACAGATCAACCAGACAGAAAATCAGCAAGGAAACAGCAGAGTTAATCCATACTATAGACCAGATGGACCTAACATATCTATAGAACTTTCAGTTGCAGAGTAAACATTTTCAGCAGTGCATGGAACTTTCTCTAGGATTGACCACATACTAGACCATAAAGCAAGTCTCAAAAAATTAAAAAAAAAAATATACCATACATCTTCTTGAACCACAATGGCATTAAGTTGGAAATCAGCAACTCAGGAATCTCTAGAACATATGTAAACACAAAGAGAATGAACAACATGTTCTTGAATGAACAGTCGGTCACAGAAGAAATCAAAAGAGAAATCAAAAAATTTCTGGAAACAAATGAAGATGACAAAAACAACATATCAAAACTTATGGATACAGCAAAAGCAATGTTAAGAGGAAAGTTTATAGCAATTGGTGACTACATCAAGAAATGGTAAAGGCACCAAATAAATGGGCTATCAGTGTATCTAAAAGATCTAGAAAACAACAAGCAAACCAATCCCAAAACTAGTTGGAGAAGAGAAATAATTAAAATTAAAGAAGAGATCAACAAAATTGAAAAAAAAAATCAGCTAAACGAAGAGCTGGTTTTTTGAAAAAATAAACAAAATTGACACACCATTTGCCCAACTTACTATGAAAAGCAGAGAGAAGACCCAAATTAATAAAATTAGAGATGAATGAGGAAATGCAACAACAGACGCTACAGAAATAAAAAGATCATCAGAAATTACTACAAAGAGATATATGCCAACCATCATACTTACTGAAATACACCAGTCCCAAAGCGACAAATATTATATGTTCTTCCTGACCTATAATAATTAATAGAGCACCTAAAAGACAATCTGTAGAAGTGAAATTGACACTTTGAGAAGCACAAGGACTTGAATAGCCCTTGTCTTGACTGTTGAGGAACATTTTTTTTAAAATACTATTTGTTGAACTCTTTATTTAACATAGGGTTAAACATGTGTATAAAGTCTATTGAAAATAGATCTCAGTAAGAAGAGTGGAAATAAGTGAGGTAGGAGGAAAAGGAGTGGGAGTATGGGTGGGAGGATGGGCATGATGGGAAGAATCACCATGTTACTAAAATTGTAATTATAAAGTAAATGGAGTTTAACTGTAAAGCCGTATAGTTCTCCAGTTCTCCACACATTCCTATAGACTTACTTCTAAGGGTACAGTTTAATAACTTCCCATGTGTCGCTCCCCCTCTTCGTGGAGGAACGACACAGGACCCTGCGTTGTTCTTTTGTCTGCTCGGCCCTCCCCGGGTTTGCTGCTGGTTCTTCCCAGGTTGGCTACCGACCCTTCCACCTCCGTGGAAGGGCGGTTCCCCCTGCCACTTTCCCCACTTCCGCGGGGGAGCGGCACACCGCCGGCCGGCTCTCTCGGGGGCTGCTCAGATGTTCCTCAGGTGTTCCTCTTAGATGTTCCTGGTGCATGTTGTCTCTCTCCTCCTTTATAGTCCTCTTCCACCAATCCCAACTCTGCTACCCACACGCCGAGTACGCTGCTCTCCTCCAATCAGGAGCAGGTCCTGCTGTTTATTGGTTGAACTGGAGGCAGCTGTGTAGAAGCTGTTTTCTCCTCTCCCAGCTCCATATTGTGGGAGAGCAGATGCATAAAATAAGTCTTAATTCCAGTAACTTAGTCTAGTCCGAGTTGCTCCCCACACCCATGGGACCCCAAATCCCCTTAGGCTGGGTGGTAAAAGTACCATTTTAAATGTTAAAGTGATCATGTGGATAGGATTAAGGTTCTGGTAATAATATTAGATAGTGTTAAAAAGGAGTGAATGCTCCAACATGTGAAGCAGTTCATTCAGCAGACTCATAGAATGATAATCACTTTAAATAGCACTCTGACCTCAGAATCAGCCCTTAAGACATTCTTGCCTGGCTGAAAGGCCCACGAGAGCATTTCATGCATGGAAAGTGAAGAGACTGAGGCAAAAAATGTCCTACATGAGGGATCTCGGTGGGTGAGACTCCAGTGGAAAGAAGTGGTTATCAAGGAAGGAGGTACTTTTCTCTGAAGAGAGGAGAGAACTTCCAGTTCACTTATGGCTCTGTCTAAATACTGACAGCGTTTGTGGATTCAAAAGCTTCCATGGCCTAGACAGCTCATGTCAAGAGCCTCATGTGATCACTGATGTCATACATAATAGTGTTAATTGTTAAATTAACAACAAGATTCCCATGGAGGGCTTCTGTCCTCAAAGAGTTGCTATAATTATGTCTAAATGCTTGCAAAAGATTTATCATTCTTGGGTGCTTCTTTAAAGTTAATTAAGTTTTTTTTTTAAAAAAAGGCAGTGAAATTAACTTCAAAATGCAATGACTTTAAGCAGCCCTTGTCTCAACTGTTGAGGAAGAGTTTTTTTTTCCCCCCGTGAAAATTGTTGAACTCTTTACTTAGTATAGAGTTGGTCTTCTGTGTATAAAGCTAATTGAAAATGGGTCTTAGTAGAGAATGGGATTGGGGATGAGAGGAGGAGGATGAGGAGGGATGGGATAGTGGGTGGGAGGGTGGGTATGGTGGTAAGAATCACTATATTTCTAAAGTTGTACTTATGAACTTTGTATTCCTTAAATAAAAGGTTTTTTTGGGGGAAAGATAAAATTACATTATAGTGAAAAAAATTATGTTGGTAATATGAAAAAATGGGAAAGGTACATGGGTAGAGTGGAGTGTATAAAGTTAAAAAATAGTAAATTTTATAGGAGAAAGTCAATAAATATAGACTGAAGGGACTGGCGCTGTGGCACAGTAGGTTAATCCTATGCCTATGGTGCCAGCATCTTATATGGGCGCTGGTTAGAGTCTCGGCTGCTCCTCTTCTGATCCAGCCCTCTGTTATGGTCTGGGATAGCAGTAGAAGATGGCCCAAAGTCCTTGGGCCTCTGCAACCACATGGGAGACCCAGAAGAAGCTCCTGGCTCCTGGCTTCGGATCAGCACAACTCTGGCCATTGTGGCCATCTGGGGAGTGAACCAATGGAAGGAAGACCTTTCTCTCTGTCTTTCCCTCTGTCTGCAACTCTACCTCTCAAATAAATAAATAAAATCTTTTTAAAAATATAGACTGAAACTGGAAGAGAAGGAAACAACCAAGTAGTAGAACACAAAAGGATCGTTTACAGACCTAGAGACCAACTTTTTGTGTTAGTGCAAATATGTGAATGTAATTACCTAATGAAAGGGGGCAGAAGGGCCAAGGGAGGTAAGGAGCTAGCACTTTTGTAATATAACCTGGAGAGCTATTTGATGTTAACTTTAAATGTGCATGTGTATCTGATTAAAAATAATTTAAAAACCCTGGAAAAAAGAAAATTAATTAAATAATTAAAAATGTGTACATACCCCAGGCAATCATTGCAAACCATTGGAATTGGCAAACAAAACTAAGCTATCCTGGCCGGCGCCGCGGCTCACTAGGCTAATCCTCCACCTTGTGGCACCGGCACACCGGGTTCTAGTCCCGGTCGGGGCGCCGGATTCTGTCCCGGTTGTCCCTCTTCCAGGCCAGCTCTCTGCTGTGGCCAGGGAGTACAGTGAAGGATGGCCCAAGTACTTGGGCCCTGCATCCCATGGGAGACCAGGATAAGTACCTGGCTCCTGCCATCGGATCAGCGCGGCGGCCATTGGAGGGTGAACCAACGGCAAAGGAAGACCTTTCTCTCTGTCTCTCTCTCTCACTGTCCACTCTGCCTGTCAAAAAATAAAAAAATAATAAAAAAATAAAAAAAACTAAGCTATCCTTATTTGGGTAGTATGAAAATTACAAGAGTAGGAAAATCATTCCTAAGACTGTATTAGAACATTGGTTATTTTTAAAACAGTGCTTTGACTTGGATTAATTATCAATTAATGTTTGACACAGCAAGATGTTTGGGGCACAAGCTGCAGTGTGGTTTGATCTTGTGGGCAACAAGGGACAGGGCAGGTCAAGAGGCAAGGGACAGGGCTGGCAGTTGGCACAGCTGTTAAGATGCCATTTGGGAAGCCTGCATTCCATGTTGGAGTGCCTGGGTTTGAGTCCTGATTCTACTCCCAATTCCAACTTCCTATTAACTGTGGATCCTGGAGGCAGCAGGTATTAACTTAAGTACTTGGGTCTCTGCTATGCGTGTGGGAGACCTGATTCGAGCTCCTGGCTCCTGAAGATTTGGGGAGTGAACCAGCAGATAGAGGCTCTCCCTTCTGTTTGCCTCTCTGTCTCTCAAATAAATAAAATTAAGTTTTGAGGCCTGCACCGCGGCTCACTAGGCTAATCCTCCACCTGTGGCGCCAGCACACCAGGTTCTGTCCTGGTCACTCCTCTTCCAGTCCAGCTCTCAGCCAGGAGAAGCACCTGGCTTCTGGCTTTGGATCAGCGCAGTGCGCCGGCCGCAGCATGCTGGCCACAGTGGCCACTGCGGGGGTGAACCAACAGAAAAGGAAGACCTTTCTCTCTGTCTCTCTCACTGTCCACTCTGCCTGTCAAAAAAAAAAAATAAGTTTTGAAAAAAGAGGCAAAGGACTGTGCTTCTGGCTAAGAAGGATCACGCTTGAGGCGTAGACTTGTGCAGAGTCAGTGCCAGGGTGATCAGCTAAGGCAAATCCTAGAACTCTGAGTAATGGAAACCAAAGGCTGGGAGTCAGACAGGGAGAGGGGTTCCAGACAGAGGGAGGACCTCAACTATGACCCTGAGGGGCGGAGATTTGGGCGTGGTGGCTCTCTCGCTTTGCTTGCTGGGCGTGGGTGTTGCTCTGAGCTGGAAGTGAGCAGTGGCCCAGGACAGCCTTCACCCTCAGTGCTTCTGCTCTTGACCATTCCAGCTGGAATTCCTCCACCTTTGTCTGGACTGTTAGCTCCACCCCAGAATCTGAGCAGCTCCCTAACTTGGCATCATCATTCTTCCTGGTGACTTTCTGGTGTTGGCAACACAACTGGATCCTTGTCTTGGATTTCAAGTTTTCAAAAACTAGGTGCTTTACCCTGAACGCCAGAATGCCCTGGCTTTTCTGATGCCTGATCTAAATGCCCATCTCTTAGTAGATGTCCACAGCATCTTTGTCTCATGTCTGGTCAATGTGCTATTTGTAGCTCATCCTTACTTTTCTCACATTCTCATAAAGACTGCTTATCCAGTCTCAGGCCAAGCTTTGTATCCAGGTCTCTGGCCATCAGTCCTTTAGTTTAATAAGGACCACGTTCCAACCTTATTCCCATGCTAGGAATTGCTTTGGCATTCATATTCAAGCTACTTGGAATCCGCCATACATTGTACTTTGCATGCTTTACACAGATTACCTCACTTAAGTCTTGCAAAACTCCCTGAGACTGTACTTATGATTACCAAAACCATTTTATAGATGAAGACACTATCATTTCCAGATATGAAGGCACTGTCCCTGGTCACAGTATAAGGACAGGGCGGGAATTGAAACACAGCATATCTGACTCCGAGCCTGGCCTGTGATTACAAGACTCCCTGCCTCCCACAGTTTTTGTGCAAACTTCATTGTGTACTTGTGTTCCCAGACTCGGCCATCCCTGACTCAGCTCATCCCCATCCCAAAGCCTGGAGGTGGCAGCAGGAGAATCCTGCTCACTGAGGCGGAGGCAGCTGTGCGGGTTACCTTCGTAGTTTGCATGCATGAATTCCTGGGTGAGTCTAGCAGGCCACACACCGCCCTAAGAACTCAGAGTGATGGTTTTCAAAGACAGGCAGTGTAGCATCACCTGGGCATTCACTAGAAATGCAAGTTTTCAGACTCTACTGCAGAGCAACTGAATCAGAAAGTTTGGGAGTGGAGCCCTGCAATCTGAGGTTTAACAAGTCCTCCAGGTGATTGTGATGTTCGTGAAAATTGGAGAACCACCCCTGGGGTCATGGTCAGGGAGTGTCTGATAGGGTCAAATCTTCAGGCTGTTGTTGAATGAGCTGAAACCATTACGTTCAGGTATAAAGCGGGACAGGAAGGTATATTTCTCAGGTTGCCATGCTGTCCAACCAGTGGCTTTCTCCAATATCTCCATCTCACTGGGAACAGGTGATGGCAGAATAAAGTGTGAGAAGCCTTTGCCACCTGACCCTGTTCTAAGGCGTTGCCAAGAAACTGCTTTGGATGTCTGTAATGAAGACGTAGTTGCAAAAATCTTGGGATCAAGTGAGGGATACTGCAGGTCAAGACAGATGGGCAAGAGTCTGAAGTCAGTGTTCTCAAAATCCGTCTAAAGAAAGCTAGATGAATGCACTGTTATGTTGGTAGCAAATGCCTCAGGTTTCTTTTCGTTAGAAGGTACTTATCTCAGTGTAGCGGCTTGACATGTGCCAAGGTAAAGTGGTGGAGTCAAGTACATTTAGAGGGTAACTATGAGGACTTAGATCAAGGCTGAAAGCCATGGCTTGACTTAATTTTGTAATGATGTAGAACAGTTAATAAATTCATTAAGTTTTTCTTGCGGTATAAATATTTAAAAAATAAGGACAGATGTTATAATGCATTGTTAAACCACAGCTTGGGACACTTGCATCCCATATCAAAGTGCCTGGAATGGAGTCCTGCCTCCACTTTTGATCCAGATTCCTACTAGTGTGCCTGAGAGGCAGCAGATGAGGCCCGAGTACTTGGTCCCTGCCCCCCATGTGAGAGAACAGGATGGAGCTCTAGCTATTGCTGCCATTTGAGGAATAAACCAGCAGGTGGAAGATTTCTCTCTTTCTTTCTCTCTCTCCCTCTCCCTTCCTCCTCCCCTCCCTCCATCCCTCCCTCTCTCCCTCTCTCTCTCTCTCTTTCAAGTAAATAACAATAAATAAATCTTCAAAAAAATAGCAACTGCCCACTCACCCATCTTATTAGTGTTTAGTGGTAGCCAGTTCCTATTGTTTGCTAGTTTGTATCTTAATCTTATCTACTTTTTTGGGGGGATGTTTAGCAGCTGCTGCACACCTGGGAAAGCATACCTGCTGGAGTCTCAGCCTGGAGTGAGGAATCAAGGCTTATCCAAGCTTTCCAGCCACAAGCTAGCTGAGCCTGCCTGCATGCCATTCTGAGCAGAGCATCCATGATTGATGATGAGAGAGAGTAAATAAATTTCAGTAAGTACACACGGGAGTGGATCAGGACAGTAAGTGTTTACTATGTACAATCAATGGGCATTATCTTAAAGGAGATTAAAATTTCCTGGACTTAATTCTCCTGCTAGAGCAGTATTCGTGGCAGAGGATGAGTTACTGTTTTCTCCAGGGAGGTAGTGAGATGAGCATCTGTGCTTTCCGAGTAAAAGCTTGGAGTACAATAAGCCATTGAGAAGTCTGTTCAGTTTGCGAATTAGTTTGATACAGTGTGTGTTTGTAGTGTGTGAAGTGGAAGAAGATGGTTGAAGACAGCAAATTTCTGGAGAAGGGGAGTGATGCAGCTTTGCTCTTCCTATAATAGTTTTATTTAATTATTGTTTTACTTGTATGTGTTTGTGGGGTACAGTGTGATAATTCAATACATGTGTTCAATATGTAATCAAATCAGGGTTAATTATCATTCCTATCTCTTTGTTATTTATGTTTTAAGGCTTCTTGTTTCTCTCTCTGATTGATTCATAAAATATGTAATGATTATTGTGAAGTGCATCACCCACTGTGCTACAGAACACTGGCCCCCATTCTGTCTGTGTTTTGGTATCTGTTTTTCGAATTCCTTCTGTCCCCTCTCCCCGTACCATTCTAGAGCTCTAGCATTCACTACTCCACATTCAGATACACGTTTTAAAAGTTGCAGCTATGAGAAAGAACACGAGGTATTTGTCTTTCTGTGTCATGACTGAACGTGATGTCTTCCAGTTTCGTCCATGTTCCTGCAAATGGTACCATGTCATTCGTTTTTTATGACTGAATAATATTTTGCATCTTTACCACATTTTCTTTATGCATGTATCCATCAGTGGACATCTAGGTTGATTTAACTTCTTAGCTGTTGTGAATAGTGCAGCAAAAACAAATCTGGGAGTGCAGGTATCTTCCTAATACACTGAGATAATTTTCTTTTGATGTGTACTCAGAAATGAGACTGGATCTTATGGACAATTTTGGTTACTTGAGGAACCTTCATATTGTTTGCCATAATGGCTCTACTAATTTACATCCCACTAAGAGTGTGTAAGAGTTCCTTTTTCTCTATGGGATTACCAGCATTTTTAAATTTTTGTATTTTTCATAATAGCCATTCTCAGTGGAGTGAGATGATGTTTCTTTGTGTGTGAGTTTTTAAAGATTTATTTTATTTATTTGAAAGAGTTAGAAGGGTAAAAAGAGAGAGAAGTTTTCCATCCACTGGTTCACTCCCCAAATGGCCACAATGGCCAGAGCTGAGCCGACTGAAGCCAGGAGCCAGGATCTTCTTCTGGGTCTCCCACGCAGGTCAAGGGGCACAAGGACTTGGGCCATCCTCCGCTGCTTTCCCAGGTGCATTACTAGGGAGCTGGATCAGAAGTGGAGCAGCCAGGACCATAACCTGTACCCATATGGGATGCCAGCACTGCAGGCAGGGGCTTTACCCACTGCACCACAGTGCCAGCCCCTCTTTGTGGTTTTGATCAGCTTTTCCTCAGTAGCTAATGATATTGAGCATTTTTTATGCATTGGACATTTGAATTTTTTCTTTGGAGAAGTGTTTTCTGATATCATTTGTTCACTAAATGTATAAGAATTTATATATAAAATTTATATGTAATATACAGGGTTAATATCCAGAATATATAGGGAACTCAAACTCTAATTAGATTGTTTTTTTTCTGATTTTTTCAGCTTCTTATATGTTCTAGATATATATTTTTAAGGATTTATTTATTTGAAATGTAGAGATACAGGGAGAGAAGGAGAGATGGAGAGAGATCTCCCCAAAAGGCTGCAATGGCTGGACCTGGGCCAGGCTTAAGGCAGGAGCCAGGAGCTTCTTCTGGATCTCCCACGTGGGTGCAGGGGCCCAAGGACTTTTCCAGGTGCATTAGCAAGGAATTGGTTCAGAAGTGGAATAGCTTAGACTTGAACCAGTGCCTGTATGAATGCAAGGGTTGCAGGTTGCAGCTTAACCCATTATGGCACAATGCTGGCTCCAGTATATTCTAGGTATTAATCCTTTGACAGATGAATAGTTCACAAATACCTTTTCCCATTTTGTGGATTGTCTGTTCACACAGTGGATTGTTTCCTTTGCTTTAGAATTTACCTTCCAGTGAAAAATCTTGAATACCTAGTCATTGTTTGAGGGATAAAACTATGATTTTCCTGATAGCATATGTTTAAGTATTGTTAATGTGAATTATGTGTATGTTTTAGCATTATTATTTCCAGATATATTTATTTCTTCATGAGGAAACTTTTCTCTGTATAAATTTGAGCTGCCCTATGCCTTATATTAGGGATTGGTAAACTAAATCCTATTGTACAAATCTGGCCTGCTGCCCGTTTTGTACATAAAGGCTTTTGGAACACAGCCATGCTAATTCTTTTGCATATTGTCGATGGCTGCCTTCCCACTAAAACAGCAAGCAGTTGTTACAAAGACTGGCCCTCAGAGCTTAATGTATTTGTTATCTGGCCCTTTACAGAGAGAGGTTTGTTCCCCTCCTACCTCTGTGAGTATTGCTGGTCATTCTTATGTGTGCATTCTACCTTAAACAGTTGCTCGCAGATATTGGAGCCAGAGATCACAAAATGACAGGAAATCTGTGCAAGCCTGACCTTCATGTCATAACTTGTGAGAAGACTTTGAAAATGACTGGAATTGACCTAGCAGAAATCGTACACTGCACTATTGATGTCCTGCACATGACGCTATTCCAGGCTGAATGATCTTGACTTCACTGATACCGAACATTTATTCTCTGCTGTGACTGTCTCCTGAGAGCCAAGTGGCTGGATTTCATTTCCTGCCACGCGGGTGGGTGCCAGTGGGATTTCCCTGGGGGAGAGCGGGCACTCTTACTCTCAGGTATCCTGGCAAGAAGGCAGTTCTGGCCCGGGAAGATTCAAGAAGCATGCCTTAGACTAGGTGAAACTTTCTCTGCTATTTCATTGCACCGTAGAGGCCAAGTGTGAATTCTGGAGAGAGCGGCAGGGTCCGGGAGCACCTGTTTTGTGGATAGGTGACCTGGTCATTGCGTTTTCCTGAGCGCACGTGAGGCAGCCTGCTTGGGGCGCTCTCAGACATATCTGACTGATGCTAAGGGTTGAGAAGAGAAGAGTGATGTCTGGCAGTATACTGGTAAGGGCTCAAACCATTGACTCAATATGATGGTTGGCCTACTTAATAGATAACAGCCTTGTTTTCCTTGTTTACAGAACCCTGAGTAACTCAGGTATTGTGTGACCATCTTCAGGGGAGGCTGGGCCCCTCATCCAGGGCGAGAGAATGACCATTAGGCTTGGCAAGTCCATTCTCCTTCTTGATAAAAAGATGAATGGACCTACAGCGTGATTCTGTCCAATGGGATGAGCACTGGGTGCAATGAGTAAGACATCATCTGAGATGCCTGCATTACCCATCAGAGTGCCTGAGTTGACTCCCAGCTCCTTCCCTTCTGAACCAGCTTCCTACTAATGCACACCCTTGGAGGCAGCAGGTGATGTTTCAAGTACTCAGGTCCCTGCCACCCACGTAGAAGATCCAGATTGAGTCTCAGGCTCCTGGTGTTGACCTGGCTTGGCTGTGGTTGTTGAGGGCATTTGGGGAGTGAACCAGTGATGGGCGATCTCTGACTGTTTCTCTCTGTCTCTCTCTCTCTCTTTCAAATAAAGTGAAGAAGAAAAAGTGACATCCTAAGAATTCTAAACAATGAAAAACACAGACGCTTTCTCAATCAGTTAGGAGGAAATCTTCTTTGTCCTTAAGTATGAGAAAAGAGAAGCAAGTAGGAAATTATTTATTTCCTTGCTTCTGGGTGTAGCTGTTAATGGATGTGAAGCCAAAGAGCAGCCATAATTGATCTTATGAGAAGGAGTAGGAGTTGCCTGTGTGCCCAACGTGACAAGAGCAGAATGCAGGGAGGACCTGAGCCCTCCACAGCACTGTGGACCTGCTGACTTACATAGATGTGGGACAGATGGGAAACTTCATGAGCTGTGGGAAAATCGTGTGCTGCTGTTTAAGCTAGTTTCCATGAGATCTCCTATTACTTTTAGTCAATCAATACTCTTAAGTATTCAATGAAATATGACCTCTTAATAATTGCAAGTTGTTGAGATACAGAAATAGCAACCATATCCTTAACTGTATATATGCAAGGATGATTGCCATTGTGGTCACCAAATAGTTGTCCAATTCAAATGGAGCAATCTAACAAATCTAAATATGGTATGTAATTTTTTAGCTGCTAAGAAATGAAAGAAATCATAGTCTTAAATTTTATCACAATGGCAAACAAACACTGGAAAGACCAGAAAAATTTGGGTAACCTGATAATATTGGCAGTATATTATTTTGAAATGATTTTAAATTATAAAACACATACTCTCTAGAAACGTTCCAAACAGTGTAGAAGTATTTAAAGCAAAGGGTGATCACTGTTCGGTGGGCAGTTTGAGGCCCACCAGGCTGATGATGGAGGCTAAGGAAGCAGCATGGATTGGTGGGGTAGCGAGCACCGGGGCAAGTGTTGTTGCAAAACTTTGGGAGCCGGCATCCAAGATGATGATATGGGCCTCCTGGAATCCCTGGCCTTGTGTAGTTTCTTCCCACTCTGAATAGAGCTGGCCTATGTGAACCAACAGAATATCGTAGAAATGAAGTACATGACTTCTAAGGCTAGGTCCTGCAACACATTGTATTTTTGGCCTTGTCTTTCTTGGCTCTCTTACTTTGCGGGAAGCCAGCTGCCATATTGTGAGAATACTCAAGCTGCCCAATGTTGAGGTCTTTGTGACCAGGAACCAAGGCGACCAGTCTGTAGCCAATTTGTAGGCTGTCCTGGAAATGTGTTCTACAAACCCTGTCAGTCAATCCTCCAGGTGACTGCAGCCTCATGGGAGATCCTGAACCAGAAACACTGGCATTCCTGGATTTCTGACCTCTCACAACTTTGAGAAATAATAAATGGTTGTTGATTGAGGTGGGTAAGTTTGGGGTAATTTATTGTGGTCCACTGGATAACTAATGCAAAGGCCTGAGCATCCTGGTCCTCATGCCACATGGCATTGGCAGGTGGGGCTAAGACTCCTGGTAAAGTGCTCATCTGAGGTCAGGTTAGGATATGGTCAGCCTTCAGCCTAGAGGTCCTCAAATTAAACTGCTGGAAAAGGATGGGGCAGTTTGAACCAGACATGTGTGCATGTGTGCACGTAGTATGTGTGTATGAGTGTGGGAATCAGTGTTCTCTCTGTCCTCCAGGGACAGAAGGGCCTCTGTCCTCTGTCTCCAGAGTTTACCATGAACCCTACTTTAGTTGTTACACCATCTTAGCTCCTAATCCGCTCTGGCTGATTCTCAGAGATACTCCTCTTCTTATGGGTTCTATGGAGCTTTGCTGTGACTCCTAAGGAGTGGTTGTCGAACACGAATGCTGTGTTTGTTTTCTGCTGCCAAAACATGGGTTGCATGTTTTGAAACTCATCCCTTGGCAGGTAGCAAGTGGCTGCACAGGAAACGTGCTCCGAGGCTGTGGGGCGCTGTGCGTGGAGAGCACCGAGAAGAGCTTGTCCAAGATGCTCAGGTGTCAGGCTCTCTCCGCGGCTGGCTGTTGGCATAGCAGTCACATCATGGAGAAGGCCGTTCTAATGTAGGGCCACTGGCTTCCGTGGACTTTGGCGTTTACTCAGTTGCTAGGTGTTTGTATCAGGTAACTCAGGAGTTATGCCTTTCCTGTTGTGCAACACAGACTCCAGGGGCAACCCTGAATTGTGTGGCTCTTGTTGCCTGAGAATTAAGAAAGACAGAACTCTTTTTTTTTTTAAAGACTTATTTATATGATTGGCAGAGTGATGTAATGGGAAGAGACAGAAACATCTCCCTCCTCTTGGCTCACTCTCCAAATGCCCACAGCAACCAAGGCTGGGCCAGGCTGAAGCCAGGAGCCAGGACACCCATCTGGGTTTACCATATGAGTGACAGGGACCCAAATACTTGCTCCATCTTTTGCTGCTTTCCAGGTGCATTAGTGGGAAGTTGGTGTGGAAGTGTATAGTAGTTAAGATCTGACTGGCACTCCAGGATGGGATATGGGCATCCCAGGGTGGGACTTAACCCGCTGTGCACAGTAGCTGCCCCAAGAAGGAATTCTTAAATGAAAATGGGAAGGCTGTTTGCTTCTGCACAGCCTGCACATTTTGGGAGAGGAAAGGATCCGTGGACGGGAGAGACACCTCATCCTGCACCTGTCTCCTTGCCCTCCTGCCACCTCCCACATTTCCCGAGTGAGAACTAAACAGGGGAGTTTGTGTTTGGAACTAAAGTCTCTCTGTTCTCTTTGTGCCTATATCTGCAGCACAACCCTCTCTTCGCAGTCCTGTGCTTTCTTGTTTTACAATAAAAAGTATGAGTTGCCTTTCTAATCCTGAAGGCGTATCTTGTATCAGGATACGTACTTCACCAGATAGCTGTTCCCTGCTCCCGCCAGCCATAATTCAATGAGCCGTTCTCACTTCTGACTTTCACAGGTAACAACCTCGCCTGCAAGTTCAAATTCTAACAACCAGTCTTGCCAGCACTGCATTCCCCTTTAGCAAGCGACAGTGACAAGGACATTGAGCAGTAGGTTAGGGGCTCATTGGGCAACAGGCTTCATTTCCTAGCACCATCATCTGTGCAGCTAATTTCAGGATCCTGAATGTGTTCAGGATGATATTTTAGAATTCTCTGTGTTATGGAAGTTTAGTCTTATAGAGTTTTATTTACTTACTTTACTTGAAAAGCAGCGTGAAGTGACATGCGTGCATATACACACACACACATACACACACACGTGATCTTTCATCTACTGGTTCACTCCTCAGATTCCTGCAACAGTTGGGGTTGGGCCAGGCCAAAGTCAGGTCTCTCACATGGCAAGAACTCAAGTACTGAGGTCATTGTTTGCTGCCTCCCAGGTGTATTAGCAAGAAGCTGAATTGGAAGCAGAGGCAGAACTTGATCCCAGGCACTATGATGTGGGAACCCAGTGTCTCAGGCAGTAGCTTAACTGCTGTACCACAGCACCAGCCCCAGGAGATTTAATTTTGTATGCATAATGAAGGTGCTTCCAAAAACTCACAGAAAAAAGAATTAGAGATCATTTTTTTTGGTGCACAAAATTTTTTAAAATCCTTGCACAGCCTTTTTTTTTTTTTTTTTTTTTTTGGACAGGCAGAGTGGACAGTGAGAGAGAGAGACAGAGAGAAAGGTCTTCCTTTTGCCATTGGTTCACCCTCCAATGGCCGCCACGGCCGGTGCACTGTGGCTGGCGCACCGCGCTGATCCAAAGGCAGGAGCCAGGTGCTTCTCCTGGTCTCCCATGGGGGTGCAGGGCCCAAGCACTTGGGCCATCCTCCACTGCACTCCCTGGCCACAGCAGAGAGCTGGCCTGGAACAGGGGCAACCGGGACAGAATCTGGCGCGCCGACCGGGACTAGAACCCGGTGTGCCGGCACTGCAAGGTGGAGGATTAGCCTATTGAGCTGTGGCGCCAGCGCATAGCTTTTTCATAATATGCATTTTCCACGAGCTATTATTACTATTGTTCTTCTTGTTGTTACTGGCTCTGTGTTTTGGATCAGCAACTTAACTTCTCTAAGCCTGAGTTTCTTTACTCATAAAGCCAAGGTGGCAATAATACTCTCATACGGTTCTCAGAATTAATGTATGTAAAACTTCTAACTCAATTTTTGATATGTCCTTGAAGCTCTCTTAAAGATACCTGAATTTCGGCCGGCGCGGCAGCTCACTAGGCTAATCCTCCGCCTAGCGGCGCCGGCACACCAGGTTCTAGTCCCGGTCGGGGCGCCGGATTCTGTCCCGGTTGCCCCTCTTCCAGGCCAGCTCTCTGCTGTGGCCAGGGAGTACAGTGGAGGATGGCCCAGGTGCTTGGGCCCTGCACCCCATGGGAGACCAGGAAAAGCACCTGGCTCCTGGCTCCTGCCATCGGATCAGCGCGGTGCACCAGCCACAGCACGCCGGCCGCGGTGGCCATTGGAGGGTGAACCAACGGCAAAGGAAGACCTTTCTCTCTGTCTCTCTCTCTCACTGTCCACTCTGCCTGTCAAAAAAAAAAAAAAAAAAGATACCTGAATTTATTGTATAATTATTATTTTTATTTATTTATTTGAGAAGCAGAGTTACAAACAGTGAGAGGGAGAGGCAGAGAGAAAGGTCTTCCATTCACTGTTCATTCCCCAAATGGCTACAATGTCTGGAACTGGGCCAATCTGAAGCCAGGAGCCAGGAATGTCTTCAGAATCTCCTACGAGAGTGCACTTTCCCAGACCATAGCAGAAAGCTGGATGGGAAGTGGAGCAGCTGGGTCTCGAACTGGTGCCCACATGGAATGCTTGGTGCCACAGGTGGAGTATTAACGTACCGAGCCACAGCGCCGGCCCCTATAATTATTTTTTAAGATTTATTTTATTTATTTGAAAGGCAAAGTCATAGAGAGGGAGAGACAAAGAGAGAGAGAGAGAGAGCAAGAGAGAGAGAGAGCAAGAGAGAGAGAGAGAGAGAGAATCTTCCATGCGCTAGTTCTCTCCCCAAATGCTTGCAACAGCCAGGGCTGGGTCATGCTGAAACCAGGAGCTAGGAGCTTCTGGGTCTCCCATGTAGATGGCAGGGGCCCAAACACTTGGGCCATCTTCTGCTGCTTTCCCAGGTGCATTAGCAGGAGCTGGATCAGAAGTGGAGTGACTGGGACTCAAACTGGCGATCATATAGGATGCCAGCACTCAGGTGGAGGCTTTACCTGCTATGCCACAGTGCCAGCCCCTTAATGTCCAATTAATAACCTCTACCTGCTTTATCTTAGTATGTTTGAGGCCTTGTGAACTTCAGCACAGAGAGATAATCAGACAGCAAAAGGCCTGATGCCATGAATACAGTGCTTGGATGCTAGAGACTGCCGTTGTCCCCAAGCCAGTGTCGCTGCTCTGTAGTGAGGTCCTCACTCCCCAAGGTCATTAGAGCCTCCATCAGATACGTCCCCTGGAGCAAGTGAATCTGATTCAGGTACTTGCTCCACCATCTTCGTGATTCTTGAAGGAAAGAAGAAAATCCAAAGCCTGTGCCCTTTGTTAACTTTGGGTCCCGAGAGAGCTCTGAATTATTGGTGCTCAGATCTTGTAACTGGCTGGATTAAGTACTCACAACCCCACATGGCAGTGGCTCCTACCATGTAGCCCTGATAAGCACTGCATTGCATTCACTCATGTTCACAAAAGCCCTTCCCTGTCACTCCCAGGCCTCCTGGCTCCTGGCCTGAGCCCTTTCTCCGCGCACCTTTGAGACATCTCTCAGTATTGCTCTTGCTGTGTTTGCTATTCCTCTGAATGACTGGGGCGATCTCGTGCAGTCTCCAGCTCTGATACTCTGTCCACCCCAAGCTGCCCTACTCTCCTCTGGTGTGTTCCAGATGGTTTTGTACCAAACAGAGCATATGCCTCTTTCTTCCCCTTGATTACTCTTTGCATTTCTTCGCTCTTCTGCATCGTCCCCCATTTGATTTTGTTCTGGAGCAGTTATTGCTGGGGTGACGTGCATAATGAATACCCTTGGGCATTCATTAACTTTAGCTTTGAACAGCTCTGTTTCCCCTCAGTGTCCTTGATGTCTGATATGTTTGGTCATTTGCTCATGTAAATCTCACAGTTTGCTAGCATTTACACCATGAAAATTGCTATCTCTCTTTTTTGGGTTGTGCTATTTTTTTTTTTAAGCCTCATGGAAGTTCTTAGTTAAAAATGGCACCTTCCTGGTGGCTTACAGGATTGTCCCATTTTAATGAAGGAATTGTCCCAGTTAATCTGTTGCTGTGTAACAGATCACCTAAGTCATAGTAGTTTAAAACAATTATTTTTTTTAAAGAAAATATTTACTTATTTATTTGAAAGAGCTACACAGAGAGAGGGAGAAACACACAGAGAGATATTCCATCCACTGGTTTACTCCCCAGATGGCTGCAACAGCCAGAGCTGAGACAGGTCAATAGCTTCATCTGGGTCTCCCACTCGGGTGGCAGGGGCCCAAACACTTGGGCCATCATCTGCTGCTTTTCCCAGGCCATGAGCAGGGAGCTGGATCAGCAGTGTAGCATCTGGGACACTAACCAGTGCCCATTATGGGATGCACAGTGCCAGTCCCTAAAACAGCTGTTATCTCACATGATTCTTTAGGTTGGCAGGGCATAGCTGGACTGTTCTCACTGGGGTTTTTCCTACAGTTGCAGTAGGGGTGTTGGGAGGGCCAGACCATCCAAACGTCCCAGGCTGGTGGTTGGTGTTGGCTGTTGGCCGAGGGCTCAGTTGGGACTGCCCTACCGAAGTACCTGATGATGGCCTTTCCTGTGACAGTGAGGGCTTCTCGAAGCCTGGGAGCCAGGCTCTGAGAAGATGCCTTCCACCAGCAAGTATTGCAAAGTGAAAGAAGAAAGGATTCTTCGGCCCTCATCGTGGAGGTCATGCAGGATTATTTCTGTTGCAGTTGACCGAGGAAACCACCCCAGGGAGGGGATACTGAGAAGTGTGCCTCACTGTAGGAGACTAACCACCACAGTGGGGGTGGTTGCTGTGTTCTGCTGTTCTGTTTTGAGAGGTAGACAGAGACAGAGAAGGACAGGCAGAGACAGCCAGAGCTCCTGTGCACTGGTTCACTCCCCGGACACTTGGCTGGGCTGGGGCTGGGCTTGGCCGAAGCCAGGAGCCGGGAACTCAATCCAGGTCTCCCATGTGGGAAGCTGGAATCAGGAGCCAGAGTTGGAGATTGAACCCAGGCACACAGAGGGGAGGGATTATGGGCATCTTATCTGGCATCTTAACCTCCAGGCCTGATACCTGCCTCAGTTTTCTACTGCTTTTTCTGGTGACTTGAGCAGTAGCAAGGGACAATTTTCTATACTCATAAGTCCCAGTTATGACCCTGCTAATGCCATCTGTGTCACCCATCTGTGCTGCCGAAGTGTCCATCTCCCTGCTTGTGACTCAGGCAGCCAAGCATCTGGGAAGCTAGGGAGATAAAGTCAGAGGGAGACGGTCCTGCATTAGACCTTCAGAGACCTGTGTTCTACTCCTGGCTTTGCAGCAAGTGACTGGCCTTGACCAAGTCCCTTTATCTCACTGGACGTGGATGTTTCTGTATAAGCTCTGAAATGTTAAAATGCCCAATAGTCATCTTGAATCTGCCTCTGTATCGGGTCAAGCCCAGGTTTGGGGCAGATAGAACTGTCACTGCCTACCACAGTCTTTGCACATAGTAGACCCTCAATAAAGCATTTTTTAAAATAAAATTTAAATCTAGAAACCTTGATAATAACACTTTTTTCAAGATCTTGGTGGGAGATATTGCCAGGTTATTTATTTTTTTTTAAGATTTATTTGTTTATTCGAAAAGTGTAGTTAAAGAGAGTCAGAGAGGAGAGAGAGAGAGAGAGAGGTCTTCCATCTGCTGATTCACTCCCCAGATGGCCGCAACAGCCAGAGCTGATCCGATCCAAAGCCAGGAGCCAGGAGCTTCTTCTGGGGTCTCCCATGTGGGTGCAGGGGCCCAACGACTGGGCCATCTTCTTCTGCTTTCCCAGGCCATAGCAAAGAGCTGGATCAGATGTGGAACAGCCGGGACTCGAACTGGCGCCTATATGGGATGCCGACACTGCAGGTGGCGGCTTCCCCCTCTGTGCCACAGTGCCGGTGCCCTTATTTTGTTTTAATTGGACAGATTATTACCTTGCTTGTTTTAGTTTGACAGATTATTACCTTACATACGTAGGGACATTTTGCTTTTTGAACTTGGCACTTCTTATCAGTCGGGTCTCGGCGGGAGTCCTTTGCCATTTAACAGGCAGTTGTTTGTGCCTGTTGATAGACTGATATTTTGCATGTAACCCTCATGCCCTGACATTGACCCTGATGACCTCGAGCTGCAGCAGCTGGAGGGACGCCAAGGGGTCCGTGGTCATGTGAGTTTGCTCTTCCTTTTCTGAAGGTGCTGGGCTGTTGGAACCTTGAGCTCTCTCCCCCTGGAATTGAGGAGGGGAAAGAAAATAAGGAAAATCCATGGGAGCGGAGGAAGAGCAGGTCAAGTGTAAATGAAATATACACCAGGGCCTCCCAGCTGAGTGCGTCAGTTCCTAGGCTCCCTCCCAGTGGAAGCTGACCTTGTGTTTCCTGCCCTCACAACCCATTTGACATTTGAGAGGACAAACAAAGGGCTCCATCAGGAAGAGCCTTGACACGGTTAATGACTACAGATCATGGGCCCTGGGGAGCTGGGGATGCTGAGTGGCCCTTTGCCTTCTTTTCATTTTAGGGGAATCAAGTTTCAAAGACGCTGTGACTCCCCAGGCCCCCAGGATTTCCTGATGGCCTGGGAGCTTCCCAAGTCTGAATGTGGCCTGTTGGCTTGCTTTCTTCAGCAAGAAGACATCTCCCGAAAGGGAAAACCTAACTGCAGAAGGGACTCTGAGACCTACAGAAGAAAGCAGCATGTAGGGTTTAAACTGAAATGTGTGTATGCCTGTGTGTATGTGTGCTTTCGTGAGAAACACGTGAGGCGCAGAGAAGGAAGTGTTCTCAGTTGGCATGGTGAGAACAGGTTAATGTTGCCAGCAGTTCTTTGACGATGAAGACAGGTGGGATGTTCAGGGGTGGGTGGGCTGGATGGCCTTCCGTCTTTTGCTAACCCAAGGGAGGTGGCTGGAAGAAGCTTCTTTCTGATCTGCCTGGCTGCTACCTTCCTCGACCTCTCAGCCATGCACATCTTATTTTCTTTTTTTGCTCTCAACTCTAGCAAACATTTTTGTATCCGTTAGGCTTCATTAAGTATGACCTATTCACGTCTGGGAGGGAGGAACAGAGGTCAAGTGATGCCAAAGTCTCTCACCAGCCTTTGCTGAACCCTGTTATGCAGCCACAGCTCCAACTCTCCGGCTGGGAAAGGCATCCTTGCCAATGCTAATAGTTTTGACCTCTGAATTCTAGCATTTTACCAGAAGGTCCCTAAAGTAAGAAGGAAGGGAATAGAAAACTTGCCTAAGGCTAAACTTTGACCCCAGAAGAAGAGGAAGAGCAGTCTCATTCTGCTGAGACGGGGCAGCCGGTACACTATGGAGTGAAGATGAAAAGCAAGCAAGAGTGTTCATTGTGTCCCTACTGACTAAGAGTTTTTCACAGTTCTGTGCTTGGCAGAGTGAGAGCACAGACCTGGGGCCCGGAGGACAGGTCTGCAGGAATTCAGCCCCGGCCTGCTTGTCGAAGTAATGTAATATGGAGTTTTATTTGCCGGGCCCAAGCAGGTGGTTAGCTAGCAGTTGGGTCACAATGGTCCTCCCCCAGGAGTCCTGAAAACAGTTTTCTTTACCTCCAAAAGTCTACAGAAATCCCACCAGGAAATCTTGGGTATTAATCTCCTCCAAGGAAATCCTGAGAGATCACCTACTTCTCCAATTTGCCCAAGGGCTGGAGGGAATATTTATATCTCCTCTCCTACCAGCTTGATTTAACATCACCTAAAGGCCTTTGTCTTTGTTTATATTCTAGGGAAATAATTCCATCAGAGAATAAATTACAAGACATTTCCAATAAACTCTTGCGTATTTTTTCAGATTGGAAGAGGCAGAGGGTGGAACAAGGATTGAGGCAGACAAGGCCAACTGGAATGATATAAATAATTTTTGCCAACAGTTTTAAGGCATTTTTAAAAGTCAAAGCTTTTGTCATTGTTACAAAGAGAGAAAAGCTGACTGGCTAGCAGCCAGAGCTGGACCTCAGGAATAAACTTCTGTCTAGAAGCCTGTTGGTGTCCAGCCCTTTGAGCCTGAGCAGGTGTAGTATGTAGGGCCTTCCACCAGCTGGCTTAGCCCAAACCAGGCCTGGGAATATTTCCAAAGTCCCATTCCACTAGCAGATGAAGTATTCTGCTTGTCAGCTCACTTCTGGCCTACCTGGAATATATCTCTGGTACCTAGGATCCACCCACCAAAGTCTTTATACCCAATTCCACTGGGAATGTCCAGACAGGATAATGATAATACCTTCTAATTGGAAATGTTTTCTCAAGTTAAAGCACTGTACAAGGTGTTTCATATACTTTTTGTCATTTAGGTTTTTTAACGATATATTTTTAAAAATTTATTTATTTGAAAGTGAGAGAGACAGAAAGATAGAT
Source organism: Oryctolagus cuniculus (assembly GCF_051225735.1). NCBI lineage: Eukaryota > Metazoa > Chordata > Mammalia > Lagomorpha > Leporidae > Oryctolagus > Oryctolagus cuniculus. The sequence continues at coordinate 41,367,892 of NC_142878.1, forward strand.
CTTCCACTTACTGGCTCTCATCCCAAATGTCTGCAACAGCCAGGGCTGGGTCAGGCAAAAGCCCGGAGCCTGGACCTCAGTCTGGGTCTCCCAGGTGCATGTCGGGGATGTGGCTTAATCTTTGCAACAACCTTGTGAAGTACTTGTTAGTGTTTATCCTGGCTTACAGATTGATTTTGGGAAGTTAAGTAGCTCTATCCTTAAATTCCATTGCATGTTACTGGGTGTTTTTCTTGATTTCTTAACTTCCCTCCACTTCCTGTTAGGGTCTGTGAACCAAGGGCTGTTTGGTTAGTGCCTGCCTACCTCTTTCTCAAGGAGAGGATACCACCTTTACCCAAGTATTCTGAGACTAAGCAGACCCCCACAGCGCCATGATAGGTTGACATAGCTGTTAGAAGAAATGATTATTTCAACCCAGATGCATCTGCTGCCGCACCTCACCCACCAGAGTAAATCTCTCGGGTGATCAGACCCGGCTACTGGGCATTGGGATTTGAAGAGTTGGTTTTCTCTCCAGCCTGGATGGTTTCCAAGTTTGCTTGTTCTTGATGTACTTTCACCCCAACCTTTGCAGTATCATATTTTTTTTTTAAGATTTATTATATTTATTTTGAAAGGCAAGGTTACAGGCAGAGAGAGGGAGAGTCAGAGAGAACCACTTGCTGGTTCATTCCCTAAATGGCCACAATGGCCAGGGGTAGGCCAGGCTGAAGCCAGGAGCCAGGAGCTTCATCAGGGTCTCCCACCTGGGTACAGGAGCCAAAGGACTTAGGCCATCCTCTGCTGCTTTCCCAGGCAAACTAGCAGGGAGCTGGATCAGAAGTGGAGCAGCCAGGCCTCCATTCAGCACTCATATGGGATGCTGGTATTTCAGGGGTCAACTTAACCCATTACACCACAAAGTCAGCCCCGCAGTATCATGTCTTAATTTTTTTTTTATTTGACAGAGTTACACAGAGAGAGAGAGAGAGACAGAGAGGTCTTCCTTCCGTTGGTTCACCCCCAAATGGCCGCTACAGCTGGAGCTACACCGATCCGAAGCCAGGAGCCAGGTGCCTCTTCCTGGTCTCCCATGTCTTAATTTAAACAGACTCTGAGCTTTGATGATTTGGGAACTCCGTTCATCAGCTCACCTGGGACAGTCATTCTTAGGAAAACCTGTTCATTTTACCATCTTGGAGAAAAAAGCAATTTATGAACAAGAATGCCAGAGATTATTAATTGACAAAAGTTTGTCTTTTTCTTTGTTATGTCTCCTTATTCCCTATCTCAGAATTAGCACTCAAAAGAAGTCAGATAGATCAGTCATCAGAAAGCTATTTGACAAGCTCAGAAGTAAAGAAACAGAATTGTCTTCCCTGCTGTTTCTCCCACACCCTGAAACAAACATTCTCCCACTTCCCAGTGAACGGAAGAACCTTCCGCCTGTCGGTAAATCTGAAGATGTGGGTTCAAGGCCAGGCGTTGACATTTAGTATCCCTGTAGTCACTGAGAACACGTTTAACTTCTTTAAGTTCCGCTTTTGTGGTTAGTCAAAGGAGACTAACAGTGTCTCACCTGTGATTCACCGGGTTTAAATCAATGTGATGGGTAAGAGTGCTCTGTGTATATGTTCCTAGCATACAGCTGTCCAGTTGATTTTTACATTTGAAATGCTGTGAAAGGAGTTCTTTGGGAGACACCAATCTGTTCCTACCAAGCTGCCTCTTCCCTAGGGAGGGGTGTGGTTGCTTCACGAACCTCAGCTGCTCCTCAGTCTCCTGGGTGGGTCCGGGATTGTGCATTCCAAGTGCCCAAGGGTCGCAGATGCTCCTGGAGCACACTTGGATGCAAGGTTACGATGCTTTCGGCTGGTTTCAGTGCAGACACTTTAGGGGGCGCTTAAAGGTGAGCGGGCCTCTGGAATGCCAGACCCCATGGTCCTGGCTGACGGTTCCCTACCCTTGAACTTCCCTCTTCTTTGTCTCCTCTTTGCACTTCATGGCCTTCCTATCTCTTCTTTCTCTCCCTGCCTTTCTGACTGCTCCTCCTCAGTCTCCCCCATAGACCCCTCTTGGTTCAGCCTTGAACGTTAGCATTTCCCTGGGTTCCCTTCTTTGCCCCGTGACCATTTTACTCTCTGTGAGTGGTCCTAAGAGTTGTCTCCAACTTGTCTCCTCCTTGTCTTGTGCAGGCTCACTGAATGGGTCCTTCTTTCACACTCCCCTCGCCTCTTGTGCTAAGTTTTATTGGAGCCCGTGATAGCTTCATGTTCTGACATCACTGTGCAGTCATGCTATCATGGCTCTGTAACTTACTTTTTTTTTTTTTTAACATTTATTTATTTATTTGAAAGGCAGAGTTACAGAGAGGCAGAGGCAGAGGCAGAGGCAGGGGGGGGGGGGTCTTCCATCCGCTGGTTCACTCCCCAGATGGCCTCTATGGCTGGAACTGCACCAGTCCGAAGCCAGGACCCAAGAGCTTATTCCAGGTCTCCCACACAGGTGCAGGGGCCCAAAGACTTGAGCCATCTCCCACTGCTTTCTCAGGCCAGAGCAGAGAGCTGGATTGGAAGTGGAGCAGCCAGGACTCGAACCAGCACCCATATGGGATGCCAGCACTGTAGGCAGCGGCTTTACCCACTACACCACAGCGCCGGCCCCTGTAACTTACTTTTTGAGAGCAGAGAAGGCAGCTTTCCACGTGTGCAACCTTTGTGCCTAGTGTCGTGCTCAGGTTCCATCAGCATTTGAAGAATAAGGAAAGCAAACCCCAACATTGGGGCAGACCCCGGAAACAGCCATCTGAGCACACCAGATGGACGTGTTAGGATTTGGACACCCTGTGGAAACACGAGGCCTACTTAAATTCTGTTGTGTATGCTTATGTGTGTCTAAATTACCTCTGTGGACGGTCTCAAGATACCAGTAGCATCTGGGGAAGACACCTGAGCCAAGTTTCCTCTGTAAATTATTTCTGGACTCTGTTTTTCAGGCTTAAACAATAGGCTGTCAAAATTGTCAAAAAGAGGAAACATGTTTCTTATGGGGAAAATTATTTATCGGACTTTTCTGCTGTAATAAAACAAAACAAGCTCTTCCAGAAAAGGAAGATTGTAGTCTTGCCAAAGTTATGTCTTCTGAGAGAGGCTTTAGCACACTTAGCCTCGAAGAGGACTCAGAAGACCAGGTAAATGATGGCCGTCAGGTGAAATGGCCCCAGCCCACATTTTACCTGGGTTTGAACTCAATTCAACAAACAATATTCGACACACGTTTTCCACGTGTCAGGCTTGTTCTGGGCTAGGAGAGAAAGCTATGAAAGACATGGGTCCTGACCTCAGGAGCTCCTTGTCTGGTGGAGGCAACAGATATTTCCACAGATAAGGACAACTCATTGTGATGAGTGTCTTTACATAAATAAATCGGATAAAGTGCCATGGATCAGAGAGCTCAGAATAATTGGGAATATAGAAGAAAAAGTATTTTTGGAGGTTATCTCTTGAACTACCCATCAAAAATCGAACTGCAGGAATGGGCATTGTGGTATAGCAGATTAGCTGGTGATACCTACATCTCATATTGGAATGCCTTGTTCAAGTCCCAGCTGTTCCATATTTCCAATGCAGCTTCCTGCTAATGTGTTTGGAGACAGCAGGTGATGGCCCAAGTTTGTGAGTTCCTGCCACCCACGTGGGAGACCTTGATGGGGTTCCTGGCTGCTGGCTTTGACTAGGACTAGCTGTGGTTGTGCTTGGCATTTCGGGAATAAACTGGTAGATGGACTCTCCCTTTTTCTCTCTTTGTCTCCGTGTCTCTCTCTCTCTATCATTCTGTCTTTCAAATCAAAATCAAACAGCAAATAGTACTCACTCCCTACCTATTCATTTACACAAATCAGATTCAATCAAATTTCATGTTTTCAGTGCCAAGAAGGTTTTTGATGTAGGGACATACAAATAAATAAGCTCCAATATAATGGACAATGACAGGTCATTAGTGATATTAGAAGCATGTGGCTGTGATGGGAAGCCACAGGGCGCAGCAGTAAAATCTGACTGGGGGATATGAAGTCCCTGCTGGGTCACACCAGGGTTTGGGATATTTCATTCATGCCTCCCTGCAGTGGCCATGGGCTCTGCATCTGGGTCTCGTGCGTCAGACATCGCAGGACCACAGGTCTTAGGGAAGGTGTCACAATGGCCAGGCTAGACTGGTGTTGCTGTGTTTGGGTTTTGAGTGCAGATAAGTCAAGCAAAGCCAGGGTGAGGGACTGGAGGAGAGGAGGGAAGAGGAGAAAGAGACTGGCTGGGAAGGAAGGGACAGACAGTAAGGGGGGAGGGGGGGAGAACAGCAGACTGAGATACACCCGCACGGGTGTATTGGTGAGGAATTATTGGTTGCAAATTCCCAAATTCACTTTAAGCTTCTGAAACTGAGAAAAAGCCATTCCTGTGAGGATCCCGCCTGCAGGGCAATCACAGAACCTGGGGATAGAAACACACTTTCCTGCCTGGGACTAGAAACTGAACAGCTGCTGGCGTCTGCCTCTTTCTCCCCACATTCTGGCTTCATCCCTCTGGCTTTGCTACCTGGGCTTCTCTGCTAGATAATCCACCATCATTTCCACATTTACCTCGCCCTTGATCAAGACGCCAGGCCAGACTGAAGCAGGTTCTCCCTTGGAGTCTTACTTCTACACTCTAATTGCTCCGGTATGTCAGATGTCCCTTCCCGGCCCAATGACTGTGGCCTTAAGGTGGGAACAGGCTTCTGGGATCTGGGCAATGCTATTTGGGACCTCATTCCTGTGTGAAGGGGGCAGCAGAGGGGTCACTCTTGACTGAAGCCACCTTCAAAGCCTTGTGCTATCACAAGAAAGCCACAGGCTGGGGAGAAAGCCCCCTCCCCAGTTTCATTTGCATTTCTTTTGTGAAGACCTGAGAGATTCTGACTTTACAGAAAAGCCCACTTTATTTAAGCCGGCTTGAGTGAGTTTCTATTTTTTGCAACAGATAGCCTTCACCAAGATTTCGACAGTCAGAGAGGGGATGAAAGATGGCAACAGTGTGGGAGTGAGAACCTTCATGGTTGATTGGGATGAGTTCTCAAACTGGGGACATGAAGGGATGGTGTGGAAAATGAAGCTGGAAAGGGGGCTTGAAGACTGTTCACCTTGACCTTAGAAATTTCCCTCTTGGTAGGTTGGCGGTGTGAGCCCAGCAGGTTTGTGTATAGTGGAGTGGTGGCATCTGAGCAGCAGATTGTGGATCTGTTTTCTTAAGAGACAGGAACCTCAATGCTGCCATAAGTCTGGTGGTAGTGCAATTGCTACTTCTGTGTTACGTTATGGACAAAATTCCAGTTTTTCTTTTTTTTATATATAATTTTTAAGAAGAAGGGAGGGGCCGGCGCCGCGGCTCACTAGGCTAATCCTCCGCCTAGCGGCGCCGGCACACCGGGTTCTAGTCCCGGTCGGGGCGCCGGATTCTGTCCCGGTTGCCCCTCTTCCAGGCCAGCTCTCTGCTGTGGCCAGGGAGTGCAGTGGAGGATGGCCCAGGTGCTTGGGCCCTGCACCCCATGGGAGACCAGGAAAAGCACCTGGCTCCTGGCTCCTGCCATCGGATCAGCGCGGTGCGCCGGCCGCAGCGCACCGGCCGCGGCGGCCATTGGAGGGTGAACCAACGGCAAAAGGAAGACCTTTCTCTCTGTCTCTCTCTCTCACTGTCCACTCTGCCTGTCAAAAAAAAAAAAAAAAAAAAAAAAAAAAAAAAAAAAAAAAAGAAGAAGGGAGGGAGCGATAGAGAGACAAGGAGAGAAAGAGAGGAGGGGTGGTGGATGTTGTGGTGCTGCAGGTTAAGCCACAGCTTGGGTTGCCTACATTCTATATCAGAATGCCTGCTTGAGTCCTGGCTACTCTATTTCCAATCCAGCTTCCTGGGAGACAGAGGATGATGGTGAGAGCCAGAGCGGGAGCGAGAAGGAGAGAGAGAGAGAGAGAGAGAGAGAGTGAGCGAGTGAGTGATCTTCTATCTGCTGGATCTTTCTCCAAATGCCTCTAATGGGCAGGTCTGGGCCAGGCTGAAGCCAGGAAATGGGAACTCAGTCTGGGTCCCCCACACGAGCAGCAGCGATGCACTTGCCGGAGCCATCCCCTGCTGCCTCCCAGGGTGTGCCTTAGCAGGAAGCTGGAATCAGGAGCAGAGCCAGGGCTCGAACCCAGGCACTCTGGTATGGAATGCAAGCCTCTTAACCATGAGGCCAAATGCTTGCCACATTTGCATTTTATAACCGAGTGGAGTAATACCCTAAAAGCACTACAGAAGCCTCATCTGCTGCCATTTTACCAGGAAGTCCTGGTATTTGTGGTAGATGCCATTGGTGTCCCGCCCAAGTCCCCTTTCCCTTCCTCTTCACCCATTCGCCTGCTGTGGCCGGTGCTGCAGCCAGCACCTTACCTTCCCGGGGGTCACCTCACTGGGAGATACACAGAAGATTCCACCACCCAACCCCTGTGGCCAGCAGCTGAAGGACATCTGGGGGGACCGTGCCTCCACGTGAGCTCTGCTCCAGGGCTGGTCACCAGCCCACACCGGATGTTCTTCAGCATCTCGCTTCTCCCTGGCCTGCTTGTCTCCTGAGTTTAAAGGATTGTCCTGGAGAGCCTGCCCTCCACAGGTCCCAGGCACTGAGATTCCTTTCTCAGGCTCCTGCTTCAAAGCCAGTTGCCCTGGCAGCTCTGTTAGTTGCCATAGGCACCCAAAGTCACACAGGTGGCCATGTCTCCATTGCCGTAGAGTGTAGTATCAAGAGCTCAGACTGAAACGGCACCCACCTGCTTCCAGACCTCGGCCCTGCTTCTGCTCTGGGCAAATTGCTTAATGCTGGTAACCTCACTTTCCAAATCTAAATAGAAATAACAACAGTACTTAGGGTTGACACAAGGATTAGAGGAGACAATACATGTGAAGCAGGATGAGATAAGGTAATAGCATGAAACTCTCAGTCCAGTACTCCCTTGAGGAGCAGATTAGCCAGTATTATCATTACTCCTGGTTATCTTTGTTATAGCCACAACATGCAGTTGTTCGGGTTGTGCACTGTGCCAGGATCTATACCTAAAGCATATGTGTCTGTTGTGATTTTTTTTTTTTTTTTGACAGGTGAAGGTAAACCCGGGGAAGGGGCACATTTTCCTAATTCTCTACTAGCGTCAGAATGGCCTGAGGCAGGCTGGCTCTCTCCGTCAGTTTGAAACTACAGGTTTAGTATTGCCTGGTCACCCTCAGAGCAGGCCAGCCCAGCCTGTCTCTAGTTGCCTGTTCGGGAGCTCAGTGGTAACCCGTGGTGGGGTTTCTACTGGCCCCCTGGCTCAGCCGTGGCCACTGTAGTAGACTGATACTGTCAGGTTGCCTGTCTGCCTAGTAACTTGAGGATCTTCACTCAGCCAGGAATGACAGAGGGTATTGCCTGAGCTGGCAAAGGACTTGTGGGGCCTGCTCAGGAGGGGCGTGAGGGCAGGTAGCTGGTGAGAGTAGGTCTGTGTGTCTGGCGCACTGTTGCTGATCCACCCCGGGCCTTGGGGTGGAACAATACTAGGCAGGGGCCCAAGAATACCTGTACGGAGACGCATGCACCAAGGGGAGAGCTCTGCGCCCTCCCTCAAGGTGCTAGCCACGGAGGCGTGTTCCCACCTGTGTGACCGCTCCTTGTCAGCCCACCCTGGGCAGGAGCAGCAATCCCGTCTTGCAGTTCCCTGAAGGGACACATGAGAGCCACGTGACTGGAGAAATGGCTTCTTTTCAGCTGCCACTTGTCAACCCCCAGGAATAGCTTCCCACTTTGTCACAGGATTCAGTCCGTGTGACGAGGCATTGACGTGAGAGGCTGAAATGCCCCCTCGGATGGAAACTGGCATGAGGAGAGATCACCCACAGGTAATCCGACCACGTTTCTGCGTCAAAGCCGGTGGTGGAGGACACCAGCCCCCAGGGAGAGTGTGAACAGGTCTGGCTGGCAGGAAGTTTGTATGTGAGACAACAAGCCTTCTCTTAAAGGTAACCTGATATGAAAAGCAGCAGAGGGCTGCTGGAACCCACAGGGACGCCTTTCCTTCTTGATGGAACAGACAAGCCGGTGTCCTGTCCACAGAGAGCTGTTCCCCTCCCGCCTCCCCTCTGGCTGGCCAGCCTGCCCACAGCACCCTCCCCAGCCAGTAAAATGGGCCAAATCCCTGGGAAACCATAGCTCAGGGTCTTCAGGCTTTGGAAGTCTGTGGTCCCATCTCCTATAGTATGTGTGAAAATGTGGCCTGAGGACTGAACCATTGCTTCTGAGGGGAGCAGAATCACAGCGAGCTAAGCATTTCTAGATATAAGCATTTCTAGATACCGGGTCAGACAATTCAAAGAATCTGCGTTTTATCTGACACGTGCTCCTGTAATGTTGAGAGACCATCCCACCTTCCTTGAATCCCACTCTCTGGAAAATGTAGCTGGTTTGCCCAAGTAGGATGGCAACGAATCCTCATCTCTGCTTTCTTATGTGAGCCGTAGGGACTGGGGTGTCCTCCTCATTGCTCCAGACAATCTGGAGTGTGCAGACTGTCTGTCACTGTCGTCTGAGTTGGGTGTAAAACCTCTGGACAGAGAGCCAGAAAGCTGGAACTTTCCTCAACTCAAAGCTGGAAGCTGCTGAGGGCGCACTGTCCTTCAGTCGGGAGTACTCACTTAGCTATTCAGACTCGGGCACGCTCTTGAATGAACACTGCTTCGTTTCTTTCTGTGCTGTCTGACATATGACACCTTCTAAGGGGTTGCCACACTGAGCTGAGAGGGAGCCACAGTTGAGAGGTAGATGGAAGGAACAGATGGCCCTTCTTTATCCTGCTTGCTTGCTAAGTTGTATCATGCAAGAGATGTAACTGTTTCACAAATGGGGCTGGAATTATGAAAGTCTTTCCCCTTGCTTCATAGATAAGTCTTTAAAATTATTCTTTTCTTTTTAATTTGAGAGCCAACCCTAGAGTTCCCGTCTGTTGGCTCATTCCTCAAATGCCTGCCGTCCCAGCCAAAGGTGGGGGCCAGAGCACTATCCAGGTCTACCACGTAGGTAGCAGAAACCTGGCTACTTGAGCCGTTACTGCTGGGTCCCAGGGATGAGCAGGAATCTAGAGTCAGGAGCTGCAGGGGGGTGCCAAGTGCAGTCACTATCACATGGGACATGGGCGTATTAACTAGTGTCTTAACTGCTGGGCTAATGGGCTGCTCCCGACCAGTCTTTTTGTACCAAGTGAGAGGGCAAGTAGACTAACTTCATGGATGAAAATCCAAGTTCTGCTGGGGAGCAAGAGTCAGACAGACTTGTAATCTGTTCATTGGCCTAGAACCAGATCCTGCTTTGAGCCCAAATCCTGTGAAGTCCTGCGGTCTATGAAGTCCAGTTAAAATCAAGCTCAGGCACAGGTGGAGGCTGAAGACACGTAAAATTGTGAGAGCCAGGACTTCAATGGGAGGAAGAGAAAAAACCAAGGAGAAGCCAAGGCCAATTATCAGAACTGCTAATTTTTACCGACCTAATCATTAATGAATACCACGTTTCTGAAAAGAATGTTAAGAGAATAATTGTATTTCAAGGACTTGAAAATGACTAAACTCCAAAGTTGTACAATTTGTGCAAATTAATTTGATAAAAAGAGACAATTAAGGTTTATAATTAACAGATAAATACAAGTGATCTGGTAAAGACAATCTAAGTTTCTGCTGTGTCCTATGAAGCAGTGTAATTGATTTTTATAAATGCTAATTTACAGTACATGCTCTGCTAACCATTAACACAGAGAAAAGAATATGGAGTAAATGGGAGTTAGGGAGTTAGTGCCAAAGCACTAACAAGCTGGATCTAGCCAAGGAGAAGAAATAGAAAAATATGCCAAATGTTGTGATGTGTTCATGGTGAAAACAAAGCCGTCAACAATGTATATAGATGCATTTAACTGCTTCTCTACTGTTTCTACATTATTCAGAACTGGGTAGCCGAGTTTTCCTGAAATGTACAAAATCCGGTGGAATGAGCTGATGCGATATATAGATTGCACTGTGTAAACAAACTGTTCTTCGGCAGGGGAAGTTTCTCCAGCAAGGACAGTTGATCTGTCCAGAGTGTCCTGCGCCACTTCTGATGTCAAGAATCCCACTGTTTGTAATCAGATGCGATGGACAGAGAGCACCAGTGATGATCACGTGTGAGCTCTAACCTGGGCATCACAATAGCTAGCTGTTAAGAATGTGCTTGGGACGTGGACATCTGTTTGCAGCCCTTATCAGAAGCCTGGGTTCAAGTCCTCTGATTCCAGCTTCCTGTTGTTGGGCACCCTGAGAGGCAACAGGTGATGGCTAAAATGCCTGGGTCCCTGCCACCAATGTGGGAGACCTGGATTGAGTCCCTGGGTCTTGCTTTTGGACTGGCCCAGTCCCAACTACTGGGGGGCATTTGGAGAGTGTACCAGCAGATTGAAGATCTCTATCTCTGCCTTTCAAATAAATGAAAATTCAAAAAATAACTAAGCAAGAAGGGAAGTATGGGGGTTGAGGAAAAAGAGATGGGGAAAGAAGGATTGCTCTGTGTGACCTTATTAGGCTGTGTATCTTTTGAGGACAGGGACTGTGTGAGACACATCTGTATTCTTGGTGCCCAGCAGTGTTCTTTATATCATGGAAACTCCCTCTGTTTTGATGATTGACATGGAGGTCTGCTACAGCACTTCTCAGTTGTCTACTGTGGTTAGCAAATAGTAAGAGGAAAATTCCAGGAATAAGCAGCTGATAAGCTTAAAATAGCTTTTACTACTGTATATTGTTATACTTGTTCTATTTTATACCTTCTTACTCTTGCTGTGCCTAACTTATGAGATAAATATTTTCATAGGTACGTATGTGTAGGAAAAATGCACACAGTTTTTGGTTTGGTACCATCCACAGCTGCAGACATCCACGAGGGACCTTTGAATGTATCCCCCACAGATTCCCTTGGGGACTGCTCTGCTTCATATTCTTTTTTTTTTTTTAGATTTATTTTATTTATTTCAAAGACAGAGTTACAGAGAAAGGTAGAGACAGAGAGAGAGAGAGGTCTTCTATCTGTTGGTTCACTCCCCAGATGGCTGCAACATTGGAGCTGCACTGATCCGAAGCCAGGAGCCAGGAGCTTCCTCCGGGTCTCCTACATGGGTGCAGGGTCCCAAGGACTTGGGCCATCCTGTACCACTTTCCCAGGCCAAAGCAGAGAGCTGGATTGGAAGTGGAGCAGCCGGGACTAGAACCAGCGCCCATAAGGGATGCCTGCACTGCAGGTGGCGGCTTTACCTGCTACGCCACAGGGCCAGCCCCAACTTCATATTCTTTATAAAAGGAAGCCTGAAAATGTAACCACTCATATTGATTTTGGCCCTGTGAGATTCTAGAGATTTTCACGTGAGTGTAGCACTGTGCTTTTGAGCTTTCAAGCGGAAGTGATGAGAAGGAAAAGGACGCTGGATGCAGAGAGCATCAGAAGGTGTGCGGAGAGCAGCATCATTGTCCGGAGCTTAGCCTGGTGCAGTCAGGAATTGAGTTTGCAGTGCCTGTTCCTTCTCGCCATGCTCCACTAACCTGTTCCTGGTGAGTCGGCCTCCCAGCATTTCTGGGTACAACCTGTTCGTGATTGTGATGTCTTCCTTGATGCTTCTGAAATTCATAATCCACAGTCCCAATTGTGCTTCCCCTACACCTTCCTCGTGTTCTTTCTCTCGGTTACCTTTTGAATTGTGAATTTAAAAATGTTTTCAATGTATTAACAAAATGAAAGGCAAACCTTGTTCCATAGTCTGCCTTCTTAATAAGTAGGAAATAAACCCATATTATAAACCAAGACAGTCCAGTAAAAAAACAGAGTTACTCACATTCATAATTTCTAGTTTTCAGTAGCGTCATTGAAAACAAAGCAGGTGACATTTATTTTAATGAGTTAAGTTATTGATTTAATTTGGTGTTTAATTTAACCCAATGTACCCACTATATCACTTGGGTGTGTAATCAGTTCCGTCTGAGCACAGAATGTTGCGTACTGGAAGCTGGGAGGGGTGAGGGGAATAAAAGGAGGTTGGATGAAAAATTAGGGAAAGTTGGGTGTGGTTAATGTGGTGAATACTAATATGATAATAATAGTGGGTGTGGGGTGTGGGGTGTGTGGGAACTTTGCATTACTGTCTTAGAATTTCTGTTTTGTAAATCTAGAACTATTCTGAAGTAAAATGTTAAAAAATGTCATTAGTATAAAATGATTAATGAGATACTTTATATTTTACATATGTCTTCAAAACCTGGTGTGTATTTTACAGCATGGTTCAAATGGCACTAGCCGGCCGGCGCCACGGCTCACTAGGCTAATCCTCCACCTTGCGGCGCCGGCACACCAGGTTCTAGTCCTGGTCCGGGCGCTAGATTCTGTACCGGTTGCCCCTCTTCCAGGCCAGCTCTCTGCTGTGGCCAGGGAGTGCACTGGAGGATGGCCCAAGTGCTTGGGCCCTGCACCCCATGGGAGACCAGGAGAAGCACCTGGCTCCTGCCATTGGATCAGCGCGGTGCGCCGGCCACGGCAGCCATTGGAGGGTGAACCAACAGCAAAAGGAAGACCTTTCTCTCTGTCTCTCTCTCTCACTGTCCACTCTGCCTGTCAAAAATAAAAAATAAATAAATAAAAAATAAAAAAAAACAAAAGGCACTAGCCACATTTTAGGAACTGATACCACCCGTGGCTGGTGTGTACCATACTGTACAATGGACAGAGAGAGACTCTTAAATATGTCTTCCAGAATTGTATTGATTCTTATTCCAGTCATAAAACATATAAGGATCATGATAGAGATGGACTTGAAGCTATTATAGTAATATCTATTTCTATCGTGTTAGGTCTAGTTTGTAGAATGATGCTACAGCTAAACAATTATGTTTCATCAATAATACATTCACTGGATCTCATAGAAGTTAAAAGGAGACTTGCTGAGCAGATCCTACAGAAATCATGTGTGTCTTGAGTCGTTAAGCAAAGGCCAATCAGAATATATAGCCCGATTAGGGGCTGGTGTTGTAGTACAGTGGGGTAAGCAGCAGCTTGGGATGCCAGCATCCTGTAGTGGAATGTGGGTCTAAGTCCCAGCAATGCTGCTTCCAATCCAGCTTCCTGGTAATGCACTTGTAGGATGGTCCGAGTACTTGGATGCCTGCCACCCAAGTGGGACACCAGGATGGAGATCCTGGCTCCTGGCTTTGGACTGGTTAGGTCTTGGCTGCTGCAGCCATTTCAAGAGTAAACCAGAAACTGGAAGATCTCTCTCTCTCTCTCTCTCTGTGTGTGTGTGTGTGCACGCCTCCCTCTCTGATGCTCTGCTTTTCAAATAAATACTTCTCTTTTTACAAAAGAGAGAAATGAGGTTGGAAGGTTAGCCGTGGGTCTCGCATGGGGTCATGAGGATGGTGCTAAAGAGTTTTGGGGCTTTTCTCCCCAGGCAATGGTGAGCTATAAAAGGTGTAACGTGCAGGAGTGTTAGCAAAGTGTGGAGGTGCGTGGGGGCTGGAGCTGAGCAAGTGCATAGACATTGAGACCAGAAGAGGCTGTGGCCCGCAGCTGGAGAAGCATGACGAGGGGCAGAACCCAACAGATAACAGAGCAGGGGGTTTGGTGTTGACAACCAGCTGATGGGATGGAGGAGTGAAAGGGCCAGGACCCAGCGAGTTACAGAACAGGCTTTAGAATCAACCACAAGGAAAATCACGCTTTCTCCCTGGAACATGACCACTACGTCAAAAGCATACAATTTGTTTTGCTTACAGAGAGTGAACTGAAGCTGATCCTGAAAGCCCACATTGAAGAAAAGATGTACTTACAGTGTCTTTAGATTTGATTTGACCCTATAGTGGAAATAGTTGGATGTATGTTAGCCTAAAACAAATAATCTGCCATGCGTCAGTGTCCACTGAATCCCAGCTGGCGGCTCTCGCAGGAAATGACCACTGGAAGGTGATCACAAAGAGGTGATGGGTTGGAATGGTCATGGCTCCAGGCTGCTGTCTGTTTGGTCTGGGTCAGTCCCATGCCAGCCTTGGAACAATGGCACCTGTTCCCTCGAAATATCCTGTTCTGAGGAAGTGAATTTGCCACGATGGACAATGTTGGTTAATTTTGGACAGGCAAGTTCAAAAGGAGGTCATGCAAAGCTCTGGACTGAAAGCCTAAAATGTTTTCATGAGAAATAGAGATTTAATTTGGATCCCAGAAATCTCTGTGACTGAGACTAACGCCGGGCTGCAAAAACTGTATGAATTTTACCAGTGCGTTAAATCCCATCTCACTAGTATATGTGCTAGAGGAGAGGGGGACTTCTCCATGGTGGGGAAAATTCTTCACGGTGGGGGCTTGTGAAGATTCACCAGAAGTCTTGAAGGTTTGCAGTGAGCTATTTCATATTTAAAAGTTGTTGGATCTCTATCTCAAATAATTATAAGGGTTTTTTTTTTTTCTTTAAAAACCCAGCTGTTGTTTTAGGCAACATGGACTTCTTTTTTACTTAACTGCCGCCTCTCTGGGGATCAGCGCCAAGGTCCCACTCTCTACCAGCCACACAGAGAATGACCCAGTTGTGCCTTTAGTCTCTTCTAAATACAATCTATTGATTTTCTTTCCCCCACAGTGAGCAGGGCGATCTTGGTTATTCCAAAGTAATTAGGTGGAGTATTTGGTTGGACTCTTCTTCAACCTTGAAGGATTCTATTTACTTTCCTCCATTATAGCCTTAAAGCTTTAGTCCCTTATATAGCCACGAGTCGCTTTTCTGCGCCAATAAGCAAAAGCATTACAATATTAATAACCCTCAGCCACGGGTTTAGCTTCCTCACCTTCTTCCCATGCTTGGATGACTTCCTCTGCATTGGAGTAATCAATAGTGCCCTGAAATTCATTCAGGCTCTCACACACTCCATGAAGTTTCCAAAATAAGCCAGTGGCAAGCATTTAATTAGCTCATTTTGTCTCTGCCAGGGCAGAGATGCAGACTGGAGGAGCCCAAGAGCTGGGATACAATAGAGCTGTCCCTGCAACTTTTACACCTCGGCATTAAACAGACATGGCATTCAGAAGTCTAGTGCCACTGCCTCCACCGGCCTCTCTGTGGCTTGGGACGTGTCCATCTGCCAGTCTGGATCTGTTCTTTCCGTTAGTTAAATGGGGCTCGGGTGCCACTAGTCTTGGAGGGAGGCTTTTCCCAGAAGTAGACTCCATTGTAAGTACCAGCTGCCCTGCTGGCTGCTAGGGAGAGAAGATGCAGGGACAGCAAAATGGGGAAGCAGGCTTAGAGGCAAGCGCTTGCTCTAACACTAGCCAGGGCTGTGCCAGGGCTGTGCCAGGGCTGAACTGTGGGCATCAGACTCAGCCAGGCCCTCTGCCAACCCCAGGTGAGGGACCCAGGTGCTACTCTGGCTCCTACTTCTCCTATGGTCTTTGTAGCGGGGAGAGATTTATCTTTCTCCCACGCCCAGTCAGCAATATTTATTTCCATACCCTGCAAAGTGTCTGAAAAGAGGAAGTATCTTTTCAGATGTTTCTGTTGGGAGCTACCGGCACTTTGCTGACCTTGATCGCTATCGGTGGTTCTGAAGTCCCCGCACTTCCATCCAGATGGAGAATCTCATGCACACAGGAAAAGGCTGCGGCGAGTTCTCGGTGGCAGGAAAGCTGAGAGGGGCTCTGGCGGTGGTCAGGCAGGAAAGGCTGGAAGGCTGTTCACAGGCTGAGGGTGAGAAGGGTGCCTGATCCCTTTCTTTGGTTCAGGGAGAAGGCACCAGCTCTCTGCTCCTAGGCTGTCACCTCCATCACATTCGCACATTTCCTGTACGGGGATCTAACCGAAGTTCCCATTGCAGAAAAACACCACTTGGGCTACAGGACTCTCTCTCATATCTAGTGGTTTCTTTAGACTTCATCTCAACTCAAAAAGTGGCTAATTTTTTTTTTTTTTTTTGACAGGCAGAGTGGACAGTGAGAGAGACAGAGACAGAGACTGAGAGAAAGGTCTTCCTTTGCTGTTGGTTCACCCCACAATGGCCGCTGCGACTGGCGCACCGTGCTGATCCGAAGCCAGGAGCCAGGTGCTTCCTCCTGGTCTCCCATGTGGGTGCAGGGCCCAAGCACTTGGGCCATCCTCCACTGCACTCCCTGGCCACAGCAGAGAGCTGGCCTGGAAGAGGGGCAACTGGGACAGAATCTGGCACCCGGACCGGGACTAGAACCCAGTGTGCCGACGCTGCAAGGTGGAGGATTAGCCTAGTGAGCCGTGGCGGCCAAAAAGTGGGTAATTTATATAACTGCATACATAGTAAAACAAAACTTAAAATAAGGGGTTCTTGTTCAGATACGGATAAATGCTGGCCCTTTGAAAGTATTCTTGCTGGGTATCCTGGTCCCTCACCCTTCTAGGTGGGAGTCTGAGCTTCCTGGGAATGCGGCACATTTTGCAGACTCTCTGCTTTGAAGTTTCCCCAGCAGAGTGATTCGGTGCATCGTGATGTGCTGGTATTTGGCTCCACCGCTTGCCACACTAGGTAGTATCAAACTCACTTCCAAAGTGACAGCTCCCATTTAGCTCTTCCCTGCAGTGGGGGAGGAGCCCTTTTGCTGCACACATTCACCACTGCATGTCTTTACAAATTGCAACTTAAAGACAAACATTTTTGTCACTTGTATGGCTTTAAAATTATTACTGATTATGGTTTAATTTGTATTTTCTTGATTGCTAATGAAATTGAGCATCCTTTGAATAATTCATGTTTCTTATTTTGTGAAAGTGTTCATTCCAGCTCATTTCTGAATTTTCCTTTTTAAAAAATTTGAGTCATGCAACTTATTTCAATACTTGCTTCTGATCCCTTTATCATTTAAACCAGTTGGGTGTTAGTTGCCATAATTTTCTTCAATTTTGTGACTTGCATTTTCTTATTTATTATGGGATCTTCTGTAAACAGAATTTCTTAATTTTAATCCATTCAAATATATTGATTGTTTTATTTGTGCTGTTGGCTCATTTATAAACCCCTTTTCTATCCATGGATGATTATAATATTTGCCATTATTTTATTTAAAAATTTTGTATTTTTGGGCCGGCGCCGCGGCTCACTAGGCTAATCCTCCGCTTAGCGGCGCCGGCACCCCGGGTTCTAGTCCCGGTCGGGGCGCCGGATTCTGTCCCGGTTGCCCCTCTTCCAGGCCAGCTCTCTGTTGTGGCCAGGGAGTGCAGTGGAGGATGGCCCAGGTCCTTGGGCCCTGCACCCCATGGGAGACCAGGATAAGTACCTGGCTCCTGCCATCGGATCAGCGCAGTGCGCCGGCCGCAGCGCGCCAGCCGCGGCGGCCATTGGAGGGTGAACCAACGGCAAAAGGAAGACCTTTCTCTCTGTCTCTCTCTCTCACTGTCCACTCTGCCTGTCAAAAAAAAATTAAAAAATTAAAAAATTAAAAAAATTAAAATTTTGTATTTTTATCATGTGTCTATCTTGGAGCTGATATTTGTGTGTGATAGAAGTTCAATTTTACATTTTCCATATGGATAACTTTTCCTATATTATTTGCTGAAATTTTTTTCTTTCTTTTAAAAAATCTATTTTTTTGTTTTTGTTTTATTTAAAAAGCAGACAGAGAGAAAAAGAGAGATAGAGAACAGACAAAGATATCTCTCGGGGCCTGCACTGTAGCGTAGTTGGTTAAGCATCCGCCTGCCATGCCAGCATCCCTTATGGGCACTGGTTTGTGTCCTGGCTGTTCCACCTCTGATCCAACTCTCTGCTGATGGCCTGGGAAAGCAGTGGGAGATGGCCCAAGTGCTTGGGTCCTTGCATCCATATGGGAGACCCAGACAAAGCTCCTGGCTCCTGGCTCCTGGCTTTGAATCAGCTCAGCTCCGGCTTTTGTGGCCATTTGGGGAGTGAACCTGCAGATGGAAGACCTTTTTCTGTCTCTCCCTCTCTCTGTAACTGTCTCTCAAGTAGATAAATAAATCTTAAAAAAAAGAGAGAGAGAGAAAGATCTTCCATTTACTGGTTAACTTCCCCAAATACCCCCAATAGCTGGGGCTATGCCAGACCAAAGCCAGGAGCCTGGGGCTCAGTCTAGGTAGCCCACCTGGATGGTAGCAATCCAAGTACTTGAGGCATCCTCTGCTGCGGTCCAGGGTGAGCAATAGCAGGAGGCAGGATTGGAAGCAGAGGAGCCAGGACTCAAGCCAGGCACCCCAATATGAGATGTGCACATCCTAAGTGGCATCTTAACTACTGTGCCAACCGCCACTCCCCTTTAGGGCAGTGATGTTCAAACAGAGTCATGTTTCAGCCTTCAGGCTTGGGCATGCAATCAGGCTGAACTTAAGGAGGAGGGCGTGAACAAAGGTAGTTAGTTTTTTTTTTTTTTTTTTTTTTTTTTGACAGGCAGAGTGGACAGTGAGAGAGAGAGACAGAGAGAAAGGTCTTCCTTTGCCGTTGGTTCACCCTCCAATGGCTGCCGCGGTCGGCGCGCTGCGGCCGGCGCACCGCGCTGATCCGATGGCAGGAGCCAGGAGCCAGGTGCTTTTCCTGGTCTCCCATGGGGTGCAGGGCCCAAGCACCTGGGCCATCCTCCACTGCACTCCCTGGCCACAGCAGAGGGCTGGCCTGGAAGAGGGGCAACCGGGACAGAATCCGGTGCCCCGACCGGGACTAGAACCCGGTGTGCCGGCGCCGCTAGGCGGAGGATTAGCCTAGTGAGCCGCGGCGCCGGCGGTAGTTAGTATTTATTCCATTTTGCCATTTCAGAGTCTGGGTACCTACAAACTACAACTTCACATAAATTTCATATCATGCAGAATAGGTCACTGCCCTAGGAATCCTCTGTGATTGTCCTATTCTTTCCCTCTTTCCCTACCCTTGGGATTATTTTTCTAAGTGGATAAGGGTAATAGAACTAAGGAAAATGTAACTATGAAAGAAAAGATAAAAGTTGTGATTGAGGTTGGAATGCCAAATTTATGACATAAGCTCTTTCACATAACTAGGAATTTGGTATTGACCTTTCTAGCAATGAATATAAATCAATTTTATGATTTACAAAAAATCCATGAGACAAAAATAAGCTAGCTGCTCAGGGGCAGAATGAAGTTTTTGCAAGGTGGTGCAGGATGATGGTTTAGATTGCTCCCTGGACCTGGATTACCTGTGTTATAGTCCTGTCTCTACAAGTCACTAGCACTATGCATTTGGATATTACTTGATCTTTTTGTGTTCTGTTTTCTCTCCTATAAATCAAAGATAATTATGTACTTACTCATAGAAGTGTTTCACAGATTAAATGAATTAATGTGTGTAAAATACTTTGAAAAGTAATGGATTATTGGTACAGTCAGTAAACATTAACTTTTATCATTTCCAATGCTGAGATCAGAAAGAAAAGTTCCTATTAGATTCTTTGCAAGAGGATACTGCTTAATGCAAAGGACTGGGACCCTCACACAACCCTTGTAGGAGTATTATCATGATTTTTTTTATTATGTCATTTTGAGGTTTGTCTGTTCTTTCAGAAGTCATGCTCTTCCCAGCTGAACTTTTGATAAGCTTTGAGGTAATTCCCCATGAACAGAACCTGGAATATAGCAAGATGCTTATATATTTTTGAACAAGAGCAGGCATTTGGCACAGCGGTTAAGATGCCACTTGGGATGTCAGCATGCCACATCAGAGTGCCTGAGGTTTGAGTCCCGGCTCCACATCTGGCCCAGCTTCCTGTGACTGTGCTTGGGTCCCTACCTCTCATGTGGGAGACCAGACTGAGTCCCAGGCTCCTGATTTCAACTTGACCCAATCATGGCTGTTGCAGATATTTGACAAGTGAACCAGCTGTTGGGAGATCTCTCACTCCCCTCCTCCCTTCTCTGCCTTTCATATAAAACAAATACATTATTTAAAACAAACAAACAAACAAAAAACTAGAAGAACATAAATTCAAGAACACGTTGGTCTCACGTGGGCCCGGAGGTACTTGAGGGCATGATTGAGTCTCATGTTGGGCCGTTTCGGGTGTATAGCAGTGTACAGCCAACATTGCTCAGTGCTCTGTGGCTGCACTAATTTTGTCATGTAGCTAGTAAGTAGCAGAGCTAGGAGAAAACAGACGTAGACTGGCCCCTAAGTCCAAATGTTAGTGAGATGCCAATAGAGTGACTTTATTTTTAGAATACTTGACCTTGTATGACGTAGGTAGCCCATCTTTGTAGCAGGAATTTTATAGCTAGCCACTGTATCACATGATGAAACAATGTACTTTGAAAGTGAGATGGTTTTTCCTTCTGTATTCTTTGACAAGTGATACATCCAGCCTTGTCAAGTATGGTACCAACATGCAAAGTAAAAACAATAGTGGCATCTTCCAGTCAATTTCTACTTGATCAATTATAGAACCTAACTCTTACGGTAAATTAAGGTGCAGGTTCTCAATAATCATCAATTATGAGGGTCAATAGTGTATTGATCTTGTGATCTCCACAATCAATTACTGTCTAACTGACATAAGAAAAAAATCCAGAAAGAAGATGCATACAATCTTTTGTAAATCTGAGGCGATTTCTTTGTAAGTGGAGACAGGGTTTGTCAATGAGCAGTAGAGGGAGAACTGTGCCTACAGACTATCCCCTCCTGATAAAATGTTGGCTTGCTGGGCCAAAACCTTGAGTCTAGCAAGATGGGGACAGGCTTGATACCATCTAGAGTTCTTTCCTTTGGTCACCACCTGGAGCTCTTTGTGGCTGAGTTTTTTTTGTTTTTTTTTTTTTTTTTTTTTTTTTTAAATGACACCGTGGGGCCGGCACCGTGGCTCACTTGGCTAATCCTCTGCCTGCGGCACTGGAATCCCATATGGGCTCCAGGTTCTAGTCCCGGTTGCTTTTCTTCCAGTCCAGCTCTTTGCTGTGGCCCGGGAAGGAAGTGGAGGATGGCTCAAGTGCTTGGGCGCCCGCACCCTCGTGGGAGACCAGGAGGAAGCTCCTGGCTTCAGATCAGCATAGCTCTGGCTGTAGCAGCCATTTGGGGGGGTGAACCAAAGGAGGGAAGACCTTTCTCTCTGTCTTTTCCTGCTAATGTCTGTAACTCTACCTGTCAAATAAATAAATCTTTAAAAAAAATGACATCATGAAAAGACCATGTGGGGAACAAAAACTGCATCCTGGAAAGAGGCAGAAGAGTGTGGAAAGGTGCTGAGATGAATCATGTTTAGCTTCTTAAGGAGTTAATGAGGATTGAAAAGAAGTTTCTGGTCATATGAGTAAAGGAGCTAACAGCAGACCAGAGAGAAGAGGAAAAAGAATCTTACTTCTCCTTACCTCTGAATATTGCAGAAGTGTTACTGGACTCTTCTCAGTGCCCCAGTCAGGAGGTACATGGTTCAAGTTGATATTCTCTAGATTTCTCTGCTCTATAGTTACTATTGGCCCCCTTTGTAATTAGCAAGTCTTACGTGGAGTGATGTTTTAAGGTTATATATATATCTTGTTCTTGTTTTCTCCTGACAGTCCTCTTTCAATAATTGATATGGACAGATGAATGTCCTAAAATCGAGGCTTCTTTTCTTTCTTTCTTTTTGTAAAGAGTTATTTCATTTATTTGAAAGGCAGAGTTACAGAGAGAGAGAGAGAGAGAGTTGGGGGAGTGTCTTCCATCTGCTGGTCCATTCCCCAGATGACTATAAGAGCCAGGGCTGAGCTAGACCAAAGCTGGGGGCCAAGAGCTTCATGTGGCTCTCTCACATGGGTGCAGGGTCCCAAGCACTTGAGCCATCTTCTCCTACTTTTCCCAGGCGCCATTAGCAGAAGCTGGGTGTGAGAGCTGGTGTAATGACCTTCTATGAAATCTTCCAAGGGGGCTGTAACAGGAGTAGCAGGGCAGAAGCTGCAGTGGGACTCCATCATTCCATAGCAGAGGCTTTGTCTCCTCGGATCTGAGACAGCCTGGCTTAGCTCTCACCTTCTACGACGCTGAGAAGTGTTCTGGGGACTATGGTAGCCCGTGATCTGGGTTCAAACAGGCCTTCCTGATTGCCTAACATGATGGAGAAGAGGCTAGTTGATTATGCTTTTTGTTTTCTTTAAAAAAAGATTTGCTTAAAAAAAGGATTTATTTTATTTATTTGAAAGACAGTGACATAGAGATGGAGAAACAGAAAGAGGAAGAGATCTTTCTTCTATTGGTTCAGTCCTCCAAATGCTCGCAATGACCAGGACTGGGCTAGCTGAAGCCAGGAGCCTGGAGACCCATCTGGGTCTCCCACATGGGTAGCAGGGGCCCAGGCACTCAGACCATCTTCTGTTGCTTTCCCAGGTGCATTAGCAGGGAGCCGGGCTATGTGCCACTACAAGCCCACTGCAAGGAGCCAGCTTGGAGTGAGAGATGGATGGGCAGACATTCTCACAGCCCACAGTTGACACAAGCAAGGGCCGAGTAGCTGCTGGGCGTCAGGAACCCCTTGTTCCTTGCTTCCCTCCACCCCCGCCCCCCGCAGCAGATATTGTTTGCCTTGATTGGACTTGGCTCAGAGTAGGTATGGTGATACTTTCTAAGAGTGCAGTGTCGGGGAGGGGAGAGAGCACTGGTTTGGAATGTGGGAGGCATGGATTTCATCCCAGGATTCAAGCGAATGTAAGCTTACATAAGCTGTTTACTCTTTCTGGACCTTACATTTATTTATATTTATTTAAGCTGTGAAAGGGGAGCCTCAGGATGTTTTCCCATCAATGTCAGACCCCAGATAAGTGAGACATCACGATGTGCACTGTAGATGTCTGGATCAGAAATTCCTTTGTAGACGCATGCAGAGAGTTAAGCACTAGGCGGAGCAGAACTCTTGCCAAGGAGCAGCATGGGAAAGGAGGTGTGCACAAGGCAGGGAGTGTTTGATTCAATCTTTCTAAAAAGCTGCAGTTGGGAAAGAATGGGTGAGCTGCTTCAAGACCGAGTTTCATCAGATTTCTTGTTTGATAGTGTTGGTGAAACTCAAATTCAGCTGGGAAAACCCGAGACTCCAGCCAACAAGGAAGAACCTACTGAGACCTGGTAATTATCTAGATCATAAAGTTGAACCGGGAAGCCAGGCCAATTCTGTCTGGCATGTAACCTGGAGTCTGAGTCACTGCGCCCATGTGAAGATGTTCTGCCTGGCCCTCTTCCTAGGGTGTCACAGGAGCTATGGGCGTGTGCAGGACAGGTCTTCCCTCTGCATATCACACTGGGCACCAGATCCACACACAGGGTTCTGTCATCTGTACCTAAGTAGACCTGGGTCCTGGGAATGAAGCTAAGCTTGGATTGCCAGCTAGCAGGCCAGGGATGCTCAGGCCAGCAAGCAGGGGATACCCACGGAGTAGGGTAGGAACCCAGTCCTGTTGCCATCCCCGTTTTTCTCCTCTCTCCATCCCGAGCTGGCCTCTGGCAGGAATTGCTGACCCGTTTGGGGTTTTTTGGTGTGTGTTTTGGTATAGTGTGCTTCTTTGTTTCCTTGGTTTATGCAAAATTGTAGAGGACAGGGGTGGACTGAGAAGCAATATAGGCCATTCCCTCCCATCCTCATTTGGATTCAGAATTCCCATTTCATTGCTCCGTCTCCATCGCCTTTTGCTCAGTCCCCAGAGGTCATTTCCCAGTACAGGTCAGAGGCCTTTACAGGATACCTCCTTTTCTTTGTTGGTTTCCTCTGTATCAGACTTGGCTCTATTCCCCCTCATACTCTTCAAAAAACCTCATTTCTTCATTGAGACTGGAGAGGAGTACAGGGGAATGCATACCCAAGAATCTGCCTGATGCTATACTTAATTTAGGTAGCACATTTTTGGTGAGGACCGTGATGAGCAGGTGCTAAGGTGGATGCTGGGAAATACTTGATTGTGATATATGATCCTTGATTTTTGGAGCTCACAATCTAATTGGGGCAATAAAAGCCCTTGTGTGAAGAGTTATAAACAGGAGCTTCAATACCAATACCACACTGCACAAATAAATGTTTAGTGGAATCTTTGCTGAATGTTTAGTGGGCAGCACAGAGACTCCATACTAACAGTTCAGGAGAGCTGAAGAGAGTTTTCTGCAGGGCCCAGCAGAATCCTGATATGGGTAGAGTTCAGTTACACCCTTGTGCTCAGAAAGCACATCACCTTGTATTTGCACAGCAACACTTATTTATGGATTTAATGTTTGAAGCTCAGGTCTTCCAGCCGAGGAAACTGAGGCCCAGTCAGGTCATGTGGGAGTAGGGGCCCTGTCACCTAACCGTAGAATCAGAGCTCTTCCCACTCTAGCTGCCTTCCCCTAGGAGAAAATGGAAAGGGCAGTGAGCTAGGAGGAGAGACCAGGAGCTGGACCACCTCAGGCAGGGAAGTGAAACAAGGGGGTGTGGGATTCTCTGTTAGGGAAATAGTTGGCCTGAACCAGGGATAGCAATTCACCCCCATGACACCAGCCATTCTCTCGAATTGGTAGCTCTTGGCCAGATTTGTCTTTACTACATGTGGGTTTGGTCTGCATAGTGGCTTACAATGTGTGAAATTGTTTTCCATGTTTGAAAACGCTGGGGACACTTGCATCCTGTATCAGAGAATGCACTGCTGCTGGTTTGAGTCCCAGCTACTCTACTTCGTACCCAGCTTCCTGCTACCGTGCCTCCTTGGAGGCATCAGATCATAATGACTCAAGGACTTGGGTCTCTGCCACCCACATAGGACACCGGGATTGAGTTCTGGGCTCCCAGCTTTGCCTTGACCCAATCCAAGCTGTTGTGGGCATTTGGGGAGTGAACCAGCAAATGGAAAGATCTCGCGTGCACACGCACGCTCTTTCTGTTGTAACACTTTTCACACAAAAATAAACAAGCAAACAAACTTTAAATGATGCAGGATGGACCAGTAGTTAAGATACCCATGTCCCATGTCAGAGTCTCTGGGTTCGACTCTGACTCCTGACTCCAGCTTCCTGATAATATAGACCCTGGGAGACAATGGTGATAACTCAAGTAATTGGGCTCTTGCCACCCATGTGGGAGACCTCGACTGAGTCCCCAGCTCCTAGCTTTGACCTGCCCAACTCTGGGCTGAAACAGGCATTTGGGGAGTGAGCCAGCAGATGTGAGCACTCTCAAATAAATGTTTTAAAATGTGTGTGGGTGTGTTTTTTTTTAGGCAGATGATTTCTCTCTCATCCACACACACGATTGCTAGTGTCTCTTGAAAGCTGGCATCCCTGGAACAATGAATGAATCGTCTGTTCTTACAGGCACATTGAGCTGGAATCCCTTTAGTTCTCTAGGGCTCCACAGGGGATGGCCCTGTTTATACTTCCCGATATAACACTTCCTGTGTTTACACTTCCTGATATAAGCGCGGATTCTGGAGGACATGTGATATTTGTTGCACTTTCTCATTTGTTATATTTGGGTGTTCTGTTACACCTCTGAGATAGGCATGAACTGTGATGTGGCAAAAAGGGCAAGAAGGCCTGGAATCAAGCCCAGCTCTGCCGTGCGTTGTTTGTGGGCCTTTCCCAGCTTGAGTTTCATAACCTTGCAGTTGGGCTTATAAAAATGCCAGTGCCACCTGTATAATGTTTTAATGCTTATTTTTGGCAGTACCCAACTTGAGGTGCAAAGAGTCAGAACATTGGCTTCTATGGGACACCTCTCTAAATGGTTGCTAACCTCGCTTTGGGAAGAGGCTACAATGAAGCTCTTGCAGATCTGAGGATGTCATGGATATAAGGAAGTGGATGGCAATGGGGCCTTGGAAGAAAGGCTACCCATTCCCTGGGCCAAGTCTCTGTCTCTTTCCCCCACTTTGCTCTTTGATCAAGATGCTACCTATCTGCTTATAGACCAGGGAGAGCATCAGCATCAAAAAGGATTAGAATTTCAAAAAAAAAAAAAAAAAAAAAAAAGCACTTTTGGAACTCTGCCTTCATAGTAGGAGAGTATTTTCACGAATCAAAACTTAGTCAATGGGAAAGGACACACTCGCTTCTCATCCCTGGGAGAGCGTCAGATGCCAATTGATTTTAGGATTATGGCAATGATGTTGAGCTGCTTTGAAGATGGAGCAGGCTGACAAAGCTCCCCAACAAGTCAATCCAAATGTGAAGTATTACCCGGCAACGTTCTCTTGGGACACTGCTTTTGGTTTCATCTTTGACCCCAGCCCACTGAGTGACTATTATGGCAGGGTATGTGGGTACGCGATAAGGTGGTCACAGCCACAGGTGCTTCCCACCCCTGCAGCAGGTGTACCATTGGGTTCCTTCCTTCTTTCTGCTCCCCACGCTTACCCCATCTCTCCTATCTTGTCAAACACGGCACTTAAAACACCATTTTGCTTTTTCATTGTGATTCCTTTGTGAAGGGAAATTGGGGTCACCACACAAATGCTGCCCAGAGAAGTCTTTCATCTTCTGGCTCAAACAAGAAAGCTACAGGATCGTGGGGGCTGGGTACATGTTTCCATAGCTTCCCAGCCCCCTGAGACCGTGTATAACTCAACATTTATAAAATTGCCATTCGTTCGGGTGAGTGCTTTCCCTCTATGTGTTTAAAGCTTTACTTTCTGTGGAAGACCACGGAGACGGGCGCCTGGAAATGCGAGACAGCACCGCACCGGGAGCTCAGAAGGTGCCTTTGCATTCTTTTCTCCCTCCCTGGGAAATTGAGTGGGACCAGACAAAAAGTAGCTCTCATTTTCATTATTATATGCTTAAAATAGGCTGGCCTTGGGCTCTTTCACAAAATACTGGTCCTTGGACTGCAGCCAAACATGTGCATTTCAGTTTAAATAAGTGCTTCGTAGGAAAAGCAAAGGGGTGAGCCGTTGGGGCTCCACGGAGGCTGCTGGTAGCCTCCATTCTTGCCTCCTCCCTTCCACATCAGCTTCGCAAGATCTGCCTGGACTTGGAGAGCAGGCTTAACACAATGAGTCTCTGGCTGTGTGGCAGGGAAAAGGAATCTGCCTCTCCATCCATAGAAATGCTAATGAGCTGAGGCGACACTGGGCTTTGAATGCAGGCCTCCTGTGCTACTTGGCTTTCCCTGTGCTGCTGGAACATATTTTAACATTACTTGAGAATACAGAGACGGTGAAGGGCAGATCCGTCCAGGCTAAATTGCTTCCCTTGCTTTGCCGGCTACTCGGCAGTAACCCGGATGCTTTCCATCCAGGTGATGGAAACATTTTGACTGCATTATGGGTACTGGCTTCAGGCCAAAAGGAGCCAAAGCAGAGCCCAAGGTGTGGCAGGTTCCAGCCCTATTAGGACGCTGGAGTCTGTTCCTTTTTCTGCGTTAGTGTTTGAGCGGTTGCTCTCTCATTACTTGCATAGGGCATTGCCCAGGAAACCAGAAGGGGGAAGGCGGAAGTGTTTTTCACTTCCACGTTGCTATTTCTGCACTGCAGTGTTCCTGGTGTCTGGGAGATGTAGTTAAAGGCAGGAATCCAAGGCCTCCCTGGGTCTCCAGGCAATGACCTGGGCATGGTGATCGAAACTACTAGCTTATTGTCACTGTCCACTCGTCTAAGGAAGAGCACTCTTGTAGAAGACATTATTGAGTTCTTGGTCCAGTTTTTAAGATTCATAATCTTAAATTGTTTAAATGTTTAAATAAGAAGTTTAAGGGCAGGAGAATCTTATCAATATGACTTGGCATAAAAGTTGAGAACTTCCTTATGTGATGAGAGAGAAAAAAAGGCCAGGTCTTGGCAGAGGGGTAACCTGGGCCTCAGTCTCCTGCAATTGTAGGCGACAGGGCCCACAGAGCAGTGGTTCTCAGCCTCTGAATTGTAGGTCTGGTTGCCCATTCTGGTCATCTGAGGTTATGTGAATGGCATCCAAAATCACGCTCTATCTACTTATCATATCAACCAGGCATGCAGGAAAGAGCTCCTGGGCTGAGGGCACAGAGAGCCCAGCCCTGCTCGCCCTCATTCTGCCCATTGGTGCTGCTTGCTCTGAGCCTGCAAAGTACTACTCCTCTTGGTGGTCATCCAGGGGAGGCTCCTTGGCCTCCTGCTCACTCAGCTCGACTTCCAGATTTGGCTTTGCACTGGGTGGAGGAATGGAAGGAAGAGCAAAAGCACAAAGGATAATTTCTGATGGGTTGTGTCCTTGCTGGGAGAGAGGCAGAACGAAGAATTGGAGCTATGAGGAGGTGGCCTGGTGTGCAAGTACTCAGGATCAGCTAGCGCTTGCAGTTAGGTCTGGGAGTTGAGGCAGAAGATGGTCTTAAGCATGGTTGTAAAGCTCCTCCCTCCCTTCTAGGCAAGGTAGTAAAGCACTACTTGAGAAAGTCAGCTGAGAAAAGTTTCTAGAAAGTGACCTTATTCATTTATTTCTTCATTGAGTCAAAATATACTGAGTTTTATTAGGAAATAGGCCTAGGTAAACAGGATACAAAATGCTGAGTTCCTGGCTTTCCAAGTATGTAGTTATCACAGGTACATGATCTGCAGGGCTCCTAAATGCAACACCTGTCAGGGTTTTCCATTGGGAAGGAGCTGTCTACATTTCATGTCCCCCCAAAGCCTCATCTCCTGTGAGGAAGTGGCCTGCGTCCTTTCTGATTTTCAGCCATGAGAACTGCATTAACTTATGGTTTCACTGATTCATTCAGGGTTCTAGGTTAGAAACCACAGACACCAAGTCTAGCTCTCTTAGGTGGAAAAGAGAAATTTGTTGAAAGGATATTTACATCAAAGGATACACAAGCGTACTTCGAAAGTTCATGGAGAATGCGCATTGTCTTGTAATTCCATGTTTTCATGACCTTTCTGAAGTGCTGTCATACTCAGGGCCTGGCTGTACCGCCGACTGGCTGAGGGCGACGGGCAGGCATTTATCCTTTTCAGATTTTGCTTCACCTACCATTCAAGGAGTGGTGTGCAGTCAGCGTGGAACTCACAAACAGATGGGATGCTCAAAGTCTGAGTTTGGAAAGCAGACAGGAACCAACGGAGCACTGGGTAGTGAGGCCACAGAAACTGCTTCTCACGCGGCTGGGCAGAGTGGAGTGAGATGCCCAGCTGCCTCCAAGATGCTGCGTCAGTCACGCAGGGTTCAAGTCCTGGGAGAAAGCTTGTGATTGGCCAGGCGTCCGTCGGGAGAGCTCGTCCCTTTGATGTTCCCAGCAAAAAGGCCAGCTCCTCTCAAGATTAATGGAGCAGTCACTAAAAGGGACATCAGACTAATAGAAAGGGGGCCTGGATTCAACAGCAATGAAAACAGATGTCTGGAGATGCAGGGTTGATGTTCGAACCCAAAGTGCTATCAACTCTGCTAAGGAGCTTCCATTGCTCTTCCTTCGTTTTCTTGGTCCTGGTTTTTTTTTTTTTTTTTTTTTTTTTTTTAATTCCTTTCTCTTTTATTACCTTTATCGTTGCTACATTTCTGGAATGGCAGGTCATGTAAGATTTGAACAACGACTTCCTGAATGCCCCTGAGCTGGGAAGTAGTAGAACCAGGCCCTGAATTTACATCTTTGGATTTCAATTGCTGTCATCTTGTCTTTCTCTGTGAGTTGAGGCCATGCAAAATGGGGAGTGATGAATGTCAAGAAAGGTACAAGAAATTGCATGGTTATTCTAAAGAGTAGTGTTTTTTTCTTCCAGTTTGGAGAAGTCTGTAGTCTGTGCAATTAACAACAAACATGCCTTCTTTATGGAAGGAAGAGTGTATCTATCTACTCCCATATAAGCCGATTTACTCCTGCAGCACAGAGTGTTCGGTCCTTGCCAGGAAGGTTGTCATGGTGAATCTGGGGGCTGGTGTCTTCAATGTTTGTCTTCTCGGTGAGTCCTCTCGGGATCCCAGGTCTGTGTTTTCACTGGTGTCCTCTCCTGATGAGATCTATTCTATAATCCAAATGCATCAAATCTTCTTTTTCTTTTTCCCACCTTTTTAAAAAAACACAGATATTTATTTATTTGAAAGGCAAAGTGACAGAGAGGTGGGGAGAAGCAGAGAGCTTCTACCTACTGGTGTACTTTCTAAATGGTTGCAACAGCTAAGGCTGGGACAGGCTGAAGTCTAAAGCCTGGAACTCCATCCAGGTCTCCCACGTGGGTGCAGGGGCCCAGGCAGTAGGGCCAGATTCCACTGCTTTCCTAGGCACATGAGCAGGGAGCTGGATTGGAAGAAGAGCAGCTGGGACTTGAAGAGATGCCCATATGAGATGCTGGCGCTGCAGGTGGCAGCTCAACCCGCTGCGCCACGAAGCCAGCTTGCAATTTTCTTCCCTTTAAAAGAAGTATTTTCTAAGAGTAAATCACCATTTATTACAGAAAATGTGGATACTACATAGACTGGAAGGAAAGAAAGCATTCAGCACTCCCCCGTCATGCCTGCTTTTTGTATGTAGACGTCTGTCTTTCCCTTTTTGAAAATTGAGATTACATGGTGCAGAGTTACATGATGCAGCTCTCTTCTTCCCTCACACAATCTTCTGAACATCTACTCATGACAAATGGACTTTGTGGCATTTGAATTCTTAATTCAGTTCAGGAACAATTGCTTGTGTACCTGTTCGGCCTCACCTCTATGGCTTTCAGTCCATGTCGGGAGCATCCAGGGATACAGAACTCAAGGCAGAAACCCTGGGCAGCCCGGCTTCAGGCTAGTGATTATCTCTGTGTCAAAGGCATCAGAGAATTGAAAATACTTCCGTATGATTTTGAAGACGAAGGCCATCTGATTTGCTTTTTAGTGGGACCATGTATAAAGAACATAATTATGTAGGGATGCAGCAAATTTTTCATTAAGAGTTCATTCTGTGTGTTAGAAGACTGTTAGGATTGAATTCATGAGTCAGGTGGATACATCTCTCAGTGGTCTTCTTTCCAGTATCCCGGGCTCTGGAAAGCACTCCATACCATGCACACACCACCCACAGCTCTCTCTCCTCTCTGCGTCAGTTAGCCTCTTGTCCAGAAAGTAAGAATTCATCCTCTTTAGGAGGAAGAGGGAGGGGTAAAATAGTAGGAATTCAGGATTCTCTTTAAACGGCAGAGGGTGAGAAACACTGTAGGCATTTACCCGTTAATATTTTATGGCCCTTTCCAAAGTGCCGTCTCTGTCCCCAGACCTGACTGGCGCTAGTATGGTCAGCTGGAAGGGGCTGGAGGAATTCTTGTTGGATAGAATCAAACCTGGGTCCAGCGCTGTGGCACAGCGGGTTAACACCCTGACCTGAAGCGCAGGCATCCCATATGGGCACTGGTTCCAGTCCCGGCTGCTCCACTTCCGATCCAGCTCTCTGCTATGGCCTGGGAAAGCAGTAGAAGATGATCCAAGTCCTTGGGCCCCTGCACCCATGTGGGAGATCTGGAAGAAGCTCCTGGCTTCTGGCTTCAGATCGGCCCACTTTCGGCTGTTGCAGCCAATTGGGCAGTGAACCAGTGGATGGAAGACTTCTCTCTCTCTCCCTGCCTCTCCTCTCTGTGTAACTCTGACTTTGAAGTAAAATAAATAAATCTTTTAAAAAATAGAATCAAACCTGCAAAGCCAGGTAGCAAGGCTGATTCTGAGTCACTGCTCTGTTCCACACTCAGTGTCTAGTTTCACTTGATGAGTTTTTGCAACAACTCAACCCCAAGCCCCAGTGGTGGCCTCCAAAGAAGACCTGTGATCACAGACCCCTGACAACGTGTGGAAGCGCTCAGGAGCCGGCACTCTGGACTGACGGGAGACAGGTGCCAGGCTGAGAATGGGGCTGGTCTCTGGCCTTAGATCACAGAACTGTCCTCAGGGTTCTGCTTCCCAAGGACGTTGGAGAAGACCCAGGAGCAAATATGGGAAGCAAAATGACCAGAGAGCTGGGGATCTTGAATTTGCATCGTTCATCCCTAGTTCTTTCCATGCACACTCACAAGCGAGTGGAGTTAACAGTTATGCAGGCAGACTTCAGAGTTGGGCAGACCTGAACTGGAAGCCCACTTCTCCCAGGAGTCAGCTGGGCCCCTCTAAGGCCCAAGCCTTAAATGCATAAAGCAAGGTCGTCAAGCAGGTTGTTGATGAGGATTAAGGGAAAATTGAAAAATGCATGTAGGGCACGAGTCCAGTGCCTGCTGCATGGTCTCGGTGGTTGGACTATCTTGCTTTTCTCGCAAACACTATCCAAGAGGGCTGTGATGGCAACAGTAGTAAGTCAGACCCAGATCCTGCGCTGGAGTAGCTGGAAACAGGTCAGCGGGACACCAGAAATGACAGGGGCCCCATGAGAGGAGCAGGGTGAAACAGCATGTAACAAAACCACAGCAGAGGATTGTGGGAACATGGCGGGGCTCGCAAGAGAAAGCTGACTGCGATGGAGCACCAGCGCTTTCCCAGGGAGCCTGAGCACAGTGGGTGCCAAAGGATAAATCAGAAACCCACACGGGTGAGCGGCTGGCTGGCAGGTCGACGGGAGCCAGAGATAAGTGAAGGAGAAAAAGTCCAGTGGGATCAATAAATAAACAAAGGCGATCATGCAGGCTGAGACAGTAGGAGGTGCCTGTCACAGAGGCTGGAATTGGGCTTGAGGTCCAAGATTGCAAAGGAAAAACATACGTGGACATCACGATTGTTCCAGTGCTTTGTTTTCCTATCACAATAGTCAGACATTGGCCCTGGTTTCAGGAAGGAAGTCAGAGACGCCCCCCGCGCAGCCCCTTGCCACTGCCTTGGAGATTTCACAGTCAAGTTCTGGGGGGTAGACTACGTGCGTGCGTCAGAGGACAAGCAGGCCAAGGTGCCGCATTCCTGGGAGCTGATTGGAGCTGCCGCCAGCTGTGTGAACGGAGTCTAGACGCGGACATTGTGCTCCTAATCTCTCCGTCCTGCTCCCTCCCTGTTCTCTGCCAACGCCCCTGTCTCTGTGAACCTTCTCTCCGCGGGAGCAGAGACACATGTGCAATCAGCTGCCGCAGCAGCTACAAAGGGGGTTATGAAATCCGCTCAAAAATAGCCTGCTTGCCCCATGGGCATGCAGAGCAGCCAGACAGCCAGGGCGGACGTGTCAGGAGGCAGATTTTCCCCAGCTTCCAGTGACCTGCCCCATGCAGGGGCCGGGGAACCCAGGGCAGGCGAGACAGGCAGCTCCTGTCCCACTTGTCCCCAGGCTCCCCAGCCCTGCTGACACTTGTTTGGGTTAAAACTTCGAGATCACAGAGGGACTTTCTAGCTCCTGGCCTCGGTCTAGCCTAGTCCCAGCTGGTGCAGGCATTTGGGGAATGAACCAGCGATGGAAGAGCTCTCCGTCTCTTTTTCTCTTTCCTTCTTTCCCTCCCTTCCTCCTTCCTTCCCTCCCTCTCTCCCTCCATTTCTTTCTTAGAATTATTTTATTGATTTGAAAAAGAATTAGAGAGGAAGAGAGAGAGAGAGGTCTTTCATCTGCTAGTTCACTCCCCAAATGGCCACAAGGGCTGGAGCTCGGTGTAGGTGCCTAAGCACTGGGGCCATCCTCTGCTGCTCTCCCAGGCACATTAACAGGGAGTTGGGACTTTAACCAGCTGTGCCACAGCGCTGGCCCCTTGCCTTTGAAATAATATGCGAATAAATTAAAAAGCAATTTTTTAAGAAAGCTCACAACTGGGGCTAAGGCTGTGGCCTTGCCAGGAAAGCCACCACATGCAATGCCAGCATCCCACATGGGTGCTACTTCAAGTCACACCTGCTCCACTTCTGATCCAGCTCTCTGCTGTGGCCTGGGAAAGCAGCGGAAGATGGCCCAAGCGCTTGGGCCCCTGCACCCGCGTGGGAGACCCAGAAGAAGGTGCTGGCTTAGGTCTGGCCCTGCCCTTGCCATTGTGGCCATTTGGGGAGTAAACCAGTGGTTGGAAGATCTCTCTCTCTCTCTCTCTCTCTTTCTTTCTCTTTCCTTCTCCTTCCCTCTGCGTCTGCCTCTCCTCTGTAGTTTTGACTTTCAAATAAATAAATAAATAAATTTTTTTAAAAAAGCCCTCAACGTTAAGGTCAGACATCTAAGATGTCCGGCTCCTGCCTCTTGACTGCTCACTGCCTCACTGGGGTGATGTACAGTGGATGAGTGGGAGGGAGAAAGTTGACCTGGCTGGGGCATTCAGAGAGCTGGAGCAGGTGGGCTTGCAGATGCGCGTCTACTGGGTCATGCTGCCGGGTGACGGGGTGAGGGTTGAGGCCTGCAGAGAGCTGGGCGGTGCGGTGCCTGGCTGGCCCCTTTCATCTCCTGCTCCATGACCTCCTGCCTGGTCGCTTGGGGCCTCTTGCGTCATTGCTCCCTACCGACTGGCAAGGTGCCCTCTCCTCTGTATTTCACTCCCAGAGGGGAAGGGAGCCCAGGGCGCTCCTTCCCCTTCTCCACGTGCTCTTGGAGTTGCAATCTCGGTCAACACAAAGAAATCACATCGCAAGGCCCCAGGGGTGGGGGTGGGGGTGGGGGTGGGGGAGAGGGTATTTTCGTCAACATAGCTCTGCGTGAATAAAGAGACAGGTTGGGCCAAGTGTGTTCTGGTAGGAGAGAGCCCTGGGCTGGAAGCCAGGAGACCCAGGCTCCGATCCAGCTCTGTGGTGGTGTTTTCTCTGCATCTCAGGATTTTCCCCAGGTGAGCAACGAGAGGATCTACAGCCCAAGCAAGGCCACAGGACGACGGCAGCGGCCAGGCCAGGGCCTCAGAAGGTGCTGGGGGCACATGAAGCGTGTGACCAAGGCCAGCTTTCTTTTTAATGAGAGCCTGAAAGGAAGCTTCCGCAGCCTCCCATCCCCACCCATAGCTTCTCTTCCCTTTCTCTCGAGGCTAGGTTGGCCCTGGCCCAGCCTGGGTTTCTGTTTGTCACATAACTCCCAGGTTTCTGTCTCTGTTTCTTCACAGCCTTTTATGAGGAGCACACAGCGTCCCAGGTGTGAGCTGGATCAGCATGACCCAGGCCACGCATCCGGGGGCGGTCAGGCTGTTGCCAAGTTCAGCCAGGGGGCCCCACTGGCCCCTGCCTTAGAGGCGAGTCCACGCTTGTTTCTAAGGGGCCTCTTGGAGTCCTGTGTTCATCCTGCTTGGCTATAGAGTCATTTTAGGGCAAAAGGAAAGGAAGCCCTGGGGGTACAAGGGACCAGAATGCTTGTCTGAGTCCTGCTCCAGTGGCCAGCTCTGGCCAAGGCTGGACCCTGAGCTGGTGCCCATCATAGAAGGGCAATTCAGAAAGTTTAAGGAAAATGGAATTCAATGAGTAGTGGACTTCAGGCACCAAAAATTTGAAATCCAGACATAGTTTTTTCATAAGATGCATTGTTCATAAACTTTTTGAAGGCTTCATATAAATGGATTGCAAAATTCTTTTGCACACAAACAAACCTATCTTTGAACTCCCTCTTCCACAAGATTTTTGAAGTACTCACATGCAGTCTTCAGAAAGTTCATAGAAAATGCACATTTTGAGAAAACTATGCACGGATTTTAAATTTCTTTCTCCCACCCAAGTGCACCTAGCTTTAACTCCATTTTCCCCCAAACTTTTTGGAGCACCCTTGTACTGCTTACTGATTTCCCCCTCTTCACATCCTATCTCTTCCTGGGGTGGGGAGACCCTAAGCCCTCTCCCTCCATCACACTGGTACTCTGGAGAAACCCGTGGGACACGTAATCAGTCATCGTGTCCCCTTGTGGCAGGGCTTGGTGATAAGGGGAGGGATCTCTCTGTGTAGGGCCGTCACTGCAGGGCAGTGTCTGGAACCTGTGTTTCCAGACACCTGGAAGACTTTGACCTCCTTCGATGCCTTCCTCATGTTTCACACCAGGCAGCTTGGGCGTGGACAGCCGTCTCCACCAGCTTGGCTGTGAGGACCTGGCAGCTGCTCAGGCTGAAAATAGTAGGCACTTTCCGAGGTAATTGCAGCATGAGCAGGGACTCACGTACGCACACTCTGACATGCAAATGTGGCCTCAGAGGTTGTTCCAGGCATCAGGGCCAAGTTCACACATGATTGTGATTTGAAACTGGGGAAGACAGATGAGCTGCTGCAGGGCTCTGCCTTGGGGGGCTGTTCCCTCCTTCCTGGGAGCAGTAGGGGGAAGGGACCTCAGTGGCCAAGTGTCATCCTACTTGTAGCGTGGGACAAGCTTTAGAGAGAAGATGGAACAGCGAGTGCCTTGGCTTTGTTTTCAGCAGAACTTTCAAAGTTTGCCCTTTAGCTCCAAATGCAAATATTTCGAAGGCTGAAATGTGTACGAGAAAACGAAGTTTGAAAGCAGCAGGAAAAGCAGCAGGATCGCCTCCCTGCTCCTGGGCCCTTGGCGCTTCTCTTGCTTTTCCTCACCCTTCTTGGCTGCCATTTGCCAGGGCCCTGTCTTAGACTCAGCCTGGCATTGACCAATATCTCTTCCAACAGGAGACGGCAGGGCCCGGGTATTTAGCACATCTGTTAACATGTCTGCATCCCAGGATGCCTGGGTTCAAAAGCTCGCTCCTGCCTCCAGCCTCTCACTAACCCAGACCCTAGGGAGTAGTGGTGATGTCTCAAGTATTTGGGTTCCTACCACCCGTACGGGAGACCTGAACTCCATTTCTGTCTCCAGCCCCAACCTTTCTGGGCATCTGAGGAGTTCAGCAACAGAAAGGAGGTCTCTCTGTCTGTCTGTTGGCCTGTCTCTTTGCCTCTCTAATTAAAACAAAACACAGGGGCTGGCACTGTGGTGCAGTGGGTTAAAGCCCTGGCCTGAAGCACCAGCATCCCATATGGGAGCCGGTTCTAGTCCCGGCTGCTCCTCTTCCCATCCAGCTCTCTGCTGTGGCCTGGGAAAGCAGTACCCGCGTGGGAGACCTGGAAGAAGCTCCTGGCTCCTGCCTTCGGATCGGCAGAGTTCCACCCGTTGCAGCCAACTGGGGAGTGAACCAACGGATGGAAGACCTCTCTCTCTGTCTACACCTCTCTCTGTAACTCTGTCTTTCAAATAAATAAAAATAAATCTTAAAAAAACACAGGGACACATACCTTCCAAGATCTACACCATAGGTGGGGTATTCCAGCTAATACCCACTCATACCTATGGCATCTGTCTATCACCTCTATTTGCTTTCCTTGAGAAAATACTCTATCAGAGAGGCCATTGTGCAATGCTCTGAAAAGATTGCTGTTGGTTTGTTTGCATTTTTCACATCTTGTCTCTCAGCCAGGAGGCTCGGTGGAGCGGTAGAGAATTCTTGGGCTTTGGTGAGAGATTAACTTCATGTTCCATCCAAATTATGCTATTTGCACCTGTAGGGCCTTGGGTAATTTGCCTAAGTCCTCTGGTCTCTGTAAACAGAGAATACTACCCACCTCACCAGTTTCTATACTGCACAGTGACAGTGCATACAAAGCACCAGGAATGTGTTAGTAGAGTGATGGTGAGCACACCAATTCCTTTTGGGAGACTTGTATTAGCAAACCTGGTAGAAGTAAAGCTAAAGGACTGGCCTAAGCACATACCATCAGTTCCTCGTGCCCAACTGCACTGACTTTGGATCACCAGTGAGGCAGTACAGTGTCTCCACAGCAGGGTGTGGGAGGGAGCTGGGCTGTGGGGCCCTGCACTTCCTATGCCAATTTAAGTCTGCTGCCAGACAACTGGACCACAAAGTGCAGACTTTGCTAGAATCTGAAGTTGGAGGGGAAGTTGCTGCAGCAGTCTCTTTAATACCTACCCAAAGCTTTGCAGATAGAATACATTTAAGGAACTATCCAAAAGACATGGGAGACCCAATGCCCACTTTGTCAACAAGGAGTATCAACCACTTAAAAATCTTCCCCCAGATTTCCAGAAAGAAACACATGGCATCTTGTGGTGGCACAAAAAAAGTATGCCCGACCAGCTGTCTAGAGACCTAAGTTCAAGCTTTAGCAGATGACCTAGGGTGGGTTGTTTGCTTTCTCCGCACCTCGAGTTCCTCCTCTGTGAAATCAGGATGATGGTAATTACCATGGCGGTAGTTCTACAGACCCCTTCTGTGCTACAGCTTTGTACTACCATCTGAGACCACCCACTGTAAAGCCTTCTGCAAACCGAAGATGTAAGGCCTGGCTTGGGGCTGGTGTTGGGACACAGTAGGTTAAGCTGCCATCTGCAATGCTGGCACTCCACTTGGGCGCCAGTTTGAGTCCTGGCTGCCCCACCTCAGATCCAGCTCCTTACTGATGCACCTGAGAAAGTAGCAGGAGATGACCCAAGTGTTTGGGCCCCTGCACCCACATAGGAGACCCAGAAGAAGCTCCTGGCTCCAGGTTTTGGCTTGGCCCAGCTCCAGCCATTGTGGCCATTTGGGGAGTGAACCAAAGGCTGGAAGAATTCTCTGTCTCTCTTTGTTTTTAACTCTACCTTTCAAGTAAATAAATGAATCTTTTTAAAAAAGACATGTTTACCTGACCTTGCAGGAAGCTCTTTTTAAATTCTTTTTCATTTTTATTTTTAATTAATAAAAAGGGAACAGGTTTCATGTATTTCATATATACAATTTTAAGAACATAGTGATACTTCCCATCCTTCCTCCCTCCCACCCATCCCCCTTCTTCCTCTCTCATTTTTCTTTTAATTTTTGCGACGACATACTTTCAATTTACTTCATAGTCACAAGGTTAATCTTCCACTAAATAAAGAATTCAACAAATACTAAGTAGAAAAACCACTGCTCCTCAGGAGTATAGACAAGGGATATAAATTATCAAATCTCAAGATGTCAGTTTCACTCACATACATTACATTACTTTTTTTTTTTTTTTTTTTTTTTTTTTGCAGAAAGGTCTTGAGTCCATTCCCATATCCTTTTCAGATGAGCAGTTCCCAGTGTTGATTTATGTGTTGAAAAGGACTCTGGGCAGCGTTTCTATCAAAAGCTTGCAGGTGCATCCTAGGAAGGGGCTCCTCAAGGGCAGACAATGTAAGGATGAGACGGCCCGTGGTTCTGTCAGGGAATGCACTCAGGGTTCCTTTGGGTTTGGGTAACTAGGATTCTCGCTTTTTTGTCCTGTTTCCCCCAACACGTGCTAAGTCCCTGTGTGTGATATGAACACAGTCTCCCTCTCTGCTGCCCTTCCTGCCCTCCCACTCCCCCTGGCCTGTACACCAAGGTCCCTATCCTCACAACCGCTCTGTGTGCTGTTGGGCTGGGGCCCTGGAGCTCATTCCAGCAGATGAACCCTGAGCAGAAGCGACATGTGGGGCTTCTCCTCTGAGCTCTGAATAAGCACTCTTCTTCCTCTTCTTCCTCTGCCCTGTGTCCCAAGAGGCACCAATATAGGTGCCATTTGGCCTGCATTGGACTTGACGTGAACAAGAAAGAACGCTTTGTCAGGTTAGGCCAGAGACCCGGGATCTGTTCTGGGCGTGCAGCACACTTACCTCTGCTAGTCTGCTTGCTGTTTCCCTCTGCTCCACCCTCACTCCAGTTCCTCAAATCTGTGTAACCTCGCATCCACCCTCACTGCTCAAGGAAGCCACTATCTTCAAAACCTGCCAATGACCTTGTCCTTATTCCCCTGCAAACTACTGAGTTAGTTGCCTCCAATGCTTGAAGCTGTTCTTTCTCCCTTAAACTCTCATGTCATTGGTTAAAGTTTAAAAAGTAATGCAATCTCATTTAAAGGAAATCTCCCCTTAGCTTCCTAATCACCTCCCTGCCTTTTTTCTTTTCCTCCTTTTCAAAGCAGGTGTCCCCCCGAGACCCGGCCCCAGCCCTTCCCGTATCCTCTGTGCCCCCGCTACTGACTGCCCTCGCAGGAAGCCACGCGCCTCAGCCTCAAGCTCCAGGCCAGCATTTTCAGCCCCTGTAGATGTCTGCTGGGGGCGTTCGCCACCTTCTAAAGATGAAATTGTCCAGATCT
Source organism: Oryctolagus cuniculus (assembly GCF_051225735.1). Taxonomy (NCBI): domain Eukaryota; kingdom Metazoa; phylum Chordata; class Mammalia; order Lagomorpha; family Leporidae; genus Oryctolagus; species Oryctolagus cuniculus. The sequence continues at coordinate 41,407,792 of NC_142878.1, forward strand.
GAACTTTGATTGTTCTGTCTCCCCTATGTCTTCTTCATCCTGCTGATCCCCCTCTTTCTGGCCATGGTACATTGTCTCCTTTCACCCAGGTTGAACCTGGGGTTTCCCTTTTGGGCTCCTGTCTTCAGCATCCTGGTGTTTCCTCAGCTGCCAGCTATGGAGTGCTGTGGGCTATCATCCATCTGGCTGTTACTGCACTTGTCTAAGTGTAGCTGCATTGAGAGCAAACTGGAAAGACACTGCAGACTCTTGGCCATGGACAGTTCTGGGGAAGGAGGTCCACAGGAGTGGTGTGGGTGATGGGGACGTCACACTTTCAAATGGACTTCTTGGGACCGGCATTGTGCCGTAGCAGGTAAAGCTGCCACCTGCTACGCCAGCATCCCATATGGGCACCAGTTCAAGTCCTGGATGCTCCTCTTCCAATCCATCATCTTCTGATGGCCTGGGAAAGCAGCAGAACCATCTACTGCCTTCCCAGGCCATAGCAGAGAGCTGGATCGGAAGTGGAACAGCCAGGTCTAGAACCTGTGCCCATATGGGATGCCGGCACTGCAGGCAGTGGCTTTTACCCACTACACCACAGCACCAACCCCAAGAGTATGAATTTGATCTTCCATCCTCTGCTTCATTCCCCAAGTGCCTACAACAGCCAAGGCTGGGCCAAGCCAAAGCCAGGAGCTAGAAACTCCATCCAGGTCTCCCACACGGGAGGCAGAGCCCTAAGCAGCTGAGCCATCATCTGTTGCCTCCCAGGGTGCTCACTAGCAGGAAGCTGGATGGGAAGCTGAGGTGGGCCTGGGAGCAGGTGATGAGGTGTCCCAAGGGGCGTTTTAACCCACTGTGCTTAACATAACACCCACCCCTATTTTCCTCACTTTAGATCTAAAACTTGAGCAGGTTGAATTTAAATTATTAATTTAAAAACTTTTGAAGTAATCAGTTTTGGTTTTGGCCTCCCCCCCTCCTTTTTTTTTTTTTGGGTAGATATTCCTTTGAAAGCAGTGGTGTATGAACTTCTAGTGTCTGTAACATAGTGTGTGGTAGGTAGAACAGTGTTCCTGCCCCGAGATGCTTACATTCTAATCCCTGAAACGAGGAAAATGGTACCTGGCATAGCAAAGGGATTGGTGGTTATGCCTAAATTAAGGATCTTGAGACAGGACAAAGCTGGATCATCCAGGTGGGCCCAATGTCATCTCAAGGAGCCTTCGAAAGGAGGAAGAGGGAGGCCAGGAAGTGAGAGGCCGAGGAGGAGTTGGGATGGCTGACGGCAGAGGTCTGTGTGATGAGACGGCTGGTTGGAAGGAGCCAAGGAAGGTGGCAGCCTTGATGGGCCCTGCTGACCGCCTGCTTCTCATCTGGGGGACCCCATCATGGACCTTGGGTCTCCAGAACTGTAAGATAACACATGAGCGTTGTTTTAAAGCCACTAAGTTTGTAGTAAGTTGTTACAGCAACAACAGGAAACTCCTACAGGGTGCGAGGTCCAGACTGTGCTATAAGAGTGACACGGGCTGTGGGTGACAACTTGAGTCTCTCCTCCAGTCACTGCGTGCTGCACTCGGATGCCCCCAGGGAGTGGGGCCCATGGTGAGTGAGGCCACTGGAGGCTGTTCCAGGAGAGGGCTCAGAGCGGAGCCCTGCCCAGCTGGACCGTGGGGATCTGGGTCACACAGCATTGGGTCTACTGCATGTGGCTTTTCATAAACTTGGTCTTAAATGTCTGGACCAAAAGATAGTGTTGAAAAACTCAACCCCAGGATAAGATGCAAAACTCAGTTTAACAGGTTTTTCCCTCCAGTCTGGAAAGTCACAAGGAACAGGACAGGTTATTCTCTATCTTGTCCGATGTAGACTTTGGACTAGATGAGGAGTTAGGAAGGGTGGCTCTAGGTCAAATCCACGTGAAAAATCTGTTTGACTTGCATGGCTAGTTTTCCAAATCCGTATTTCTGGCGTCTCTTGAGAATCTGGGAGTTCTGGCATGTTGGGCCCCGTTTTTCCATGGCTAGTTCCAGCCAGCACCGGTGAGTCTCTTACTGGGGGTCTCCTTTCCTTTGCCCACTGGCCCTTTCAGCCTGCTTGAGTCTTTCATGGTAGCGTTTGGCCCTGTAACTGCTTGAGTTTGATCTGTAATGTTCTACCCAGCTCCGTTGAGCTGGGCTCTGTGTGACTCCTCTTGCATGATGCTGAACTGGATATTTAACTTCCCAGTGGCATCATAGCAACTAGAAACCTCTAACTTCTAAGTCAAACATGTATCTCTTCCAGAAGATTCTCTTTGGGCAAGTCAAACCGTGTCTTCGTAAGCCATCTTTCTGGCTCTGCACACAAGGATTTCAGTGACTCTGGTCTGGACCACACACATGAAGAAACTTGCTTTGGGTGGTCACAGTAGGGCCTGTATGGGATTTCCAGCCCCTAGAATATTATTCAGCTCCAGTGATTCCCATGCCTGGCTGAGTCTCAGAATTGCCTGGACTGGTTATAAAACCAGACATTCTCAGATTCCTTGTGGCCCTTCTGGTACAGAAGGTGTGGGCTCAGAAGATGGAGCCCAAGAGTCTATTTTTTAATGAGTTTCTCAAGTGACTTCCGTGTGCAAGCAGATTTAGGTAGCACACTGGCTCTTCTAAGCTGCTCCTTAAATGTGGTGCTTGGTGCATGTGTTATCATGCGTTATCTCAGCTCCTTGTGTACGGAAATCATTTCTTACTCATGTGTTTATCCATCTCCATCCTTTTGTGCTAAGCAAGTGCTCTGAAAAGGCCCAGGCACTCCGTTAATATTCCGTGAATGAAAGACTGAAGGAGGAAGTAGATGTTTCCAAGTAGCTTTCTTTAGGAGGTAAAGGGCACAGACCTCCAAAATTATATCTTGAAGATCATTTGATATAAAGAATTTATTTTATAAATATGGTGTCAAGTAAGCCAGAGAAGGAAGGAGTCCTAGCTTTATCTTAGGAGGTTTTGCCTTGGGGATGCTAAGAAATAAATGATTCCTTCTAAAGAGAACTTGGACTTTTCATCAAAAGATAGATTATTTGCCCACCTAAAGCAGTGTATGTGAGTTATTTGTACAATATTTCAAAAATAGCAAATTGTCTCAATAGAAAAGGAACCTTTGTAAATTACACTGAAACTTTTCCTTGAAATATAATCCTTGAAAGAATAAGACCAGGAGCTTCTTTCACAGAGATAGATGCAGTGATACAAATTTAATTTATTGCATTATGGTTTATTTATCAGGTTCTCTGCTTCCAAAGAGTTCAAAAAGTGAATGTCTACATTGCACCAAGGGGAGGCCCAGCCATTCCCCAGTTAATTTGCATTCTGAAGGGGAACAATCCAGACCATCTTGACTCAAAGAAAGTCTTGAACTTGTTTGGCTGTTTGCATGCCTGCCTTCGCTAGGGGCCCTTTGCCTTCTCACTTGTAGGTTTGAGGCCTTCCCAGGACAAGGCTCAGGCTTTAGAAAGACTGAAGCTGAGTGAGATGGAGAATCCAGTTGGCTTGAACTTTATTGGCTGTGGCCTATCACTCAGGCCTGAGCCAGGAACTGGGGACTTGTCTGGGTGTCTGGTTCTCCACCCAGAAAGCTGGGGATGAGGAACACTCTTTTTTTTTTTCTCCCAAGTGATCAGGAGTTGATGAATGTTAGGAGTTTTTTGCACCCATAATGATTTCCACCTTAAACTCAATTAGAATAAATTTGTAAAATCTATGATTAGCATCACTGGCACCTGTTTTGTTTTCCATTTTTTCATCTTAAACAAACAATGATGTTAAAGGTAGCACGCTATTTAAATTCATGTGGTACAGACAAGGCAATGGTGCTGAAAGTGCCATTGGTGATTTGCTATGGCATCATGTAATAACTGGAAGCATTCAGTGTCAGCTGAAAAACCAAAGATAGGAAAGGTGAGTGGGGATGTCACTGTTTCACAGTGGAGACCTTGCTGAAGCGAGGCTGCCTGGATTAGAAATATCAGAATCAGCCCAGTTGGGTGTGAAGTCTGGAATTACAGCTACTCATGATGTGGCTGCTCATGCCGGGCTCTGATTTCTACATCTGTTAATAGTTATGGTTGCTGCTAGCTGTCCTTGCCGCTGTTACAGGATGGCTCAGCCCTGCCCAGCAGGCGACCTTGAGGGTCTGTGACTGGGAGAAGGCCTGAGATTTCCTGGGGACGCGGATCCCGGGACTACGACTAGAGTTGGACAGAGCCGTAAGACATTCAAGCAGATTTTTTTCAAGTTTCAGGTATTTATTAAATCAGGGTAACAAATTCCAATATTTCAACATGATTCATGCGTTTAGAGGAGAATCACTTCCTGGCTAAGCAAAAAATTGTCCAAATGGTGCCTGGAAGAACTCACTTCCAAGTAGCACGTTAGTGAAGCCTTTTAGTGAGCAGTCTGCGTCTTCTGCCTTCAGTTTTTTCGTGTCCGCCTGTGAGCAGCGCATGTGTTGATCGCTGGGACCCAGTCTGCTCTGGGTTCTGAGTTACTCTTTCTGTCCCAGCAGACATCTGGTTTGAACAAAGCCAGATGCATGTTAGAGTGCTGCTTCCGTCCTTCCTGCTCCAAGGAATATGGAGAGGGGTGGAAGCTCAGGTGCTTCATGGCCTGAGGATTTGGTGGAATGTTTGTGGCAGAGGCCCCTGGTCCAAAATGAGAGAAAAACAAATCTGCCCAGGCCCAGGACTGACAGCCTTGGCACTGAGGCTGTGCGGATGTTCAGAGTCCCCTAGGACCACCTCTCAATCAGATAGGAAGTTAATGCTTGTTTGGTTTGGTAGCCCTACTTCCAGAAAGGCAGGATTCGATCTGGTTAAAGGCTTATATAAATGGAGACGACTTTTTTTTTTAAATTTTTTTATTTTTTGACAGGCAGAGTGGACAGTGAGAGAGAGACAGAGAGAAAGGTCTTCCTTTTGCCATTGGTTCACCCTCCAATGGCCGCGGCGGCCGGCGAACCACGCTGATCCAAAGGCAGGAGCCAGGTACTTATCCTGCTCTCCCATGGGTGCAGGGCCCAAGGACTTGGGCCATCCTCCACTGCCTTCCCAAGCCACAGCAGAGAGCTGACCTGGAAGGGGGGCAACCGGGACAGAATCCGGCGCCCCGACCGGGACTAGAACTCGGTGTGCCGGCGCCGCAAGGCGGAGGATTAACCTAGTGAGCCGCGGTGCCGACTAAATGGAGAAGACTTTTGAGCATCTTAAGAACCAAAGAAAAGACTGGGGGGTGAGTGTGGCACACATGCCAAGGAGCAGAGGGGTCGCCTCTTCAGTCTGTGGCTCCCAATGGGGAAACGTCTCCATTTGTGTGCAGTAATAGAGTAACTCGTGTCTGGGTTCAGGGTGTGCCATTCATGCCGTGCGGGCAAGAATGTGGAGTGTCCTGGCCAGGGAGCTCTCTGGTCTTTCAGAAACCTTGCTTTGAAGAGGAGATGTCTCCGAAATGATGAGAGAAGAGACCTCCAAACAGTCTTGGGTGACAGATATTTCTTTAGGAGGTAAGCATCTTTGAACAGCGAAAAGGTGTGAAGAATCCAGCCTATATTAGCACAGTGGTTTGGCTGTGCAGACTCGAGGGCCTTTTACATTTAAGGCCTTACTGCAGTGACGAAGGAGCCACTTTGAGCCTGCCAGGGGTAGTGGCGGGCACCTGGAAGTGTGATGTCCGAGGTTTATGGCTCCTCCCAAGTGCTCTTCTTTAGCACCACAGCGTGGTTATCGCTAACGGATACAAGAGGTGAGAGACGAGGACTCAGGGCCAGTGTAAGGCATTCGCTCTGACCTCTTACCTACAGACCTAGCCATCCACTGGGTTGATGAAAAGAAAAGTTGGGGGGGATGGTAGAATTTAAATTAGAAACTCTTTTTTTTTTTTAATTATTTGAAAGTAAGTTACATAGGAAGGGGGAGATACACACACAGAGAGAGAGAGAGAGAGATTACTTTTCCATATGCTGGTTCACTCTCCACAATACCCAACAATACTCGAGGCTGGCCCAGGTCGAAGCCAGGAGCTTCATCTGGGTCTCCCATGTGGCTGCAGGGCCCAAGCATTTGGGCCATCCTCCCAGGCCATTAGCAGGGGCCAGGATCAGAAGTGGAGCAGCTGGAACACGAACTGGTGCCCATATGGGATGCTGGTGCTGCAGGTGGCAGCTTTACCCTCTACGCCACAGCACCAGCCCCATCTGTGGCCTTTGTTAGATTTTGGTCCATCTTGGTTACCTAGATTGTCAATTATCTGGAAAGGAAGGCCTTTCCCCAGGGGGAGCCAACCCAGTCATTCTTCCCTGGAGGCGAAGCAGTACGTTTCTTTCTTCCCATTCTGCTGAGAGCCAAAGTGAAGTTAAAGAAATCGTAAAAGGCATTTACCTGATTCTAAAATGTTGAGATTTTACTGCAAGCGTGCAAAGGAAAAGGGATGAGAAATGGCAAGCTCAGGGCGGGTGGAAGGATGGGGTCTCTGTTGTTCTCAGCTGGGCTTCCCGGAAGAGGGCTGGGAGAGGGACAGGGCTGTCTCCGTGTGGTTAGGAAAAAGAAGATGTGCACCTGCCTTGCAACAGGAGCGTCTCCTAACTTCTCAAAGTGCATTTTAAAGTCGTGTCCTGGTTATCTTGAAAGTCACGGTAGACAAAAAATATCCCCTCAGACAATAGACCTATTGGGTGGAATTTTTAAGAGCTCTGTGGTGATTTTATAACTGGGAGAATGAACATAAATATTGAAGGCACGATAAGCTCTCCCGGTAGCAACCTCTTCCCCTCCCCAACATGGCTTGGAATCGCCCGCAGGCCTCTCCAGGTAGAGCAGCCATCTGCATTTCTCGCTCAGTGTGTCTGCTAATTTATGCCGGTGTGATTAAGAGCTTCATTGGAAAATTGTGCAATATCAGGATCAATAGCCAGGGACTCAGAAAGGCCTCCGGTGGGATGGATGTGCACTCGGAAAGAACACACTTCCCTTTGTCAATTAGGGTTTTAGGTTCATGGCCTGAGAAAACAATGAAATCAGTCAGGTATTTAGCGAAGGGGAGTGTGATACAATAAAATCTCTCGTAATGAATCTGACTCAATTCACTTGGAAAGCAGAGGGTAGAGGTGAAGAGAAAGACAAGATGGTTGCATTGTGCAGATTTTCCAGGAAATAATAAATGGACTTATTGCCTGAGTCTCACAAGAGCTTCCTAGGAAACTTCATTCCAATTGTACCATAACCAAGGTTTTAACATAATAATTAGAAGCAGGGTTGGGTTGGAACAACAACAACAAAAAACCCTGCACGTATATATTTATGTTAATTTTTCAAGGGCAAATTTTTGGGTCTTTGTGTATTATTTCTGGTTTATTTTGAGTAAACCTACATATGTCTCCAAGTGCAAGAGAGGGTGAGAGAATAGTTGGAAAATGTTTGCTTCCCTCCTTTTACACTTGAAACTGCTCTGCCCTTGAGACACAGATGGACGGGAGACACAATCATCATCCAGGACCCATGAACTGGACACTGCCCCAACTCTGTCTGCATGGGCCCTGTGTGACCCCAACTGGTTGCCTCTACCACCCTACCTACTCTGGAGGTTGAATGGCGGTCCTGCGGTGTGTGAAGACCCACATGGCAGGTTGGGGGTGGTGGGGCTGAGCTCCCTGTAAGAGCCCTGCTCCAGAGCCCTCCCTGTGGCTTTTCTGATGTTGCAAGTTTATCTGCAGCATACATGGAGCTTTGTTTGCCTTCAGAGGGTCCTGAGGCTTTTTTCCTGGTGGGAGTTAAATTAGTATGGGCTGCTGGGCCCCAGGCTCCAGATCACCATGTTAGCACTTGCATGGCAATAGAGGTATGTGACCCGCCCTGTGCTTCTGGGCAGATGCCAAGAGAAGCTGGGGAGATGCTGTCTGGGGGATCCACAGACGCTGTTCTGTGGCACATTGGCTTTCGCCCGAAATGCTGAGAAGGGAGATCTCAGGCTGGTGGTGGTTGGGGGTGGGAGGAGAGAATTGCAAACAGTATCCAGGGAATCTTAATACCCAGAAAGGCCACATCTCCTACCCTGTATGGGAAGGCAGGACATGCGGTGTTGGTGGAGCTGGCTCCTCCTCTGTGTCGGCCCATCTTCATCTTCACAAGTATTTGCGGGGATTAAGAAAGTATTTTTGGAGGCATGTGGTCCTGTCCCAGTGGTGTGCTGGAGTCAATTTTCACCTGCTCAGCGGAGCCCGTGTGGTGCATCTGTTCCAAAGCCTGTCCAGTGGTATCACGTTGGTAGCTTGAAATTGGCCATGGCAGTAGTATTTACACCATAGAAATCAGCAAAGCCTACAGATCAGAGCCAGTGGTTTACCAGGACGCAACTGCCTTGAGCCCTTCCATTCTGAATAAAGTGCACTGAGGAATTCACTTTGCCTTGAGCAGACCTGCCTTGTACTCTACAGTCACCTCCACCTCTGATGTTTGTTTATTTGAAAGGCAGAGAGAGAGAGGGAGAGAGAGGGGGAGAGAAGGAGAGAGGGAGAGGGAGAGGGAGAGGGAGAGGGAGAGGGAGAGGGAGAGGGAGAGGGAGAGGGAGAGGGAGAGGGAGAGGGAGAGGGAGAGGGAGAGGGAGAGGGAGAGGGAGAGAATCTTCCATCTGCTGGTTCATTCTCCAAATGACTACAATGTCTGGGGCTGAGCCAAACTGAAGCTAGGAGCCAGGAGCTTCTTCCAGATCTCCCACATAGGTGCAGCATTATTTTATTTTACTCTGCTTTTTCCTCAGTATCACTTTGGCTATTCTGAGTCTTTCTGTGGTTCCATATGAATTTTAGGATTTCCCCCCCTTATTATGTAAAGAATGTCACTAGTTTTTTGATAGGTATTACACTGACTGCTTTAGGTAGTATTGATTTTCTTTTTCTTTTTTTCAGTTTTACAACTTTAACCAGTTCTCATGTACCATGACTGTCTAGATTTTTGAAAGCGGTGACAGGTGCATGGGTAACCAAGTGCAAAGCGAATCTTCACCCTCACTGGGTTTTCTGGACAATCTCACGCAGATGCAGTGTGGGATGTTCCTTGTTCCTCTGGCCTAGATGGCTTTGCTGAGCCTGGTATCGATGTGCCACCTGGAGTCCCCCTCTCTTTCATGGCAAACTTCCGGATCTCTGCGAGTGCCCGAGGGGCACGCTTCTTGAAGCCCACTCCATGGATGCGCTTGTGGATGCTGGTGGTGTACTCTCAGGTCACCACTTCCCTGATGGCAGAATGCCCTTCTTCTCACCACCCTTCTTGGGGGGAGCCACCTTGTAGGGTTCAAGTTGAAAAGGAAGGAGTATGGATGTTTTAACAATAATTATTCCACTCCATAGAAGAGAAGTATATTTTCATTATTTGTATGTCCTCAATGATTTTTTAAAGGTTAATGTTTATTTTTATTTATTTAGAAGGCAGAGTTACGGGGGTGGGGGGCAGGAAAGAGATGGTGGAGGGAGACAGAGAAAGATCTTTCCTCCCCCAAATGGCCACAGTGGCCAGGTTTGGGCCAGGTCAAAACTAGGAGCCTGGAACTCTTATCTGGATCTCTGCATTAGTGGCAGGGGCTCAAGTACTTGGGCCATTCTCTGCTGCTATCCCAGGCTCATTAGCGAGGAGCTGGATTGGAAAAAGAGCAGCAGAGACTTGAACTTGCACTTATATGTGATGCTGGGATTGCATGGAAGTGTCTTAACCCACTGCACCACAACACAGGCTCTCTCAATGATTTTTTTTTTTTTAATTAGTGTTTTATAACTTTCATTGTAGAGATCTTTGACTTTGGTTAAATTTATTTCTGAATTGTAATTTCTTATATCTATTAGGAATGAGATTTCTTTCTTGATTTTCCCTTTCAACAAAATCCTTACTGGTGCATTAAAAAGCTACCATTTTTGGGATGTTGATTTTGTATCTTGAGACTTTCCTGAATTGGTTGGTTACTCCACCAAAGAGCTGTTAGGACTGTTTAGGTTTTTCCATGTACAAAATCAAGTCATCTGCAAACATGGATATTCTGACTTCTTCCTTTCCAATTTCAATGCTTTTTATTTCTTCATCTTCCCTAACTGCTATTGCAAACATTTCCAGTACTGCATTGAATAAAAGTGATGAAAGTGGACATTCTTGTCTTGTTTCATATCTGAGAGGAATCAGGGTGATACTGGCTATGAATTGTCTTACATAGCTTTTCTAATTTTGAGGCGTCTTCCTTCTGTATCTAACTTGTTGGGGATTTTTATCATGAAAGGATGTAGATGCATATCAGATACGTTTTCTGCATCTATTGAGCTCCTAGCAGAGTTAAGTCCTAGATGGCACTCAGCAGAGGTGTTTGTGCCTCCCCTTCTCCTTCCCTCCATCTTCTCCCTCCATCGCTCTCAAGTTTACCATATTGTCAGTTTCTGGTTCTATATGAATTCGTCCAGCTGATCAATGAATTACTGAGGATAGAGGCTCCTATTAATCATCTTTGTTGTTCTTGAGCCCAACACAAGCCCAGGTACATAGAAGATGAGCTCTAAGTGTCAAAGGAAGGAAGGAAGGAAGGAAGGAAGGAAGGAAGGAAGGAAGGAAGGAAGGAAGGAAGGAAAGAAGGAAGGAAGGAAGGAAAGGGAAGGAAGGAAGGAAGGAAGGAAGGAAGGAGGGAAGGAAGGAGGGAGGGAAGGAGGGAGGGAAGGAGGGAAGGAAGGAGGGAGGAAAGGAAGGAGGGAAGGAAGGAAGGAGGGAAGGAGGGAGGGAAGGAGTGAAGGAAGGAGGGAAGGAGGGAGGGAAGGAGGGAAGGAAGGAGGGAAGGAAGGAAGGAGGGAAGGAGGGAGGGAAGGAGTGAAGGAAGGAGTGAAGGAGGGAGGGAAGGAGGGAAGGAAGGAGGGAAGGAGGGAAGGAAGGAGGGAGGGAGGGAGGGAAGGAAGGAGGGAAGGAGGGAAGGAGGGAGGGAGGGAGGGAAGGAAGGAAGGAAGGAGGGAGGGAAGGAAGGAAGGAGGGAGGGAAGGAAGGAAGGAGGGAAGGAGGAAAGGAGGGAAGGAAGGAAGGAGGGAGGGAGGGAAGGAGGGAAGGAGGGAGGGAGGGAGGGAAGGAAGGAAGGAAGGAAGGAGGGAGGGAGGGAAGGAAGGAAGGAAGGAAGGAGGGAGGGAGGGAGGGAAGGAAGGAAGGAAGGAGGGAGGGAGGGAAGGAGGGAAGGAAAGAGGGAGGGAAGGAAGGAGGGAAGGAAGGAGGGAGGGAAGGAGGGAAGGAAGGAAGGAGGGAGGGAAGGAGGGAAGGAAGGAAGGAGGGAGGGAAGGAAGGAGGGAAGGAAGGAGAAAGGGAAGGAAGGAAGGAGGGAGGGAAGGATGGAGGGAGGGAAGGAGGGAAGGAAGGAAGGAGGGAGGGAAGGAGGGAAGGAGGGAGGAGTGAATGAACACAAACCATCTGGCTAAGTGGAGGGGCATCTGGCAGTTGGCTAGGAAGGCTAAGCTGAAAGTAGAAATAGGGTTCCAGTTACTTTAGGAATTTTAGAGATAACCCCTGTTGACAAAATGTTAAAGGTCTGCTTCCCCTTGGAACCTTTAACATACCCCTTATATAGAATGTAATCTTTTAATCCAAAATGAAGTTTACTCTTAAACTTCTGCCTTCTAAGACTGAACTATGATAATTAGAATGTTTTGTGTAACAGGCACAAAAAGAATCTTTAAAAAACAAGTACTCACCATGTGCCCAGAGTTGAATTAATTATACTCCCTGGCTTATCACTGGCTCAAATATGGCTGTCTTTTATTTGATGCATTAAATTACACAATAAGCACCTTTCAACACTCCCACAACCCAAGAGCCAGAACACTGACAACAGCATAAATCTCCCTGTGTGTTCTTCCTCCTTCCTGTCCTATAATGCCTAACCTCAAGTTTGACTTGATCACTCTTTGTCTTTGTAAACAGTTTTATCACATCTTTATGGATGCTTTCAAAATACATCATTCAGTTTTTGTTTTTTATTAATGGAATATCATGCTGTGGTCTTCTGAAACTTACTATTCAACATCATGTTGCCTTTGATTCATCTACATCATTGCCTGTAACTGAAGTCACTCATCTGCACTATTGTATAATAGTCCATGCAGTGAATGGCATAACTTATCCTGTTGATGGGCATTTGGTCTGTGTCAAGTTGGTATGTTTTTTTGAGCGATGTAGTGAACATTATTATACATATCAGCTAATATACATATGCAGGAGGAAAATATTCGTCCTCAGTAATAGAAATTTATAAACAATTTAAGAAAATAAACAGTCATTAGGAGTTGGTGGAAAACTTTCAATGTGGCTCAGAACTGTGGTGCTGGGGTGTGGAGTAGATGAAAATTAAAGGGGAAGACAAGAAAGACGGGGAATACTCGGTAGCTGTGAGGCCAACAAGAGCTGTTTAGCAGTAGAGACAAGTCAAAAGGAATTTTTGAAGCAAAATACTGTCTGCAATTTGATATAAATTGTCTTTTTAAAAAGATTGATTTGCCAGCGCTGCGGCTCACTAGGCTAATCCTCCGCCTAGCGGCGCCGGCACACCGGGTTCTAGTCCCAGTTGGGGCGCCGGATTCTGTCCCGGTTGCCCCTCTTCCAGGCCAGCTCTCTGCTGTGGCCCGGGAGTGCAGTGGAGGATGGCCCAGGTGCTTGGGCCCTGCACCCCATGGGAGACCAGGAAAAGCACCTGGCTCCTGGCTCCTGCCATCGGATCAGCGCGGTGTGCCGGCCACAGCGCGCCGGCCACGGCGGCCATTGGAGGGTGAACCAACGGCAAAGGAAGACCTTTCTCTCTGTCTCTCTCTCTCACTGTCCACTCTGCCTGTAAAAAAAAAAAAAAAAAAAAAAAAAAAAAAAAAAGATTGATTTATTTACTTAAAAGGCAGACTTACAGAGAGAGAGAGAGAGAAAGAGAGAGATCTTCCATTTGCTGGTTGTTTCCCAAATGGCTGCAATGGCCAGATCTGGGATGCTCTGAAGACAGGGGGGCCTGAGCACTTGGGTCATCTGCTGATCAGCAGGGAGCTGGACCAGAAGTGGAGCTCTGGGACTTGACCAACTCCCATATGGGATGCCGGCACTGCAGGTGGCAGCTTTACCCACTACGCCACAGCACCTGCTCCTGTAGATCGCCTTTCTACATCACAATTTCAGATGTGCCAGGAAATTACCCTGCTTACCAAAGCTCTTTGGACATGGTGTTTTGCTTTAAAAATACTTGGAGAATAGGTGGATAGTTGACACATGAGTTATTTTATATTAATTTTATATTAATATTGAATTAGCTTTCCACAAACCCCTTAAATAAATGTTGAACAAACAGTGAAAGATTATTGGTGGTAGGGCTGGCGCTGTGGCACAGCGGGTTAACGCCCTGGCATGAAGTGCTGGCATCCCATATGGGCACTGGTTCTAGTCCTGGCTGCTCCTCTTCCAATCCAGCTCTCTGCTATGGTCTGGGAAAGCAGTAGAAGATGGCCCAAGTCCTTGGGCCCCTGCACCCACGTGGGAGACCTGGAAGAAGCTCCTGGCTCCTGGCTTCGGATAGGCACAGCTCCAGCCATTGCAACCATCTGGGGAGTGAACCAGCGGATGGAAGACCTCTCTCTCTCTCTCTCTCTCTCTCTGCCTCTCCTCTCTCTGTGTAACTCTGACTTTCAAATAAATAAATATTAAAAAAAAGAAAGATTATTGGTGGAAGAGCTTCTAAACTATTAGCCTATTCAAGTATTGATGTTTTAACCTGACCTGAATGAATTAATGAATGAAGGTGACTTGGAACAAATATCATTGGTGACAACTCTTCTAGCACCAAATATACAAGGAGGAAACCTCTAGTGTTTGAATTAAGGAAGTAAAGTAGATGTGGACCTATATGTCAAAATATTTGCCCGTCTCTTAAAAACACAACCTAATAAATCCTGCTTAATTTTAATTTAATTTATGCTACCTGGGCTCATGTTGCTTATATACTAGAAATGCCATGAGATCAAGATCTGCAGGAACCTAATTCTCCCCAAATACAGATTTGCTCTTTCAATTATTCATTTTTTCTCTAGGCAAGAAAAAAAAACTGCTACTTCGGGGGTTCAGAGTCCTAAGAAAATGATTAAATCTTGGTGTCTCTTGATGCAAGCATCTGGCCCCTGAATACCGTCGACTCCAGCATGCCCTGAAGCAGAGGGTGTGATAACCCTGCGCTTTTGTCAGCAGGACATACAGTTCTGTGTACGATCCTGTTTTTATGTGCTCCACGTAATTGGAAGGCGAACAGTGCTCTTCTTCCTGTATGGTTATGGCTATCTAAGCAAAATTGTGATAATTGCACTAATTGTGCACTTAAAATTCCTGAGCTCAGCAATAATGAGGAGAGGGTAGCAAGCTCTTCTCTGAGACTTCTTTTTATGAATGAAGTGAAATAGAGGGGCCAGTTTTAGCAGTTGGTACCAGGTACTATGCAGTTACAATTTTGGAAAAACAGTACCACCAATGAACTCTTCCCTGATGCTCACATCTTGCAAATAAGTGTTTCATCTGCATTTGTTGGAAAAGGATTTGTCTGGGCTCACAGAGTTCCACTGTGTGTCGCATCTTCACTGAGCAGTTCAACAGTTACTATGAGATACTACAAAGTGGGGGGAAGTAGTGGTACAGTGGTTGAGCTGTCTCTTGGGATGCCCACATCCGACACTGGAGTGACTGGGTTTGATGCTACTTCCGCTTCAGCTTCCTGTGAATATGCACCCTGGGAGGCAACAGATGATGACTCAAGTACTTGGGTCCCTGCCACCCATGTGGGAGAACCTGCTAGAACTCTTGGCTTCTGGTTTTGGCCTGGCCTACCCCAGGCTGTTGCTAGCATTTGAGGATTGAACCAGTGAGTGGATGGGAGATATTTCCCTCTCTCTCTCTGTGTGCTCTCTCTCTGTGCACTCACTCTCTCTCTCTGTGTGCTCTCTCTCTTGTTGTTCTCTCACTCTCATTCTTTGCCTTTCAAACAAAAAATAAACTTTAAGAGAGGCTACCAGCTGGCTGGTGCCACGGCTCACTAGGCTAATCCTCTGCCTGCGGCGCCGGCACACCAGGTTCTAGTCCCAGTTGCAGCATCAGATTCTGTCCCGGTTGCTCCTCTTCCAGTCCAGCTCTCTGCTGTGGCCCGGGAGTGCAGTGGAAGATGGCCCAAGTCCTTGGGTCCTGCACCCCATGGGAGACCAGGAGAAGCACCTAGCTTCTGGCTTCAGATCAGCGCGGTGCGCCGGCCACAGCATGCTGGCCACAGTGGCCATTGGAGGGTGAACCAACAGAAATGAAAGACCTTTTTTTTTTAACTTTTATTTAATGAATATAAATTTCCAAAATACAACTTATGGATTACAATGGCTCCCCCCCCCCCCATAACTTCCCTCTCACCCGCAATCCTCCCCTTTCCCACTCCCTCTCCCCAGGAAGACCTTTCTCTCTGTCTCTCTCTCTCACTGTCCACTCTGCCTGTCCAAAAAAAAAAAAAAGAGAGAGGCTACCAGGCTAATGATGCTTGACTGTCTACTCCCCTATCCCGAGCCTTCAAGCTTTGTCAGGGCCACCTGCACAGTTTGTGGGATGCATTGAAAAGCGAAGTGCAGGGCCCTTTCTCAAAGCGTCTTGCATTCCAACATGACACAGAACAGTAAATCAGGCACAGGGCTCTTCTCAGGGAGGGGCCCCCATGTGACTCACAGGTCACATGACAATGAAGCCAGCCCTGGCTCAGACTTCCAATAAACACAAGATGAGATATCAAAGGAAGTCCCTTGATTCTTCCAGGCACAATTTACAGTGTGGGAGCCAGGGGCTCACAGGGAGTAGGGGGTGTTTCCTTGAGGGCCCAGAGATCCATTCCTCCAACCATAGTGAGTGGGAAAGGAGAGAAACCTGGAGTGGATGACGGAGTCCCCTTCCAGATCTGCCCTGTTCCTTTGAGTGTGTGGGTTCAAGGTCCTTACCTTGGGGGGATTCTAACTCCAGGCTGCTTCTCTTCACTGCTTCTCACAGCTGAGAACTGCCTCCTTTCCTCATGTGAACTGTTGTGACCCAGGGCTGCTGGCGTGTTATCCACATGCCTCAGTTTCCTTGCTGGTAAAGCAAGGACATCGTACATACTTCGTGGAGTAGTTGTGAAGATTAAAGTCATGGACGTGTACAAAGCGCACAGGGGAGTCCAGGCGCGCGGTCAGCTCTCTATAAATGGTGCTCGCCCCTTGCTCTTGGAGAAGCGTGTGTATGAGAGAAAGGTCCTCTTTGTGCGCCACCTGCTCAGGCCCCAGGGTGACAATTCCACGGACGGCGCACACGACCTCAGTCGGCCTTCCCTGTCTCCTTTTTCTCCAGCTTAACTCCTTTCAAATGTGGAGTCTTTTGAATCAGATGAAAGTCCAAGAGCTCACAAAGCCAGCGCTGCCAGCAAGGTCACCCAAGGAGAGGCAGCCTTGTCCTCTGGGCATGCAGAACCACATGCATTTATGCAGGTGCTCCGGAGGCTTGTGCTGCTGCGCAGACCGCGTGTGTCAATTCACCTCTCCTTTCTTTTCAAGCCTGCTGGAGGGAGTCTGTTGGTGTCTTGACTCAGCTCGGAGGGGCCGTCAAGAGCCATTTGGAGGCATTGCTGAGGCATCAGAGCCTCTCGCAGATCCTGTTGAGGCTGGAGAAGTTGGCAGCAGGAGCTGGTTCTAAGAGATGTGGTCTCTGTCAGTCCTGCTGTCTCCTCTTCCCCACGGAGTGCAGTGGGGATGGAGCTGCTGGTCTGGCTCAGGTGACAGGAGTATTTTAGGGCAGTGGGCCATCTCCTTGGTGAGAACTTTTTTTCTATTTGAGATTTATTTATTTTCTTTGAAAGGCTGAGTTATGGGGGAGGGAGGGAGGGAAGGGAGGGAGGGAGAGAGGGAGGGAGAAAGAGAAGAGGATGGCAGGGGGAGGGAGGGAGGGAGAGATAGGGTGGGAAGAAGAGGGGGGTAGGGGGGAGAGGGTGGGAGGAAAGAGAGAAAGGAGAGAGGGAGGGAGGGAGGTCTCCCACGCGGGTGCAGAGACCCAAGGACTTGGGCCATCTTCTACTGCTTTCCCAGGCCTTGGCAGAGAGCTGGATCGGAAGTGGAGCAGCCGGGACTAGAGCCAATGCCCAGGGGGGATGCCGGCACTGCAGGCAGCGGCCCCATTTGGAACCTTGTGAGACCCGTGCTAGCTTCCTCGGGATGGAAGGACTCCCTTGATGGGAAAGACCAGCTCCTCTGCCCCTCCGATCTTCACTCCTTCTCGAAGTGAAGCTCAGCCCCTCCCTTGTGCCCCCTGTAGGTCTGGCTACTCCGCCTCCAAGTGAGGCGGGATACAGTGTCTTCTCTCAGGGAAAGGACGTTCTTCCAACAAACGGAACTTGTTGTCTTCTGCACCTTGGCTTCAGTCTTGGAGCAGGTGACTGAGTGTAGCCAGAGTTGCAAGATCTTTAGCCAAAGACTTGTCAGAACTAAAGGGGAACTAATACTCCTGATCCCTCTCTGGGTTCCTGGAACTCTATAAGCTTTGCTGTTAGTTGTTTTGAGGGAGCATTAATGAAGAGGTTCTGGAAGTACTTGAAGTTGGAAAACTGCTGCTTAAGTAGTTTAGTGCCATCTTTCCTGGTTCTGCCAATTAAGTACGTGACAGCATAATTATCAACATTCCAGATACTGCAAAAGATAGCATTTTCTGGATTTGTATCATAGAAATGCAACTCTTGTTCCTCTTCTCTTCCAGATACAAATCCAGAAAATGCTATCTTTTGCAGTATCATAGAAATGCAACTGTTGCTCCTCTTCCCTTGTTGGAAATGTGCTCATCTTTGGAAGAAAGGAGGCTTCAAGGCAGTAAGTATGCTCTTTGTCTCTGGCCTGCACTTATTCATTATCATTCACTATGCAAGACATGAAGAATACTAGGGAAAAGCAAGAATAAAGCAAACAGGTCTTCAAGCTCTGCAGGGAGTGTCCAAGGTCAAGGCAAAAATTCTGGGGAGACCAAGAGCAGAAAGATCTTAAGATTTGAGGGGATCGGGAAGTCCAGATTGACCGAAAGCACCCCCTTAAGAGCATGGGGGGAGGGCTTGAGGAGTTTCTCCTTGGGCTAAGATTTGACTCTTGAGCAACTTTTCCATAACCATATGAACCTCTGCCTGGGCGAGGTGAGCACGAGGTAGAACCCTGCAAGCAATGCATGCCTCTGATGAGTTAACCAGCTGTTCTGAGCAGAGGTGCTTCGGGGACCGGAAGGAGAGCGTTAGGCTGAACATGGGGAGTTTGGGGCTGGTGGATGTTGAGAGGTTTTGAGGAGGGTGGGCTCATGGGATACTTCTGTGGGGGTATATTGGTCAAGGATCTACCGAGAGAGAGAATGGATGGATTGAAAGGGGATTATTAGAGCAGTTGACTCATACCATTATGGCAACTGGGAAGTCTCCCAGGCAATCCACAGACTGGAGACCCTGGGATGCCAGCAGTGGGGCCCAGTCCAAGCCCAAGGGTCTCGGAACCTGGCAGGCAAGGGCATAACTCTCAGTTCTTGGCTGAAAGCCTGAGTAGCAGCTGGGGGGCCGCTAGTGTGGAATCGGTGGACTGCACGTAGTCTAACATTCTCCCCCAGTCCGTCCATGGAGAGTGGGGTCAGCATATGGCAGAAGTGACATAGTTCTGGTTTCCAGGCCCATGCCTGAAGAGATTGGCAGCTTCTGTTTCCTTTCTTTTTAGAAGACTCTTGGAACCCAACTGCTTTGCTGGGAGAAAGCCCGTGGTGCTCACCTGGAGAACAACCAAAGGGCTGTACTTGCAGCCCTGATGAGGCTCCCAGATGACGCGCAGCATCCCCTTGCTAGCCGTGTGGGTAGGCTGTCTTGGCAGTGGGTTTGCCAGCCCTAGGCAAGCTGCCACATGGAACAGAAGTGACTTGCTCTGTCGAACCTGCCCCAACTGTAGGTGCACCAATAAGGTAAGTTATTAGGAATTGGAGGTATTCTGTTATCTCCAACGGATACTGGATTATAGGAGCTGTGGCCTTCGTGGAGAGGGGCCCTTTAATAACTTGGGGTGGGAGCCAGTGCTGTGGCGTAGTGGGTAAAGCTGCCTCCACCTGCAGTGCCAGCATCCCATATGGGCACCAGTTTGAGTCCCGGCTGCTCCACTTCTAATCCAGCTCTCTGCTATGGCCTGCAAAAGCAGTAGAGGATGGCCCAATTCCTTGGGCCCCTGCACCCATGTGAGAGACCCTGAGGAAGCTCCTGGCTCCTGGCTTCGGATCAGCGCAGCTCTAGCTGTTGCAACCAGTTGGGGAGTGAACCGGTGGATGGAAGACCTCTCTCTCTCTCTCTCTCTCTCTCTCTCTCTCTCTCCTCCTCTCCTTCTCTCTGTGTGTAACTCTGACTTTCAAGTAAAAACAAATGAATCTAAAAAAAAAATACAGGGGGACAGACAGGCTTGTCTGCTCCCACCTACTTAACTCCTCCAGTGGCCTCTACTGGATGAACCCAAGAGAAGTCGGCGCACAAGAAACCCACTGGTGCCACACTTAAGGTCAGCAGCTTGAAGAAGTGTGAAGAGAGACGCGCAGGGCCCAGTGAAAGATGTCTGTGCCCAGGCACCAGGCACTTTGATGCTAGACTCACCGAGTCTATCCCATTAGGTAAAACTTGGTTGCCCTGCACGGCAAGAGCACAAACCTGAAGGAAAAAAAAAAAGGCTGGAGTCTATTTTGGAAGATCACCAGGTATGTGATGAATAAGCCTGAAAGGAGAAAAATTAGTCTGAATCATTTCCTCATCAAATAGGTAAGCTCTAAAACATGATAACCCCTAAGCGTGCCAGCTCCTTGGGGGCGGTGGCAGCAGCTCCGTGAATGACCAGTCCAAGGAAAGCTATGGGGAGCCTGACACCGAGGACAACTTTATGGCCCATAAAACAAATACTTGTGTGACTAGGGAAACTTGAATAAGCTGGCTAAGGCACAATAGGATACCTTCCTGGGTTAAAAGGTCTGGATCAACAAAGCCAGGTGACCTGGGCAGAATCATGACAACGGTTACCTTGCTAATCAGAGGCCAGGGCAATGAACCCACCAGCCCCTGGAAGGGACCCCTGGAACAGAGCAGCGAGGGAGGAGCCCCTTCTGGTCTGCTTCTAGGAGGGCAGGCAGGTCACTCGCTAGGTTCTGGGGCCAGCCGCAAAGCCAGAAGGATGCTCTCTAATGTCTCACCGCAGGTTTGCAAATTCTAGTGAGAGAGCTGAGCTCTGGGAAAGCTGCCCTGGCTTATGGGGAGGCGCTGGAGTGGGATGATGAGAGCTGGGGTTCAGGAACCAACTGCTTGGATTCAGGTTCTGGCTCTGGCTCTTGCTAGCTGACAGTTTGCTTCCCATTGAATCGGGATGGTAATAGCACATAGCAGGTGCAATCTCTGTGAGGGTGCGTGAGCTGAGACCCCCCTCTGAGCCAAACACCTGGGGGAGGCTGTTCAGCACACAGGCTCTGCAGCCAGATAGCCAGCGTCTGGATTCCGACTCCGCCACTGACTATATGCGTGATGTGGGCCAGGTTATTTCATGACTCTGCCTTGGGGTCCTCTGTCGTGGGGATAATAGCAGCACCTCCTTCGTTTGGTTGCCATGAAGACACATGAGTTAGTCTCCGTGAAGGAGTCACACAGGTGCCTGTACTTAGCAAACACTCTCAGTGGTGCTGAGCACAGCTCCTTGGATGATGTCCTGGTGTAAATGTGGAGTGTATGACCACCATGAAGTAATTTTTTTAAACTTTTATTTAATGAATGTAAATTTCCAAAGTACAGCTTTTGGATTACAATGGCTTTTTCCCCTCTATAACTTCTCTCCCACCTGCAACCCTCCCCTCTCCTGCTCCCTCTCCCCTTCCATTCAAATCAAGATTCATTTTCAATTATCTTTATATACAGAAGATCAATTTAGCATATATTAAGTAAAGCTTTCAACAGTTTGCACCCACACAGAAACACAGTGTAAAATACTGTTTGAGTACTAGTTATAGCATTAAATCACAATGTACAGCTCATTAAGGACAGAGATCCTACATGAAGAGTAAGTGCACAGTGACTCCTGTTGTTAACTTAACAAATTGACACTCTTGTTTATGGCGTCAGTAATCACCCTAGGCTCTTGTCATGAGTTGCCAAGGCTATGGAGGCCTTTTGAGTTCGCCGACTCTGATCATATTTAGACAAGGTCATAGTCAAAGTGGAAGTTCTCTCTTCCCTTCAGAGAAAGGTACCTCCTTCTTTGATGACCTGTTCTTTCCACTGGGATCTCACTCACAGAGATCTTTCATTTAGGTCTTTTTTAATTTTTCTTTGCCACAGTGTCTTAGCTTTCCATGCCTGAAATACTCTCATGGGCTTTTCAGCCGCATCCAAATGCCTTAAGGGCTGATTCTGAGGTCAGTGCTGTTTAGGACATCTGCCATTCTATGAGTCTGCTGTGTATCCCACTTCCCATGTTGGATCGTTCTCTCCCTTTTTTATTCTATCAGTTAGTATTAGCAGACACTATTCTTGTTTATGTGATCCCTTTGACTCTTAGTCCTATCATTATGATCAATTGTGAACCGAAATTGACTGCTTGGACTAGTGAGATGGCATTGGTACATGCCACCTTGATGGGATTGAATTGGAATCCCCTGGTATGTTTCTAACTCTACATTTGGGGCAAGTCCGATTGAGCATGTCCCAAATTGTACATCTCTTCCCTCTCTTATTCCCACTCTTATATTTAACAGGGATCACTTTTCAGTTAAGTTTCGACACTTAAGAATAACTGTGTATTAATTACAGAGTTCAGGCCAGCGCCGTAGTTCACTAGGCTAATCCTCCACTTTGCAGCACCAGCACACTGGGTTCTAGTCCCAGTCGGGGCGCCGGATTCTGTCCTGGTTGCCCCTCTTCCAGGCCAGCTCTCTGCTGTGGCCAGGGAGTGCAGTGGAGGATGGCCCAAGTGCTTGGGCCCTGCACCCCATAGGAGACCAGGAGAAGTACCTGGTTCCTGCCATCGGATCAGCGCGGTGCGCCGGCCGCAGCATGCTGGCCGCGGCAGCCATTGGAGGGTGAACCAACGGCAAAGGAAGACCTTCCTCTCTGTCTCTCTCTCTCACTGTCCACTCTGCCTATCAAAAAAAAAAAAAAAGTAATTACAGAGTTCAACCAATAGTATTAAGTAGAACAAAAAAAATACTAAAAGGGATAAAGTATTAAGTTGTACATCAACAGTCAGGACAAGGGCTGATCAAGTCACTGTTTCTCGTAGTGTCCATTTCACTTCAATAGGTTTCCTTTTTGGTGCTTGGTTAGTTGTCACCGATCAGGGAGGACATATGATATTTGTCCCTTTGGGACTGGCTTATTTCACTCAGCATGATGTTTTCCAGATTCCTCCATTTTGTTGCAAATGGCTGGATTTCATTGTTTTTTTACTGCTGTATAGCATTCTATAGAGTACATATCCCATAATTTCTTTATCCAGTCTACTGTTGATGGGCATTTAAGTTGATTCCAGGTCTTAGCTATTGTGAATTGAGCTGCAATAAACATTAAGGTACAGACCGCTTTTTTGTTTGCCAATTTAATTTCCTTTGGGTAAACTCCAAGGAGTGGGATGGCTGGGTTGTATGGTAGGGTTATATTCAGGTTACCATGAAGTAATTTTTTTAAAAAAATTTATTTATTTGAAAGTCAGAGTTACACAGAGAGAGGAGAGGCAGAGAGAGGGAGAGGTCTTCCATCCATTGGTTCACTCCCAAATTGGCTGCAACAGCTAGAGCTGCGCTGATCCTATGCCAAGAGCCAGGGGTCTCCCACGTAGGTGCAGGAGCCCAAGGACTTGAGCCATCGTCTACTGCTTTCCCAGGCCATAGCACAGAGCTGGATCAGAAGTGAAGCAGCCAGGACTTTAACCGGCGCCCATATGGGATGTCGGCACTGCAGGCCAGGGCTTTAACCTGCTGCACCACAGCACCGGTCCCAGTAATACTTCTTTCTGCCAGAAGCAGAGACGAGATGAGAGCAGAGAGAGACTCTTGCGCTTGAGAGGGGCTCTGCCAAGATCAGATTCTACCATAGATCTCGGGGCTGCCCCGTGACTAGATTGGCGACTCAGTGAGTAGCTGAGCCTGGTGAGTCCACCCCGCCCCCACTGGTACCTTTGATTTTTGTTCTGCTCCAGTCATACCTCAGCTTCCCAGCTGCCCACCAAGGATGCTTTCTGCCCAGTGGCACTTTGGAGTCTGGCCCAGAGGAATGGGGCTGCCACCGCCAGTGTGGGGTGACGGATGGCTCCCTAAAAATGGGGCTTCCCTTTTGCCCTGGAGCCCAGCTGTGAAAGGAGGCACAAGAAAAATGGTATCAATAAAGAAGGCTCCTCCCGGTAGACAGTGCCTCTTTGTTTGCAGGTAAATGATCCAGCTAAGATGGAGGACTGCAGAGTTTGGGATCTGAGCTGGTTGTCTTTTTCCGTGTCTGGAATCAGCTTGGGACACTGCCTCCAGTGTATTCTTCCTTAATAAGCTCTTGCCCTGTGAAGGCCTCGTCACGATTTGTCCTCTGGGGCTTGGCTTGCTCTGATGCACAAAGAGCAGGAGTGGATCTGGCTGCAAGTACACAGCCCAGATCACCGGAGCAGGGGACCGAGCTCACTCCTGGCCCCGCTGCCGGCAGGTCCGTGTTTGCAACGTGAAGGCAATATCACCTGACCTTCGCAGAGTATTCTGGGACGAATTGAATCCTTGGGAAAAAAAAGGGCTTGGGGAAAATTGGGCGGTGGGACCCGTGTGGCAGAGCAGGGGTGCTTAACAGGCCTACTGATTTCAGCCCCTTTGGGGGTCGTGGAGAGAGGGCCTCTTCCTTGAGTGGGTGCTTCTCCTCCTTCCTGCTAGCTCTCTTTTTCCTGCATGATCCAGGGCTTCTCCAGAGAAGGTTCTCAGGAATCGTTTCGTCTGGGCAGGTGCAGGAACAGGAATACTGGGAGGCCATACCTTAGGCCTACAACATTTACCCTTCTCCCCTGGCCGGTCCATTCCATTTTACCCCGTTGGCCTCCTTTAGATGTTTCTTGGGCCTAGCTTAGGTCATTTGGTATTTCCCCGGAAGAGGGGAGACGGTTGACGTGGTTCGGCCACAGCGGTTGTCCAGGGAGCCTGGCCTGCTCCAGGTGGGCATGAGTTTTCCTCCCAGGTGATTCCAGGGACTCACAGAGGGACAGCTCTTTATCCTGGGCATTGCAGCTGACCTGGGGAAAAGCTCAGTCCACAAGTCACGCCCTGCTCCTGGGCTCTGTGCTGTCTGCAACGCACCTGTCCTCCTGGCAGGGTTTCGAAGCTGCCGGGTTTCCCCGCCTCAACGGCAGGTACCACGTGTTGAAAGATGTGGTCCCAACTACAGCAAGCCACGTAACAATGTCTGCCACCCACCCAGAGTGCCCGACTGCCAGAGTAAGCTGTCCCTGCTCAGTTGTGATTTTTGCAGGTGAAATTTCCAATCAGCCACCAGAGGGTGCCCACAGAGTTCTCTGAGAATGGCCAAAACCTGAAGAATTGCAGGCTAAAGAAAATCCCCAGTGTCTGTAAAACTGAGACAAAATAGAGCTTGCCCACAGCTTGGCTCAAACAGGTGCCCAGGCCAGCGAAGGAACGGGGCGGGGGGAGGGCGGGCGGGCGGGGGGGGGGGGGGTACAGGGATCACCTGGATTTGAGCTACGTTGCTTCTAGATATTTTTAAATTGGCTATTGGACTAGCACTTTGAGGATTGGCCCAGAAAGCATTTTCATTCCCTGGCAAAACCCTTCTGCACCGTTCTCCGTTGGTGTGTACAAAGGAAATGCAAATACATGTAAATATTAGTTGAAGCCAAGGGATTCTTGGAAGCTAAGACTACTGCCGTAACTGCTGCTGCTGCATTTAAAAAAAAAAAAAATCCTATAATGCAAGTGAAAGGACAGAGATTTCCTGAGCCACTGCTCCACTAGGGTGTGGCCTCAAAGAGCAAATAGAGGTGGAGTGCTCGTGTGAAGAGGCGGGGGTGTGAGCAGCCTACTTGGCGTGGGAGGATGGAGACAGCTCCCATCCTCTCTCCAGCAGGGGCTGGCAAGCAGCCTGTGCCTGGCATCCCCTACACTTCCTGAGTTGGCACAATGACTGACACACAGTAGGTGCCTGTGAATGCTTGTTGGATGAGTGAATGAATGATTGAGAAGTGAGCTGGGGTAGGTACGGCACTGTCTGGCCTGGCTGGAAGCTTTCACCAGGGAAGAGAATTGTGGAAGGGGTGAGTGGGGGTAGAAAGCTAATTTCCCAGTGAAGAGAGATTTCATGCTCCGAGCCTTAAATGTGCAAGGCTCCAGAGCAGGGTGCTGATTTGGTCCTAAGGATGGCCCAACTGTCCAGGGGCCCCATTCATTCACTCATGCTGTCTACTCACTCACAGTTACTGAGCACCTAACGATGACCCTGGCTGTCATCCCTTGTCCCCTTGCAGGGGACCCCAGCTTCCCTTAGCTATTCACTGATGCATGGGGGATGCCAATACCAGAAGAAGTAAGCACATTGATAATACCAGGCAGGGACATCAGCTCTTTGGAAATCCAGCCATCAAGGAACTGGGCACTGGTTGCTGGGGAGTTGGATCTTCTGCCTTTCTGAGCAAGGGCACCATGTATATGCCTCTTGTGGGTGTGGCCATGCAAGCATGAATGTGCGTTGCAGTAATGTCTCCCCTTGCATGGGAGTCTACAATGTACGCCACCCTTTGGCAGCACCCAGTGCCCTGTGCAGGTGCAGGCAAGGGAGATACGAGGTGATCAGTCTTACACTGAGAAACAGATATAGTTTGGAGACAAATTATTGTACTTAATTTCTGCACTTTAATTCATCCTGGAAGGAATCAGGCAAGTGCATGCCCTTAGAGGGCATATCATAGACTCTATTCAGATATTCCCTTTCTAACAGCTCTCCCTTGGACCTGGTATAATAATTTGGGGGAATTAGTGCCTTCAGATGAACCAGGGGGCTTCCTGACTTGGAAGAAAGAACCTAGTTTTAGGAATTGTCCTCTCTCCTCTCTTGTCCGTGACTCAATGCGTCTGCGTGTAATGATCGTCTTTGCCCCACAAGGGGGACAAGTGTGGTTTCATGGGATTTTAGCCCTGATGGTTGACACATTTCACGCTGATGTGTTTCTTACGATTCCTGGGCCCTCTCTGTGCAATGGCCCAGCAGAGCTCTCCGTACTTTCTGAGCCCTTTGATGACATAAGTCTCTATCCTTCCAAGCCTTCATTTCTGATTGCCAAGAGACCCTGGTGCAGTGCAGTGAACTCTGGGAATGTTAGAGCCCAGAAATGTCTTCAACAAACCAGGACCAGCGAAAGCAAAGTTTCTGGAAGCTAAGCAGGCCCCTGCAAGAAGCTTCCATTGGATTTCCCCATCAGATTGTTTTTGTCACTATAAGATCTTCTCTCAGGGAAAAAATTCATTCTTTTAGAAAAGAAGAAAAGGAAAACCCATGAGTAGAGGCAAAAAAATAGCCCAACAACATCCTTGCCTGAGCTCTCTGTCAAAGAGGATCTTAGGGGAGGCCAAAGGATTACGGGGTTTAGGTAGCAGCAGAGATAACGTGGGTCAGGGAGCTATTTATCTCCTATACACTGAGCATGGACCTTGGGGAGGATGTGCGGATCTGCCAGTGCTGCTTTATCAAATACTACATAGAGATAGTCTCTTTGCTATTTATAACAATGAGCTAAGGGGAGGAAGCCAGCTTTAACATTTCTACTTTGTCAGGAAAGAATAGAGCAGCACTATGGACCTTGACCTTTCGCTTGGTCTACTGAATAGACAGGGTTCTATGAAGCTCCACTAAATTACTTTGTATTAAATTTATTTTGAATAGTTGCTGTGTCTCAGGCACTGAGACTTGGCGTTAGTTGTCGAAACTAGATAAGACCAAGTGATAAGATAGAGTTTCTTGCCTTCAGGGAGTTCACAGTCTAGTTAGGGAGCCAGAGAGATGACCACATGGCAGCCGAGGGACCACGCGTGGCCTGCCCACCTGCGGCCTCTGCTGGGGAAAGCCAGCACACAGCCTGTGGGAGGGGCACTGCTCTAGATTGTGGGACTGCACCTCTCATACACTGTGACCGAGCTCCAGATGGGCACCCGGTGCTGCCAGGGGCCCATCTCTCGGATTAACTCTAAACTGAGTCAATCCCATTTGCAGAAATTTGTAGTTGAGATGCTGAAAACTAAAGTCGGTTCCATGGGAGGAACTGATGTTGAGGCCAACTCACTGATCAGTGTGCATCCAGAGGTGTACAAGGGAAGAGAAACCAGCCAGGAGCGAGGATGCTGGAAGGGAACAGGGCTGCATCATAGAGAAAGCCAGCCTGAGGGCATGTAGGTGACTGGGGGTTGGAAAATCACTTCCCTTCCCAACCCTGGGTTCTAGCTCCAGCAGGAGCAGGAGCAGGAGCAGGAGCAGGAAGCAGGAAGCTGTAATTCCTGATCTCAGGATCCTTTGAGATTTGGTTCCTCAAAATTCTCCTCTTCCTGTGATAGTTTCCTTTTCTTACAATCCCCAGTCCCCTGATTTTAATGCAAGCGGTTATGGAATCCTGTCTTATTTTCTAGGGCTGCCATAACAAATTGCTGCAAACTTCGTGGCTTAAAACAGGAGATCAGTTTTCTCACAGCTCTGGAGGCCACATGTCCAAACTTAAGGTGTCAGCAGAGCCAATTCCTTCTGCAGGCTGTGGGGGAAGGAACAGTTCCAGGCCTCTCTCCAAACTTCTGCTTCCGTCAGCAATCCCCAGTGTTCCCTGGCTAGCAGACACATTGCTTCAGTCTCTGCCTCACTCTTCCCAGGGCCTTCTCCCTGCTGTCTCTGTGTTTGCTGCTTCTGTCTCTTGTCGTTGAACTAAGGCACACCCTAATCCAGGATGAGCTCATCTTAAAATCCTTACTGTCAGTTACATTTCTTAAAGGCCTGTCTTCCAAATAAGGTCATATTCTGAGGTTCTGGGTCACCATATCTTTGGGGGAGGGGAACGCCATTCAACCTGCTACAAACAAGATATGAATGTGTTTATTGTTGGACTATCCAACTGGTAGGCCAGGCATGTATTCAAACAACAAAGCAAGGACATTTGGAGAGGCAGGAAGGGGGAGAGAGAGGGAGCGAGCAAGCAAACTTTTTTCTTTTTTTAAAAGGATTTAATACTTCAAAATAGTTGAAATTCTTATGGAAAAAGTTATGATTTAGGATTGTGTTTCATTTCATATGGCTGCAGGAGAAGGAAACCACAGTGTCTGGAGCCTCTGTAGGTATTAATTAAGGTAGTTAGTGAATTTCTAATCGTTCAGTGTGGTTAGAAGGTAGCATGTGGGAAAGTCCTTTTTGTCAGTGATGGTCTGGTTTTGTGTCCTACAATCACTCAGGCCCCCCACCCTCTCTGAGCAGCCTCAGCAGGAACAATTAGCATGTTATCAGCACCGGTATACTGAGGTTGTGGATGGAATGGAGGTGAAGAAGATGGTAAGTGCAGATTACTTTTGCAAGAAGTTTGATTGTGAGGTGAAAGGAAGACTTACAGGCCTTTGACACGGGGTCTGAAACTCCAGGAAGTTCATGAATAATCTGCTGTTTCTGTTTGAATGCTACAATGAGCTTGAACTGCTGCCAGAGCTTCCTCCGGATGGTGTCCCCTGTGATGGCCTTGAAGAGTGCAAACGAAGGTTCTTTACCAGGTGTAGAGTCTCTCTGTGGAGGGTGCACTCATACCCGGAGCAAAACAGCACCTCGCCGCCCTGTTAGCCTTTACACTTGACATTCAGAAAACAGCTACCTGAGCCATCCCAGTGCCTTCTGAGCCCTCTTCCCTGCCGGGGATGTCCTCCCTTGCTTATCTACTCATCTTTTAAAGTTCAACTGGAATTTTCCTTGCTTGTTCTATTCTGCCTCCTGAAGTTCAACATCCTTTAGAACTCCAAAGCACCTTTATGCTATAGATTGTAGTACTACATACTAAAGTACTATTAGTATGTAGTATATTTAACCACACTGTGGAATTTCACAGTTTTCTGCTTTAAGTTGCAGAGATCAGAATCCCTGTTTTCCCTCTGCGTGATCTTCAGATCTTTGCACACAATATTGGGCATATATTGTGAGTTCAATAAATGTTTATAGAATCAATGAGTTTGTAGTGAATATATGTGAATACTTAGTAGGTGGGAGGGAGGATGCTTTTGGATGTCTGGTAAGGGAAAGAAGCCAGGAGAAGGAATGAGAGAGGAGTATGGGCCAGACTCCTCATCAGTGTCTATCACTGATCTCCATTACTACCGCAGTCCCTGCTCTGTGCCAGTATCCATTCTCTTCCAGTCAAGTGGTTTAGCAGAAACTCGCCCTCCCCTAGTGCAGGAATGGGTCTGATTGTCGTCAGGGAATTCGCATTTCCTTGCCAGAGATTGATTCAAGAATGGTGATGTCGCCTAATTTCTTTCTTTTTTTTTAACTTTTATTTAATGAATATAAATTTCCAAAGTACAGCTTATGAATTACAATGGCTTCCCCCCCATAACGTCCCTCCCACCCGCAACCCTCCCCTTTCCCTCCCCCTCTCCCCTTCCATTCACATCAAGATTCATTTTCGTTTCTCTTTATATACAGAAGATCAGTCTAGCATACATTAAGTAAAGATTTCAACAGTTTGCTCCCACACAGAAACATAAAGTGAAAAATACTGTTTGAGTACTAGTTATAGCATTAAATCTCAATGTACAGCACACTAAGGACAAAGATCCTACATGAGGAGTAAGTGCACAGTGACTCCTGTTGTTGACTTAACAAATTGACACTCTTGTTTATGGCATCAGTAATCACCCTAGGCTCTTGTCATGAGCTGCCAAGGCTATGGAAGCCCCCTGAGTTCACTGACTCTGATCATATTTAGACAAGGCCATGGCCAAAGTGGAAGTTCTCTCCTCCCTTCAGAGAAAGGTACCTCCTTCTTTGATGACCCGTTCTTTCCACTGGGATCTAATTTCAACCCAGGAGACCTGGAAATTTTCTAAGAACTGTTTCCTTGCTCCTAAGACAGTGAACAAAAAGAGACGCTTTCTCTTCTTTCTCAGGGTGTTGTCAGGTCTAGAGAACACAGCTGGAAATGCAGAAGCCATCTTGCCACCCACCCGAGAATGGAACCCATGCCCGAGAATGGCAGAGAGAAAGGTGACAGCCCGAGTCTGTAATGACAGGGTTGGCCGTGAATCTGCCTACCCAACTCCCCCTTGGGAGCTGTCCCAAATCCATGCATGTCTTTGTCTTTTGAGGCGGTTTGACTGCTTTCTGTGACTTGTAGCCAAAAATATGCTCTCTGAAATAACTTGCCCTATGTAAGTCTCTCTTAAATATAACTCGATTTTGAAGTGGCGGTTTTAGAAATGAAAGAGCATGTGCCTGGTGAGCTGTGCACTAGGATCTGGGAAAGTCCAACATTGTGCTCTCACGGTCTTCGCTGTATAAGCTCCAGCTTATTTCATGTATTCAACTCTACCACTCAGGTGGCAGAAACTAAATTTCTCTTCTTGGAAAATCTGGTTGAGATCTATTTGAAGGAAAGTGAGCAAAGTTGTCACACACAGACAGGAAGACTGTTTCCATTGGACTTCTGACCCAAAGGAAAAGTCACTCCTGGGAGATAAAGTTTCAGAAATTTAAACGCAATGAGATTGACTCAAGTTTTAAAAATGTTAAAACAGGTGTCATTGGCACGTGAATAGAGCGTTATGTGGAGTAGAAAATCAAGATGCTGCCTCAAATACAGAGAGGGAGTTAGCACATGATAAGAGACTTATTGCACATCCGTGCAGAAAGCTAGATGTTTTATTAATGTTTTTTGGACAACAGGGTAACGAGTTATAACAATAGAGTCAGCCTCACACCTTGCCAAAAAGATTCCAGATGGGTGGGTCAGAGATTTTAAATTAAAAAGTGAAAGTAAAAACGTGGAAATAAATCATGAAGGATTGTTTTGGTTGTGATTCATGACTGAGGAAAATCTTTTACTGCATGACACAAATTACAAGTCATAAATTAAAAGATCATAAAGTTCTACCTTGTTTTTTTAAATGTCTGCATGCAAAAACGACCATATACAAGATCAAAAGTGCATAGCAAACTGGGTAACAGATCTGTGACTCATTGCTACCTAATTAATAAGATAAAGACCAACCACTGAGTATAAAATGGGCAAAGGATATCGCATTAAGTGACATGGGTTGGCAGTTTGGCAATATGTATCCAAACTACAAATATCCATTCTTTTCAACTCAGCAATTGCATTTATAAATATTATAATAAATATTCTATTAACAGCTTCTGTTAAATTATATATATATATATATGCCTATATGTCAAAATCACTTATGAATAAGATTAGTCATTGCAGCATTGTTTGTAGTATACAAATTGACAATAACAGAAATGATCATCTATGGGACAGTGGTTAGACAAATGATGCTACGTAATGTAACAGATTACTACTCATCATAAAACAAGATTTTGGAGCTCTTTGTGTAGTGGTGTGGAATGATCTGTAAAGTACATTAAGTGGGAAAAAAAAACAAAACCTCAAGATACAGAACAGAATAGTGAGTTACCATCTGAGTGAATAAAAATGATGGGTGATGCCTTTTACAGATTCACTTGCATATTCCTGCCAGGACAAGTGGGAAGCTGGTGACACTGATGTCCCTGGAGTGGGAACTGGAACTGGAACTGGAATGGCTCCCTAGTGACGGGAGCATGTGCATGGCAGGGAGGCTCCGCTGCATGGAGTTGTTTGCCTTTTTGAAATATGAGCTATGTGAATCTGTAGCTTGCTCCAATTTTGATAGAAGTAAATTACATTTTAAAAGGTATTTTGAGGCCGGCACTGCAGCTCAATAAGCTAATCCTCTGTCTGCGGCGCCGGCACGCCGGGTTCTAGTCCCGGTCGGGCGCCGGATTCTGTCCTGGTGCCCCTCTTCCAGGCCAGCTCTCTGCTGTGGCCAGGGAGTGCAGTGGAGGATGGCCCAAGTGCTTGGGCCCTGCACCCCATGGGAGACCAGGATAAGTACCTGGCTCCTGCCATTGGATCAGCGCGGTGCGCCGGCCGCAGCGCTCCGGCTGCGGCGGCCATTGGAGGGTGAACCAACAGCAAAGGAAGACCTTTCTCTCTGTCTGTCTCTCACTGTCCACTCTGCCTGTCAAAAAAAAAAATAAAAAAAAAAAAGGTATTTTGAGAAATAGAGAAAGAGAAATAAGAAACCTTCAGCATTTCAAAAATAAAAAATTTAGGCTAGGGGTTTGGCCGAGTGGTTAAGATGCCCGCATTATATATTGGTGTGCCTGGATTCAGTCTCTGTTTCTGGCTCCTGACTTCCACTTTCTGCTGACACAACCCTGGGAGGCAGGGCTGATGGGAGGCATGGGGGACCTGGCTCGAGTTCCCAGCTTCCAGCTTTGGTCTGGCTCATCCCTGGCCATTGCAGGCACTTGGGGAGTGAAGCAAACGATCGGAGCTCTCATTCTCTCTATGTTCTTTCTCTGCCTTGCAAATGAATTTTTAAAAAACTAAAATACACTTTCCTGCCTTTTCAACAAGGACAAAAAAGAAAAACTGAAGACCAAGGAAGTTCCAGTCTGATTGCACAGAGGCAGCATAGCCCTGTCCAGTGTGAGCAGGCCTGTGTTCCCCACCATCATCCTCAACGCTTCTACCAACCTCTGGCAGACTGAAGTTGGCTTGTCAGGTCTCAGCCACTCCCAGTCACTTCGCCTTCTCTGACTCAAGTTGGAGCCCGTCTGCCAGGGACTTGCCGCCCTGCTTCTGTGTTCTTCATACCCTGCCAAGGATGGCCTGGGGCGGACCTGGGGACATCCCACATCTCTGTGCCGGGCACAGCTGATGAGTCTGGTTGTTTGTCTGAGGGGTGGGAAAGTAGTTGAGCCACTTCTTTGTGGAAAATTAGACGAAGGCAGAAGAAAATGAAGTGGGTCATGGTAGGAGGATTTTACCTGTGGAGTGTTATAATGGGCTGGTAGGAAGAAATGAAAATAAATCACAGAGGGCAGCAAAACCACCCTCTTGCCACATGATAGCTGAAATTTCCTCTTCTCAGAGCTTTCTAGTAGATGCCTTATTAACATCAGAGGGAATTTGATGACTTGTCATATTCAGTTCTGACTATTGAAATGAAAAGGATAGAAAATGAAAAGTATGGAAAATGAAAATCAATTGCATTCTTTAATTTTAGTCATCCCATTCCTGGAGCATATTGAATACTACTTTGAGTTCTTTCATTGTTCAGGTTATTAATAACAAAGAGCCAAAGTATTTCACATTCCTAAAGAGTCTTTCATCTCAAAGGAGCCAATGTAATTCACTAATTCAGTTACCTGAACTACATTTGGTAATTATTTGAGGATCACTTCACCCAGGGGTGAATTCCGACGAGTTGTGTGACACAGCCAACAGTCGCTTCATTCTGCAGTCAGAGCAAAGGAAAAATGAATAGCTAATGGGGATGTCCTCCTGACGGATTTTCCCAGCGAAAACTTGAGGGAGATGGATACGGAAAGGATATAATTAACTGCCCAAAATTAATACCTCCTGCCTTACGAAGGTTTCCTGACCTCTTTGCTGGCGTCAGGGTGCAGAGCTGTCTTATCTCAGCACAGGGCTCTGCAGCAGCTGAGAGACCCGCAAGCCCTCCACTGTCCCTCACGTTCCACCCACAGAGTCTCTTTCTTGCTTTTTTCAGTGTGTGTGTGATGACAAATGGTCTTGTATTTACAGCCGCTTCCACGCATTTGTTTCTAGGATGTAGAAACACAGTGGATTTCTTTTATTGTTTTAATCAAATTTTGCATGTTGATCTCGCAGCAGTGACCTTGCTGAACTCAATTCATAGTTTGGGAAAGGTTTCGTAGCTTCCTTGGGATTCTCTATACAAACCATCATGGCGTCTGCAAACAGAGACGGTTGTACTTCTTCCTTTCTGGTCTGTATGCTTTGTATGCTCCTGCCTTATGAAGTTGGCTGGATCATGGCCACATAGAAGCGGTGAGAGCAGGTGTACTTACAGACTCCTTATTTGTATCTGATTTTAGGGGAAAAACAGTCAGTCTTCTATAATTAAGTAGAAGGTTACTTGTAGAGTTTCTTTTTAAAAAAATCAAATTGAGGAAGCCCTCAACAATTCCTGTTTCCTGAGAGTTTTTATCATGATGAGTGATTTGTCAAATTCCTTTTCTGTATCAGTTGATGGGATGATGAGGTCTTTGCCTCTTTAGGTTATTAATATGGTACATTACACGACATTATTGTGTCCTGTGCCTAGCAGACATTCTAATGCTAATGTTACGATTTATTTGCAAGGAACGCTGTCTCGCTGTCTCGGTTATCTGACCCTATTTCAGTGGGGAGCAGGTCGGGGGTAAGGAATGAACTCTTCTGGGTGAGAGCATGTGGTTGATCACCTGACTGAAGCTAAGACTACTTCTTGCTCTCTTTCTTCTTCTCGCTAATCTTACCAGAGGTCTGGAAACTGCTGCCAGCGTGACAGTTGCCCGGCTCCAGAGGGACTGATCGTGAGCGTGCAACACAGAGTGGAGCCAGTGTGCGTGCTCGTTGTCGCGTGAGTCTGAGTGTCCGTCACCATTGCCCCAGAAAGAACGGCCTCCCCTTCCCCTCCGCATTTTATTGGCAGCAGCTAAATCATGTCTGCATGATTTAACAGGAAAGTAGTCCCGAAAATAGCGTTCTAAGCCTTTTGGCTCCTGTGATCCAGAGGGGGAGCACAGAACCAAGTGGAAATAGGTGCTGAAAGCAGAGACAATATCTAGCGTGCTCAGCCCCATCACTGAACCTGCAGGAAACAGGGACCTTCTACCCTCGCTTCACAACTACTCTCTGAATGCTTTCTCTGAACTTTTAATGTCAACATTCCTTTTCTTTCTCCCATCACCATTCTTTCTCCCATCACGGAGGCTAATCCTCCGCCTTGCGGCGCCGGCACACCGGGTTCTAGTCCCAGTCGGGGTGCCGGATTCTGTCCCGGTTGCCCCTCTTCCAGGCCAGCTCTCTGCTGTGGCCAGGGAGTGCAGTGGAGGATGGCCCAAGTGCTTGGGCCCTGCACCCCATGGGAGACCAGGAGAAGCACCTGGCTCCTGCCATCGGATCAGCGCGGTGCACCAGCCACATCGTGCCAGCCGCGGCGGCCATTGGAGGGTGAACCAACGGCAAAGGAAGACCTTTCTCTCTGTCTCTCTCTCTCACTGTCCACTCTGCCTGTCAAAAAAACAAAACAAAACAAAAACAAAACAAAAAACAAACAAACAAACAAAAAACAACCTTTCAAATGACTTTCTTTACTACTGGTTTTAGTGTTACTTAATTTTATTTATTTGAAAAACTTTTATTATTCAAAAAATCAGAGCTACAGAAAGAGAGAAAGAGAGAGATTTTGTATCTGCTAGTCCATTCCCCAAATGGCCACAACAGCCAGAGTTGGGCCAGGCCAAAGCCAGGAGCCAGGAATTCCATCCTGGTCTCCCACTTGGGTGGCAGGGACACAAGTACTTGGGCCATCATCTGCTGCCTTCCCAGGCACATTAGCAGGAAGCTGGATCAGAAGCAGAGTAGCCTTGAACTTGCACTGTGACAGGAGATGCCACCCATTGTTCCACAAAGCTAGTCCTTTACCTAATTTTAAAGATAAAACCCCTGGCCTGAGCCTTGGCTCATTTGGTTAATCCTTCACCTACGGTGCCGGCATCCCATATGGGTGCTGGTTCTAGTTCCAGCTGCTCCTCTTCCCATCCAGCTCTCTGCTGTGGCCTGGGAGGGCAGTGGAGGATGGCCCAAGTCCTTGGGCCCCTGCACCCACATGGGAGACCAGAGGAAGCACCTGGCTCCTGGTTTCGGATCGGCGCAGTTCCAACCATAGTGGCCACGTGGGGGGTGAACCAACGGAAAGAAGACCTTTTTCTCTGTCTCTCTCTCTCAGTCTATAACTCTACCTGTCAAAAAAAAAAAAAAAAAAAAAAAAAAAGATAAAACCCCAAGGAAGGGGCCAAAGAATTGACTTTGTCAATGCCATGCTGTACGTTTGTAACAGTCAAGAACTATGCTTGACTGATCTGCAGGTTGGTTTGGATAGAGCAGGGCTTTATTTTCCATGTGCAGAAGTGGGTGGAGGAGGGTAGGTGTGGTAGTGCTGTGAGGTCAGTGGGGACGTTCTCTCTCTGTACCTCATGATCCTATATTACATAGTCTTTTGTTATAGAAAACTTTTATTTAATAAATATAAATTTTGAAAGTACAACTTTTGGATCATAGCTGTTCTTAACTCCCAAAAGCACCCTCCCACCTGCAAACCATCCCATCTACTCCCTCTCCCATCCCATTAAGATTCATTTTTAATTATCTTTACATAAAGAAGATCAACTCTATACTAAGTAAATATTTGTACAGTTGCACCCACACAGATACACAAAGTATAAAGTACTGTTTGAAGACTAGTTTTACCATTAATTCTCAGGTACAACACATTAAGGACAGAGGTCCTACATGGGGAGCAAGTGCACAGTGACTCCTGTTGTTGATTTAACAATTGACACTCTTATTTTATGACATCAGTTGTGGGGAGCAACCTGGACTAGACTGTTACTGGAATTAAGACTTATTCTATGCATCTGCTCTCCCACAATATGGCGCTGGGAGAGGAGAAAACAGTTTCTACACAGCTGCCTCCAGTTCAGCCAATAAACTGTAGGACTTGCTCCTGATTGGAGGAGAGCAGCGTACTCGGCGTGTGGGCAGCCGAGTTGGGATTGGCGGAGGAGGACTATAAAGGAGGAGAGAGACGGCATGCACCAGGAACATCTAAGGGGAACATCTAAGGGGAACACCTGTGCAGCCCCCGAGAGAGCCGGCCGGCGGTGTGCCGCTCCCCTGCGGAAGTGGGGAATGTGGCCAGGGGGAACTGCCCTTCCACGGAGGTGGAAGGGATAGTAGCCAACCCGGGAAGAACCAGCAGCAAACCCGGGGAGGGCCGAGCAGACGAAAGAACAGTCCAGGGTCCTGTGTCGTTCCTCCACGAAGGGGGGGAGCGACATAATGGTGCCGTGACTCGGATAGGAAACCTAGGACGGATAGCAAACTTAGGAGGGAAGAAACGGGAAGAACTGGGAAAATATCGGAGAGAGAGACTAGCAAACAGCCTAGGGAAAATACCAGAGAGAGAGACTAGCAAACAGCCTAGGGAAAAGCCGGACGAAAAAGGTGCCGGAAGAAGCTATTGAAAGCCTAGGCATAGACTCAGATACGGACTACGGGGGGAAGCTGGGAGAAATCTCTAAGGTCGAAAGCGAAAGTGAAAGCTAGAACAAACAGACTCGGATGCGGACTGTGGGGAGAGGCCAGGAGAAATGAGGGAGGAGTATTGTTGGAGGAAAGCTTGGGGAAACATACCGGGTAGAGAAAAATGTTAGGGAAATTGAAGCCGCGGGGGGCAGGCCAAGGCAGAAACGAAAGCCACTTTGGGATTCTCAAGTTAGCCCAGGAATAGGGGGTGAAAAGTTGAAACCAGAAGCTGAAACGTAAGCCAGATTGGGATCCGTCTGATTAGCCCGGGGAGCAAAGGACGGGAAGCCAAACCGTGGGGCGGAGACGTATGCTGGGTTGAATTCGCCAGGCTAGCCCGGGGAACTTAGATTGAATGCTAGTGGCGGACACGTAAGCTACGCTGTGTGACTCGCGGAGGCTGCCGTGCGCAGACAGAGCGTGCGGGGCTCAAGTACATAGGGAACGCGGGGCTAGCGCGGAGACCGCGGAGTGTGCGCGCAAAGCCGAGCCGCGCAGATGAGAGAGATGCAGGCTGAAGCGGCTCAGCCGGAAAGCCGCCGAGAAA
Source organism: Oryctolagus cuniculus (assembly GCF_051225735.1). Lineage (NCBI taxonomy): Eukaryota > Metazoa > Chordata > Mammalia > Lagomorpha > Leporidae > Oryctolagus > Oryctolagus cuniculus. The sequence goes on from NC_142878.1 coordinate 41,445,827, forward strand.
TAGCCTCGGGGCGGAGCCTGCCGGCAGGGCGAGGCGCCAGGAAGCCGTGGGGATAAGAGAAACAGAAGTTTAGAAGTTTCCGTAGTGTAGCGGGTAAAATGAGAGAAATGGGAAGGTTGGCAGACAGAAGTAAAATGGGAGAGATAGGAATGCCCGGAGATAGAGAAATAGAGAAAGAGAAAAGCCTCCCCACAACACAGCAATGTGAGAGCTTGGATTCGGTCTGCCTGATTAAGTGAGGCGATGAGCACCTGCGGCGGCTAGCAGCTTATGTGCCGCAGGTCACCGAAGACAGGCACGAATTAACATCAGAAAGGCCTCCCCACAATACAACAATTAGGAGGCTTGGATTCGGTCTGCCTGATTAAGGCGGTAAGCACCAGCAGGCGGCTCGACCAGAGTATGAGCCACAGGTCACCGAAGACAGGTACGCATCAGTGCCTAAAAACCTCCTCACAACATGGCGAAGAGAGGACCCGGATTCGGTTTGCCTGATTGATAGGACTTGTAAGAACCTGTGGCAACTCTAGCAAGTAGAGCAGAGTGTGTGCCGCGGGACACCGAAGACAGGCGCATATCAACGCCAAAAAATAAAAAGAAAGGGGGATCTGTGGGGAGCAACCTGGACTAGACTGTTACTGGAATTAAGACTTATTCTATGCATCTGCTCTCCCACAATATGGCGCTGGGAGAGGAGAAAACAGTTTCTACACAGCTGCCTCCAGTTCAGCCAATAAACTGTAGGACTTGCTCCTGATTGGAGGAGAGCAGCGTACTCGGCGTGTGGGCAGCCGAGTTGGGATTGGCGGAGGAGGACTATAAAGGAGGAGAGAGACGGCATGCACCAGGAACATCTAAGGGGAACATCTAAGGGGAACACCTGTGCAGCCCCCGAGAGAGCCGGCCGGCGGTGTGCCGCTCCCCTGCGGAAGTGGGGAATGTGGCCAGGGGGAACTGCCCTTCCACGGAGGTGGAAGGGATAGTAGCCAACCTGGGAAGAACCAGCAGCAAACCCGGGGAGGGCCGAGCAGACGAAAGAACAGTCCAGGGTCCTGTGTCGTTCCTCCACGAAGGGGGGGAGCGACAATCAGTGATCACCTGAGGCTCTTGTCATGAGCTGCCAATGCTATGGAAGCCCCTTGAGTTCACAAACTCCGATCTTATTTAGACAAGACCATAATCAAAGTGGAAGTTCTCTCCTCCCTTCAGAGAAAGGTACCTCCTTCTTTGATGGTCCATTCTTTCTGCTGATTTCTCATTCACAGAAATCTTTCATTTAGGTCATTTTTTGCCACAGTGTCTTGGCTTTCCATGCCTGAAATACTCTCATGGGCTTTTTAGCCAGATCTGAATGCCTTAAGGGCTGATTCTGAGGCCAGGGTGCTGTTTAGGGCATTGGTCATTCTATGAGTCTGCTGTGTACCCCATTTCCCACGTTGGACTGTTCTCTCCTTTTTAATTCTATCAATTATTATTAGCAGACACTGTTCTTATTTATGTGTTCCCTTTGACACTTAATCCTATCTTTATGATCAGTTATGAACTTAAACTGATTACTTTAACTAGTAATGTGGCATTTGGTACATGCCAACTTAATGGGATTTGGAGTCGCATGGCGAGTTTTTAGCTTTACCCTTAGGGTTAAGTCCGACTGAGCGTGTGCCGAACTGTGCATCTCCTCCCTCTCTTATTCCCATTCTTATTTTTAACAGGGATCAAATTTCTGTTAAATTTAAACACCTAAGAATAATTGTGTGTTAATTAAAGAGGTCAACCAATGGTATTAAGTAGAAAAAGAAAATACTAAAAAGAATAAAATAGTACACTGTCATCAACAGTCAGGACATGGGCTGATTAAGTCATTGTTTCTCACAGTGTCAGTTTCACTTCTAACAGGCTTCCTTTTAGGTGCTCAGTTAGTTGTCACAGATCGGGGAAAACATATGATATTTGTCCCTTTGAGACTGGCTTATTTCACTCAGTATGATGTTTTCCAGATTCTTCCATTTTGTTGCAAATGACTGAATTTCATTTTTTTACTACTGCTGTATAATATTCTATAGAGTACATATCCCATAATTTCTTTATCCAGTCTTTTGTTGATGGGCATTTAGGTTGATTCCATGTCTTAGCTATTGTGAATTGAGCTGCAATAAACATTGAGGTGCAGATAGCTCTTTTATTTGCCAATTTAATTTCCCTTGGGTAAATTCCAAGGAGTGGGTTGGCTGGATCTTGTGGTAGGGCTATATTCAGATTTCCTGAGGAATCTCCAAACTGTCTTCCATAGTGGCTTTACCAGTTTGCATTCCCACCAACAGTAGGTTAGTGTCCCTTTTTCCCCACATCCTCACCAGCATCTGTTGTTAGTTGATTTCTGTATGTGAGCCTTTCTAACCGGGGTGAGGTGAAACCACATTGTGGTTTTGATTTGCATTTTCCTGATGGCTAGTGATCCTGAACATTTTTTCAGGTGTCTTTTGGCTATTTGGATTTCCTCTTTTGAAAAATGTCTGTTTAGATCCTTGGCCCATCCCTTAAGTGGGTTGTTTGTTTTGTTGTTGTGGAGTTTCTTGATCTCTTTGTAGATTCTGGTTATTAATTTTTTTATCAGTTGCATAATTTGCAAATATTTTTTTCCATTCTGTTGGTTGCCTCTTCACTTTCCTGTTTCTTTTGCAATATAGAAGCTTCTCAATTTGATGTAATCCCAATTGTTAGTTTTGGCTTTGACTGCCTGTGCCCCTGGGGTCTTTTCCAAGAAGTCTTTGGCTGTGCCTATATCTTGTAGGGTTTATCCGATGTTCTCTAATAATTTGATGGTGTCGGGTTGTAGATTTAGAATTTTTTTTTTTTGACAGGCAGAGTTAGACAGTGAGAGAGAAAGAGACACAGAGAAAGGTCTTCCTTTCCGTTGGTTCACCCCCAAAATGGCCGCTACAGCTGGCACACTGCGCTGATCAGAAGCCAGGAGCCAGGTGCTTCCTCCTGGTCTCCCATGCAGGTGCAGGGCCCAGCACTTGGGCCATCCTCCACTGCCTTTCGGGGCTACAGCAGAGAGCTGGACTGGAAGAGGAGCAACTGTGCAGAACCGGCGCCCCGACAGGGACTAGAACCTGGAGTTCCGGTGCCGTAGGCAGAGGATTAGCCTAGTGAGCTGTGGCACCAGCCAGATTTAGATCTTTGATCCATGTTGAGAGGATTTTTGTGTAAGGTGTAAGGTAGGGGTCTTGCTTCATGCTTCTGCACGTGGAAATCCAGTTTTCCTAGCACCATTTGTTAAATAGACTGTCTTTGTTCCAGGAATAGGTTTTAGCTCTTTGATCAAATATAAGTTGGCTGTAGATGTTAGGACTGATTTCTGGTGTTTCTATTCTGTTCTATTGGTCTATCCATCTGTTTTTGGACCAGTACCTAGCTGTTTTGATTTTAACTGCCCTGTAGTATGTCTTGGAATCTGGTATTGTGATGCCTCCTGCCCTGTTTTTGTTGTACAAGATTCCTTTAGCTATTCGAGGTCTCCTGTGCTTCCATATGAATTTCAGCATCATTTTTTCCAGATCTGAGAAGAATGTCCTTGGTATTTTGATTGGTATCGCATTGAATACATAAATTGCTTTTGGGAGAATGGACATTTTGATGATATTGATTCTTCCAATCCATGAACATGGAAGATTTTTCCATTTTTTTATATCTTCTTCTATTTATTTTTTAATGTTTTGTAATTCTCATCGTACAGATTTTTGACATCCTTGGTTGAGTTTATTCCAAGGTATTGTTTTCTGTAGTTATGGTGAATGGGATTGATCTTAGAAGTTCTTTCTCAGCCGTGGCATTGTCTGTGTATACAAAGACTGTTGATTTTTGTGCACTGATTTTATATCCTGATACTTTTCCAAACTCTTCTATGAGTTCCAATAGTCTCTTAGTAGAGTTTTTTGGATCCCCTAAATAAAGAATCATATCGTCTGCAGAGAGGGATAGTTTGACTTCTTCTTTCCCAACTTGTGTAGATTCTGGTTATTAATCCTTTATCAGTTGCATAATTTGCAAATATTTTCTCCAATTCTGTCAGTTGCCTCTTCACTTTCCTGATTGTTTCTTTTGCAGTACAGAAACTTCTCAATTTGATGTAATACCAGTTGTTAATTTTGGCTTTGACTGCCTGTGCCTCTCATTCCACAGCCTTTAGCACAGATCTCTCCCCATGCTTATCGGATGGACAGTTCTCAGGAGTTCTGGCCACCTGTCAGCACCTGGTACCTATAGAAAGGGACATTCACTTAATTTTTTGTATGATTTGTTTTCTTTTTTTTAAAAAAAGATTTATTTATTTATTTATTTGAAAGTCAGAGTTACACAGAAAGAGGAGAGGGAGAGAGAGAGAGAGGTCTTCCATCTGCTGGTTCACTCCCCAGATGGCTGCAATGGCCAGAGCTACACCAATTGGAAGCCAGGAGCCAAGAGCCTCCTCTGGGTCTCCCACATGGGCGCAGGGGCCCAAGGACTTGGGCCACCTTCTGCTGCTTTCCCAGGCCATAGCTGAGAGCTGGATTGGAAGAGGAGCAGCCGGGACTCGAACCAACACCCATATGGGATGATGGCACTGCAAGCAGCTGTGTGCCACAGTGGACATTCACTTTAAAGACGACTTCCTGAAAAGTCTCAATGGCTTGTGCTTATGTCTGATATAAGTAATGTAATTTACATCTGGGAGTGTAGTTCCCTCCCACTAGTATTAGAACTCTGCTGGTGAGGACAGGGAGGATCAAATCTGATGTCCTGACCCTCCAGGTGAGCACATTCCCTGGATTTGTCCTAATTGCAAAGCATCTATCAGTTCTCCTCACAAACCCTGGAAGTGAAGATACTAGCATGTATATGCATGTTTCTTCTCCATGGTTTTGCCTATGCAGAAGAAACTAAAAATAAAATTCCTTTTTCAGATTCATGTGTCCTGATTTTTATTTTAGAAAGTAAGTTGTTTGGGGCTGGCATTGTGGCATAGCAGGTAAAGCCACCACCTGGGATGCTGGCATCCCATATGGGTGCTGATTCGAGTTTCAGCTGCTTTGCTTCTGATCCAGCTCCCAGCTAATGCACCTGGGGAAAGCAGTAGATGATATCCCAAGTGCTTGGTCTCCTGCCACCCACGTGGGAGATCTGGATGAAGCTCTTGGCTCCTGGCTTTGGCCCAAGAAGCTTCTCCAGTCATTTTCTTAGCTAAATATTTTGGGGACATCCTTTCCATGCTAGGTTCTAAGTATATATACTCTCTAAACAAGAGAGACAGGGTTTACCTGAAATTATTGTCAATCTATTAGTTGTAGTACCCTACTTATTCCCAATCAGAGATTTCATTTTTTTTGGCAGTGATTGGGCCAATAATCCTAATATGCCATGTTATCCAATTTTGGGTGCTGGAAAAGAGGGTTTCTTATTTATTTCCGCCCTAGGTTCAGATGTATATGGTACCCACCCCACAGTTGTATTTGCAATTTCATAAACCAATAAATTCCCCCTTTGCTTTGGGAATTGAGCTGAATCATATTAAATTGCCTTTTTTGCATATTAAATGTCCGAATTGCACCTGGCTTAACCTCATACTTTGAATTTCTGCTGCCTGTAGTTGCAAGAGCCCTGACTAGTAAGACACTAGTGTTGTCTCCAACCCAGGTGAGGAAAATGAGGCAGGGGGTGTTCATTTGTTGAAGACTATTCAGCTATTAAGTATGGCAGGATCCAGAACTCAGGTGATTTCAAAGCCCAGGTTCTCAATGACTCTGGCATCGGTCCCATAAAGGCAGAAAAGGCTGAGCAGAAGAGATTGCTACTCAAGGGGTGGACTGCAGGCAGTGCATGTTAGGCAACTGCTGCTGGCCTGTAAGAAGCTAAGCACTGCACAGAATGCAAATATGGCTCAGCTTCTTTTATATCCCGAGAGCAAGACTATCTTGATGCAATAGCAGTCCTTTGGTTTTCATTCTGTTGCAAGATCCTCATCTCCTCCTGGACTTGGTTCCGCCAGTTGTGTGGACTACCATTTGGAGGAACTCCGGTAGAGAGGACAATTATCCTCCATCCTCTAGGGGTCCACGGAAGCTGCACCTGCACAATGCGATCCTGACCCCTCTTCTGTGAGTCATAGTTGACGATTCTGTCCATTTGTCTGAGCCAAGCTGAACGACAGATTTTCTTGTCTAAACATACGGGACTTTGGGGCCAGTGTTGTGGTGCAGCAGGTTGAGCTATGGCTTCTGATTCCTACCTCTGATTTGAGAGCTGTGGTTTGAGTCCCGGCTGCTCCGCTTACCATCTAGCTCCCTGCTAATACACCTGGGAAAGCAGCAGAAGATGGCCCAAGTGCTTGGGCCCCTGCTACCCATGTGGGAGACTGGGAGGGAGTTCCTGGCTCTTGGCTTCAGCCTGGTCCAGACTTGGCTATTGTAGCCATTCAGAGAGTGAACCAGCAGATAGAAGATCTGTGTTTGTCTCCCTCCCTCTCTCTCTTTCTACCTTTCAAATTAATATATAAATAAACATGTTTATTTATATAAATATTTATTTATTTATCTGAAAGGCAGAGGGAGAGAGACAAACAGACAGACATACCTTCCATCCACTGGTTCACTCACCAGATGGCTGCAGTGGTTGGAGCTGCACTGATCTGAAGCCAGGATCCAGGAGCTTCTTTTAGGTTTCTCACATGGGTGCAGGGGCCCAAGGACTTGGGCCATCTTCTACTGTTTCCGGGCCATAACAGAGAGCTGGATTGGAGGTAGAACAGCCGGGACTCAAATGGGTGCCCATATGGGATGCTGGCACTGCAGGCAGTAGCTTTACCCACTACACCACAGCACTGGCCCATAAATAAATCTTAAAAGCTAAATAAATGTAAGTATAGAATCTTGAAAAGAGAAAGGAGCCAGGAGATGTGAGTCCCTGAGCCACAAAGTTGGCAGAATAATCTAGAAAGTCTTGTTTCCAAGTCTTTGGAGCTGCTGTAATTCTTGTACTTCTGAAGTGTGACTGTTTAGTTCTTCCTTACGTCTTGTGAGCCTGCTAATATCTTTTCAGGTACATTCTCTTTCGTCCTCAGCTAGCTAGAGTTGATTCCTGCAGAACCCGAATTAATACTAGTAAAAAATAGAGGGAAGACCATGTGTTCCCGACTTGCTGTTTATAGTTGGAATATTTGTAAGCCAGTGTGAGGGCGCTGCCCAAAATTCTAGGTCCCAGTTTCTACCTGAGCTGGCTGGGGGAATTCCCTTTGTAAAATAGGGACAAGGGTGTAGATAGTCATCCACTGCTGACTACTAAGGACTCTGATGAAAACTGAACATCATAGTTAAATAAGCCACCTTGATTTGTTTAACTGTAGGTCAGTAGAACCCAAACGAATGAATTAACTCATGGTAGACAGGAGGACCATTGGCCACTTGGGGGCTACAGCACTGAATCTGCCCATCTAGTGAGCTTTGAAAGAACCATTTGCCCTGGGAAAACAACATTGTCTTAACCAGCTTAACTCAAACATCAGATTCGTGAATTCACATTTGTTTTGGATAAAACTTTTGATGAAAACACAACCTGAGTCTTCTTAGGATCTGACCACATCTATTCAGGAACAAGATATGTATTAGAAAAATATATATATTTGGATGTCTCCTAAGATTCTCATTCTTGGAAATTGTAATTCCCAGCAGAGTCACCCCATTCCAACCTGGTGAAGGGAGCAGCTAAGTGGAAGTTTGGGATGAAGGCTTGGCTGCTGGAATTTGCTGCACGGGGTAGTGGCCGAGGGAGACCGGAAGCCAGCAGCATGCTCCCAGTTCTTACTTCAGGGAAGACAGGGCTGCAAGGTGTTGGGGGATGCTTCAAAGCTTGGCACCTTGCTCATTTAGTTCTGATGCCAGTTCTCACCTGCACGCTTAGCTGGACCCTCTGTGATCTTGGTTCTAAATAAGCTAATCTATTTTTAAATGTTACTGAAATGCTATTAAGCTAATTGTTTTTTTCTTAAGATTTATTTATTTATTTGAAAGATAGAGTTACAGATAGAGAAGGAGAGGCAGAGAGAGAAAGAGATCTTCCATCTGCTGATTCACTCCCCAAATGGTTGCAATGGCCAGGCCAAAGGCAAGACCTTCATCTGGGTCTCCCTTGTGGGTGTCAGGGGCCCAAGTCCTTGGGCCATCTTCTGCTGCTTTCCCAGGTGCATCAGCAGGGAGCTGGGTTGGAGGCAGAGCAGTAGAGACTCAACATGCGCTCATATGGGATGCCTGCATCACAGGCAGCAGCTTAACCTGCTGTGCCACAGCACCAGCCCCTATTAAGTTAATTCTTGCATTCCTTTGCTCTATTTAAAAGCAAAAGTGTTGCCCATAGTAAATATCTCTACAGCTATAGCCAAGAGGATCACCTGGAAAAGCTCTCTGAAAAGAAAAATCGTTAAACCTGAGATTCAAATATCTATGCTTATCACTCTCCACATTTAAAACCCTCTCTAAGACAGGCTCTTAAAAAATCTGATGATTTAGATGCAGAGTTCTTTTTCTCCTAATTATATTGCTGGACATATATTAAGCATAATCTGTAAGACTCTCAACGTAATATCATACATCCAGTATTTTTTATTGTGCTAAATTTCAGGGCTAATCCAAGTTTAAACTCTTTATTTTAGAAAATCAGTAACAGCAGCTAATTAGCACATCTCATCCTGGATGTATTTGCCAACCAATTTCAGAGACTCATTTGCCTGTTAAGAGATTTTATTGAACACCAGCGTCACAAACTCTCCTTTTTTTCTAGTAAACAGCTCATGCTTATTATCTTATTACAGGAATGCCACTGGTTAAATCAGGCTCTGAATATAAATAGCCATATTACTGCCATCAGGCATCAATGTTTATTTAGTGGCTGTGAGTCATGCATACCTCTTTGATCGGGCTTGGAATGAGCCATTGCAGTTTTTGTTCAAAAAGGTTATTTGCAAAGGCTACAGAAGTATCCGTTAGATTAAACATGAAATTAATCAACGTGGAATTTTATCAGCCATTTCTGCCACCAAACACCAGGTGTCAAGAGCATGTGCAAATGAGGCCCAAACATAATGAAGCAGGGCGTGGGGGCAGTGTAGGAGAGAAGTCAGAAAAGATTCCAAGAGGTCTCCAGTGCAGAGGGAGGAAAGATGGAGGGCAGCAGGGAGGCAGGCAATACCCATGGCCTGCTGAATCACCTGGGACTGTCGGCGATTTCACATAGCATGTCTCACGGCCCAGAATGTGGGGTGGGAATTTGGTGACTCTGATCTGCCCAGCCCAGTGAACTTTGGAAAACCAGGCAATGCCTACATACATGGAATGAGACAAATTGGTGCAAAAGCAGGGGAAAGTGCATGTCCACCTCCATGTTGCTTTAGACTCAGAATATATGACAGAGAGAGAGAGAAAGAGAGAGAGAGGAGAGGAGAGAGCCAAGACAGATGTCAGGCGGTTTTTGGTTGCTGAAACTGTGATGCGGAGAAAATATGGTCCTTGACCGGGAGGGCTCATTTCAATCGGGCCCATTCGTTCCTCCAGCTTTGAGTGGATACCCCAGCTTTTCAGGCACCGTCCATGACAGCCTATGAATAACACAACACACCGTATTCAGTGCTGTGATTGCCACTATAAATTCCTGTTACTCTCATTTTTAACCCAGGCTCCATCACTGCTCAGTGATTCGGGCACATTCCACGGGCAGCTCTTCCTGCAGTTGTCCACGGAACCTGTTTCTTACATCCTCAAGCTTCCGACTCTCAGTGGACGTCTACTCTTTCCTACGGTGAAAATAAATGTAGCTGCATTCACACTCATTCTCTTTTCTCCCCTATTCTCACCACGAGGAGTATTTTTCCTCTTCCAACAGGCTATCCTTTAATGTGTGATTCGGATCCTGTTTTTCTCAGGAGTCTTTTCCCAACCTCAGTTTCTTCCTCTCTATGAGCTTAGTCTTTCCGAATTAAAGAACAAAAATAAAGCCAGCATTGTGGTACAGCAAGTAACTCGGCCATCTGCGACACCTGCATCCCATATGGGCACCAGTGTGTGTCCTAGCTGCTCCGCTGCTGATCCAGCTCCCTGCTAATGGCCTGGGAAAAGCAGTGGAAGGTGGCCTGCGCTTGGGCCCCCACCTCCCACATGGGACACCCAGAAGAAGCTCCTGGTTTTGACCTGGCCCAGCTCCATCTGGGCCATCTAGGGACTGAATCAGCCGACGGACAATATCTCTTTCTGTCTCTCCCCCTCTCTCTGTAACTCTGACTTTTGAACAAATAAATTGTTAAAAAAAAAAAAAGACAAAAACCCTGTTTCACCAGAGATTCAGAAGTGTCTTCCTTTCAAAGTCAAGTGTCATGAAAGATGGTTTGTCTAGAGCTCTTACTTGCTTAGGTTCTCAAGGGGCTTCTGACATGGATTTTCACATGCTGGGGTGGGGTGTATTGGGGAATGCTGCTATGAACAGCACCAAGGGTGGGATGAGGAGGCAGGCTCAGCGGAGGAGCAAGTAGCAATGCACGTGCAACAATGGCATCATCCAGTCCCGGGGACCCCTGGAGCCTTGCCTCTAGAGGCCATCTGCACGGAGGCAGAGGCAGAGGGCCTGGGCCTTGGAGGACCACGTCGGCTCATCTTTAGATGTACGGGACAGCTGCATAAACAGGGCAGGGCAGCTGCCTTTGATAGCGGATCCTTTCTGCCCAGGGATTCTGCTGCAAGACATCAGCAAGCAACAGCGCTGGCAGCTGGGGAAATGGGTGCCTGAGCCCTCAAAGCAGGCCGGGCTGCACAGGCTAGCCCACTCCACGCTGACCCCCTACCTTCCCTAACCTCTCCTCTGCTCCAGGCTCTAGCTGACTTCCCATCCCCTCTGGGAGACTTCCACCTGGACATCACGCAAGCGTCCACAAGAATTATTCAAAAGTCCACTCTCATCACCTTCGACCCCCCCCCACTCTTTCCTTGGGGTTCTCTCTCTCTGTAAATGGAAGATAGGAGGGAACTTGCAGATAAAGTCCTCCTCCTTTCTTTTGGGGCTTACTCCAGGGCTTGTTTGCTCTCTGCAGCCCTCCTCAAGAGTCTTGTGTGCTGAGCAAACAAACCTGCTGAGCCCTGTGCAGGAGCTGAGTGGGAGTGCAGCCCAGGCATTTTCCACAGCTTCTCTTCCTCACTCCCCCTCCCTCTTATTCTCACAGCCTCGGGCCAGCTCTTGTCCCCTGAATGTGTAGCCCCTTAGCTCTGACCTCAGGCTTGGCATTCTACAGGACCTGGGAGAAATTGTCACCTCTTATCACCTCTCTCTCATCCCCTGTTTCAATTAACCACCCTGTCCCAGTCCCTCTGTTCTAACTTCTAAAGAACTCTTGAATCTAGCCTGTGCCCAACATCTATGCTGCTACCAGCCTCATGCACTTTGGGTCACTCCCTCAGCCTCCTCACTGGTCTTCCTACACCCAGGCTCACTCCCCTACAAGCTGTGTGACAACCTGTAGCCTGACACATAGCAAGAGCTTAATAAATATTAGCTGCAAGAGTAAACGGATAATAATGGATAAGTATATCACAGGGTGCTAGATATTGTAATTGGACTGCTTCATAAAACATTCATTTCCTCAAACGAGATTTTCCTAGATTGTGCTAACTCAGGAAACATCTTATATTTTCTTCCTTGATGTTCTTCTATTTCTAAAATGCTATCAGGTTTTTAGGAGGTTTAACATTTAATTTGTTTAACCATTTGTATTTGAAAGGAGAAGGACACAGAGACTGACAGATCCAGATCTAACATCAGCAAGGTCACTCCCCAGATGCTCCCTCCCAATGGGGGCAGGGCTGTGGTTCAGCCCGTGTGGCTGGCAGGGACTCAAGAACTTGATGCTGGGCCAGCGCCGTGGCTCACTTGGTTAATCCTCCACCTGCAGTGCCGGCATCCCATATGGGCGCTGGGTTCTAGTCTCGGTTGCTCCTCTTCCAGTCCAGCTCTCTGCTGTGACCCGAGAGGGCAGAGGAGGATGGCCCAGGTCCTTGGCCCCTGCACCCGCATGGGAGACCAGCAGGAAGCACCTGGCTCCTGGCTTCGGATTGGTGTAGCTCCGGCTGTAGCATCCATTTGGGGGGTGAACTAATGGAAGGAAGACCTTTCTCTCTGTCTCTCTCTCTCACTACCTAACTCTATCTGTCAAACAAACAAACAAACAAACACACACAAAAAACTTGATGCCCCCTGTCAGCAGGAAGCTGGAATCCGAAGCAGAGCTGGCCTTGACCCTAGGTACCCTGATATGGGCTGCTGGAGTCCCTAGCAGAACATGAACCCCTGTGCCAAATGCCCACCTTAGGGGATTGGGATGGGTAAGCATTAGCACCACGCTGCTAAATACTAAGCACAAAATAATTTTCAGCAGTCTTCATCCCCATCATCCTTTTATGGATTTTTCCCCTCCTGGTTCCTTTCTCCCATCTCCTGAGAGTTAAATGGTTTAAAGATATTTAATTCAAAATTCAATTTTTCTAGACCCAGTACTCCTCAGAAACAAAATATACTAGAAATCTAAGCAATTCTCAACCTCAGTGTGGCCCTGTCCCTGTGAGTTGCTTCGTTTTTGTGCATTCTGTTTTTGTGCAATCAAAATACAATTTACAACTTGAGATTTTAAAATTAATATTCGATTTAGAAAAGTTAAAAAGTAAAAAAAAACTGTCTTAAGCTTCTGAAGTATAATTCCTATTTTATAAATAAATATAATAAATCCAAGAGTTATTTGATAATAGTTTGATTGAGCAGGTGAACAGGCCAAATTTTCTTAAGCAATGTGTCCCATTTACATCTTAATGTAAAACTCTCGTGAAGGTTTTAGACTGCATTTTAAAATGGAATATATTTGACTTTTTTAAAAGGCACCTCTAGCTAGCCTACCTGCTGGAACTTTCCCACTCTAATAAGTCTAATTAAATCAATAAATGTGGCCCAGCTAGAGGTAATCACATGACTTTAGTTTTATTTGCAAACTTTGATTAATTCTTTGTCTTTGAACTTCAAAACCAAAGTCTAAAACTCCTCAGTTCCACATTTGAAATCAGAATCAAATGACAAGCCTATTCCCTAGGATCTCCGGAATCCTCCAGAAGCTTCTTAGCACAGGTCATTCCTTAATATATTAAAAAAAAAAAAAAAAAAAAAAAACCCTATGACTAGTATGATTTGGGTTATTTCATCATTTCCATATTTAATTCTCCACACTGCAGAGTGGACAGCCTGTGCCGTCTCAAGCAGGAGGGACTGCTTTGGCCGGGGGTCTTGGCTGCGACACAGGTGTGAGGTCTGGACGTCTGTGTCCCTTGTCTATGTGCTGAAGGAGACGCTGAGCACCTTACAGCCACACTGATAACACAGGACTCCTTGTTCATGTCCTACGCATGGGACTATTTTCACAGCTGACTTTCTGATGTCAAATTAGACCATTATCCAATTATTCTGTTTTGAACCTGTGGCTCCAGCTAGTTTACCTCTAGATTGAGGTGAAATAATCTATTTGTCACTGGTTGATTTGGAATTCCTTTCATTTACTTTTCATACTTTAATACTGGCCACAGTCCTAACACTGTTTTAATCTCAGGCACATTTTTGTCATTTGTGAGACTGGCAAAGAAAATAAAGGCCGCATTGAGCAGACTTTTGGTGCTGTACACTTGTCACTGTACATATGTATGTATATTATTTTATTTCATTTTCTCCACAGTTACATGAAGTAGGCATGGTTAGAACAGCCAAAGAAACTGGCACTGAAAAAGTTAAGTAGCTTTTAAGCTGCAAAGCCAAGATTCAAACCTAGTTCCAGCTCTATAAACCACGGTTTGTATTCTGTAGGGGGAACTTCCTGTAAAACTCTTTGAGATTTCTTGTTGGAAAACAAGCATGGTCACATGCAGAGACTTTTGCTATTGGTCTTTTAAAAATATTTTTCCTGGGGTGGCCATGCGGCATAGCAAGTGAGGCCCCATTTGGGACACCTGCATCCCATATTGTGTCCCTGCTCTGCTTCCGAGTCCCATTTTCTGCTAATGTGCACCCTGGGAGAGAGTGGGTGATGGCTCAAGTTGGTGGGTCCCTGTCACCCATAAGGGAGACTCAGATGGAATTCTGGGCTCCCAGCTTCATACTGGACTTGCCCTGGTTGTTAGGATTATTGATGGAGTGAACCAGGGGATGGAAGATCTTCCTGTGTCTCTGTCTCTCTGCCTTTCAAATAAAATGAAGCAAAATCAAAATTTTTAAAAAATATTATTTTTCCCTCTACATTTTTGTGGCACAGCAAAGTCAAGGGCAGTCTGGGGCCACGGCCTTGAGATAGCACACTTCGTGGGCCAGCTGGCTACTGCAGAGACAAGGCTGAGGAGAGTCCAATGCTCAGGCTCTTGCTGGAGGTTGCCTTTGTGTGCCTAGCTTGCCCGTGACCTGGAGAGTAATTCTCAGTTTCCACAGACAAGCAAAAATAAGAGCTAAGCCGGTAGAATGTGGGCCAGGAGATGCCCATGTGATGTCTTTGCTATTTTGAACTTAGCAATGATCGGTCGAGGAGCCTGTTTGATGGCAGCAGCTGCTCAGACCCGACCACAGGACTTGTCCTAGGGAAGACGGGAGGAAGCGAGGCCACAAGGTTCCAGGTTCATGGCGCCAGCCACTGTGCGTGCAGCAGCCAAGAGAGGGTTAAGTCACAAAACCAGAACTTTGACAGGAGAGCTGACAGGTTATCAGCACTCAGTTAATCTCACCTCCTTAGTTTACAAGCAGGAAACGGAAGTCCAGGGAAGTAAGCTGAGTGCCCGAAGTCTCCAATTGAGTTATATTCAGAAAGACATAAGCCTGAAAACAAACACTTCAATAGTAATACTTAAAACTCATCAGCCTTTTCAAAAATAATCCGTGTTGAAATACCTACATGGAGACGAGTTTTATACTTTAAAGTTGTTGCTCTGCTCTGGTAAACCCTTCACGTGAGCATGTGCCGTGGCCAGGACTTCTCTGAAATTCTATCAAAGGGGAGCCAAAAGCTTGCCTGGGATGGTCTGAGTGTTCTCTCGTTCGTCTTTTTTTTTTTTTTTTTTTTTTTTTTGACAGACAGAGTTAGACAGTGAGAGAGAGAGACAGAGAGACAGAGAGAAAGGTCTTCCTTCCTTTGGTTCACCCCCCAAATGGCCGCTACGGCCGGCGCACCAGGCTGATCCGAAGCCAGGAGCCAGGTGGTTCCTCCTGGTCTCCCATGCAGGTGCAGAGGTGACAGGTGACACAAGGGCAGCAACTGACAGGAAACTGATGATGATTTGCTTTTTTCTTTTGTGTGAGAGGGAGCACTCCTCTGCTGGTTCACACCCCAGATGCTGGCCCAAGTGGAAGCCAGCATCAGAGAGCTCAGCCTAGGTCTGTCCCTGAGTGACAGGAACTCAGTTACCTGAGCTGTCACGGCGACCTCTTGGGGTCTGCATCAGCAGGAACCTGGAGTCGGGGCTGGAGCTATCAAACCCAGACACTCTAGTATGGGACGGGGTGGGGAGGGTATCTCAGTGGTGTCTTAACCACTAGGCTACATGCCCGCCCCCCAGTGATTCTGGGGCCATCCTCCACTGCCTTCCCAGGCCACAGCAGAGAGCTGGACTGGAAGAGGAGCAACCGGGACTAGAACCTGGAGTGCCGGTGCCACAGGCGGAGGATTAGCCTAGTGAGCCGTGGCACCGGCCTCTATTGTTCGTTTTAATGATACCCACACAGTCTTCAGATTTTTTTTTCTTTTAGACATGAGTCAGATACATACTCTCCTATCAGCATGGGGTTTTGTTTTGTTTTGAAAAATAGATCTTGGGGCCAGCCCTTTGGCATAGCTGGTAAGGCCGCCACTTGCAGTGCTGGCATCCCATAAGGGTGCTGGTTCGAGTCCTGGCTGCTCCACTTCCCATCCAGCTCTCTGCTATGGCCTGGGAAAGCAGTGGAAGATGGTCCAAGTCCTTGGGCTCCTGCACCCACATGGGAGACCCAGAAGAAGCTCCTGGCTCCTGGCTCCTGGTTTCAGATCGGCAGAGCTCCGGCCGTTGCAGCCAATTGGGGAGTGAACCAGCGGATGGAAGACCTCTCTCTCTCTCTCTCTGCCTCTCCTCCTCTCTCTGTGTAACTCTGACTTTCAAATAAATAAATAAATCTTAAAAAAAGAAAAATAGATCTCAGAGTACATAATTAGCTTTGCTTTCTTTAGTTACAATTCTAAGGTATACACCCGAATGAACTTAATTGGACTCCTGTGTCTTATTCTAAGACTCCTAGATAACCCATTTCTACTCAGATGAATGCAATCGATTCCCTCAGGGGTTCCCAAAACTGCTAATCCCCTGGGGTGCTAGTGAGACAGACATATTCAAACCTACCCTGGACCTCCCTAATCAATCTCTACATGACCGGAAATGCACCATATGAACAACTGAACGTGGATGCAAATTTGGGAAAATGATGAATCTGTGTAAGTTTGGGGAGTTTAACTCTCAGCTGGCAGCTTTGCCCCAAATCCTCTTAAGGTGGATTATCCTTTGGCTCTGAGGATGATGCCAGTGAGACTTTATGGTGTGAGGCAGAATCACTGGGCTAAAGGTGCAGCTTCCTAACATATCAGCATTCTGGTGGCTGCTTTGAAAAGGAGTGAGCACCATAGAAAGATTAGGTGCCACTTTACAGCGATGGTCACTATTCAGGAAACAAGAGAGGCAGCGGTGACGGGCTCTCAGAAGTGCCATTACAGAATCACACCGCCAAGGCAGTCATCCCTTCAGTCAACAAGACAGAACATCCGACCAAGCACCAAGGGTGATTCCCTGCCTCCAACACTAGAGGCGCTGTTCTGGACGGATAGATGGGCATCTCAGTTGGGACTACTTGTCACCTGGGTTGCCTTCCATGACTTCCAGGGGGGGCTGTTTTCAGCCTCCTGTGAATTCATTCTTTGGTTTTCCATCTCTTATCTATGAACATCTTGCTTTTCCTTCTTTAACACTTAAAATCTAATAACTGAATGGTTACTTTGTGCAAGGATGGCGAAGCAGTTTGAAAAATAAATACTCAGCCAAGTTGTTGAAGCTATAAAAACGCTTAAGCAACAGTTCCTGCTCAAAAGGAACTTAGGTCCACTTGGGGGATAAAACAAATAAATAACCATTAAAACTTGGCAGATTAGCCAGGGAAAGGCAGGTATAAAGAAAGCATTTTTGTGACTGAATTTGAAGTTTGGTACTGGGGTAGGAATAGATACATTGATGAACTGGAGTGGTAAGCATAGCAATAGAACCAGGTATATTGGTTTTGATAATAGTTTGTTTTAAGGTGGTACAGATTGTTCAATTAATAATTTTGGTAAATTATCTAAATCCTTACCTCACTCTTCACGCTAAGTTGATTCCAAATAAATATAAATCTTAAAAATTAAGCCATAAATATATTAAAGAAAACACAGGATTTCTAATCTGCAGGATTTAGTCTGTAGACCTTTTCAAGCATGAAACAAAACCTGGAAGCTTTCTAAAAGGGTGATTAAAATTATTTATTTGAGAGAGAGAGAGAGAGCAAGAGAGAGAGAGCAAGAGAGAGAGAGCAAGAGAGAGAGAGAGAGCGCTCCAGTCCACCAGCTCACTCCCTCAGTGCTCACAACAGCTGGTGCTGGGTTGAGCCAGAGCTAGGAGCTGGGAACTCAATCCAGTGTATGCCACATGGTGGTAGGGACCCAACTACCCAAGTAGCCATCACCTACTACCTCCCAGGGTGTGACCTGGCAGGAAGTTAGAATCAGGAGTGAAGGCAGGACTCGAACCCAGGCAATCCAAAATGCGACACAGGCATCTCAAACAGCAGGCTAAATGTCCTCACCTAAAAAGGTGATTTTTAACACCTAAAAATCTAAAACACTGCATAAACAAAGTCAAAGACCAACAACAATGGGAAAAATATTTGGATAACATATGTCAGATAAAAGGCTGATATTCATAATAGAGTTCTCTCATGTGAATAGAAAGATAAAGAACTCAATAGAAGTATTATAAAAAGGATGGATTGAGAATTCATAATAGAAGAAACACAAATGTCTAATAAGCAAATAAAAATATTCCTTAACAATTAAAGAAATAATGGGACCAGCACTGTGGCAAAGAAGGTTAAGCCTTCAGTGCCAGCATCCTATATGGGTGCTGGTTCGAGTCCTGACTGTACTGCTTCCAATCCAGCTCCCTGCTATTATGCTTGGGAAAGCAGCAGAAGATGGCCCAAATCCCTGGGCCCCTGCACCCATGTGGGAGACCCAGAAGAAGCTCCAGACTCCTGGCTTCAGCCTGGCCCAGCCCTTTGGGAAATGAACCAGTGGATGAAAGATTCCTCTTTCTCTCTCTCTCTCCTTCTCTCTCTGTATCTCTGCCTTTCAAATAAATCTTTTTTAAAAATAAGTAAATATAAATCACGATTTTACCTCTTGGGGCCAGCACTGTGGCACAGCAGGTTAAAGCCCTGGCCTGCAGCACCAACATCTCATATGAGCGCCGGTTCGAATTCTGGTTGCTGCACTTCCGATCCAGCTCCCTGCTAATGGCCTGGGAAGCAGCAGAAGATGGTCCAAGTCCTTGGGCCCCTGCACCTGCATGGGAGACCTGCAAGAAGCTCCTGGCTTCAGATCGGCCCAGCTCCAACCATTGCGGCCATTTGGGGAGTGAATCAGTGGATGGAAGACCTCTTTCTCTGTAACTCTGCCTCTCAAGTAAATAAATATATATATATATTTTAAAAAAGCAGATAAGTTTATTTTGATGCCAACAATTAAAAAATTATAGTTTTTCATAATTTCATTTCCATGAATTTTGAAGACCCCCTCATATGTACAAGGGCATTCATTGCAGCACTATGTGAAAGATAGGCAATAGTCAATAAGGTTAACTGGATAATCACATAACCAACCACATGATAGGATAGAGTAAAAGTCCTCTGCTCAGATGAGAACTGCAATGAGGGTGGAGTGGGCATTTGATACAGTGGTTAAGATGCTGCTTGAGAGACCTGCATCTCATATCAGAGTATATGGGCTCAAGGCCCAGGTGTTCCACTTCCACTTTCTGCTTCTTGGTCATGTGCACCCTGTGAGGCAGCAGGTGATGGCTCAGGTACTTGGCTGTCTGCTGCCCACCTGGGAGACCCTGGTGGAGTTCTGGCTCTGTGGCTTCCACCTGGCCCAGCTCTGACCATTGTGGGCATGTGAGGAGTGAACCAGCAGGTGAGAGGTCAGTGTTTTTGGCTCTCTGCCTTTCAAATGAAATAATAATAAATTAACAATTTTAATTCAAAGCAAGAACTTTCAATGGTTAGTTCCTTCATTGAAATTTTGGTTAAGATGGAGTATCACAAAAACAGATACACTTTAAACATACTATTTGGAACTACACTAACATTGTAGAATTATTGGTTGATCGTTTGTTGCTAAGTCAGGCTTTACTTTGAACCAGAATCTATTTCTTTGCTGAATCCAGCCCTGCTCTTTCTTGCCGTAGCCACATCTACAGTCTCTCTCTTCACCTGCCCACACTGGTCCCAGTTTTTCCACCTTGCTTACACTGGCCCCCTGGTCTTCTTCCTTTCTCCTGCCTGTTTGCATGGCTGGCTCTTTCTCATGCCTGAAATGCCACTTCTTCCAAGATGCCTAGAGAGTTCCCACACCACGTGAGCTTGCCGTGGTGAACCAACAAGCTGCCCCTGACCAGATGCTGAATCTGCCACTGCTCTCATCTTGGACTTCCCACTTCCAGAACTGGGAGAAATCAGAAGCTGCCCAGTTCATGGTATTTTGTTGCAGGAGCCCAAATGGCCCAAGACGCTGAATAGTTAACCCTAGCATTGGCTTGCTCCAAAGAGGGAGAGAGCAGAGCTGCAATGCACAGCTGTCTCCGCTGGAGGCAATGTGGTATTTTGCAGTCAACACAGGTTAGTGGTACGCCGAGGACTGCCTTCAGGTGAGGCACGCTTGTTGGCCAGGGCAATTCTCTGCAGAAAAGGAGCAGCTGGGAGCCTCAGCTGTGAATGCTTAGGGCCGCTGGAGGATGTGGGAGCTGTCCAGAAAAAAATAAAAAAGGTATCTGAGCCTTTTAAAGGCACACAACATCGACCCACGATGGGAACCAAGAAGACTGCCATGCTACCTCATAATAGCATGGATATTATGGCTTTTGCCCTTCAGGGTCCACCTTTGGAGCTCCGGTTTGGGTGGGGTTGTCTCCCCCAAACTCACATGGTGGAACCTAACACCTAAAGAGATAGTATTAAGAGGTCGGGCCTTTAGAAGTAATTAAGGTACAAGGGTTGAATCAGAGCTGGCATAAAAGGGGGCCGCCAGAGCCTGGTCGCTCCTTCCGCGTCTGAGGACGCCCAGTGGGGCACAGTGTCGGAAGCCCTCCCAGCTCCTGCGTCTGCTTGTGCCTTGACGTTGGACTTCCGGCCCCCCACAACGTGAGTAAGTGAATTTCTGTTTTTATGAATCACCTAGTCTAACATATTTGTTACAGCAACCTGATGAACTGAGATAGGTGGGGTCACTCCCACCCACCAACATTGCTGCGAAATTCATGGCAGTGTAACAATGGGGAATGGAGAGACTTTCTGGTGCTCAGGTACCCAAGAAATGTTCATACACCTCCTATCCTTAGTTACTGGTTGCATCACTCTGTGAATTTCCTTCAGAGCACTTGCCGTAGCCTGTAATTGTCTCATTTGTTTTATGTCTGATACCAGGATGTAAGTTCCATAAGAATAGGAACTTTATTTTGTTGGCTCACTGCTGTAGCCTAGGAATCTATTGGTAGCTTGGGAGATAGCATGAATCCAATAAATACTAATTGCATTCCAGATAGAGCTCCAAATAAGCAAAGGCACAGAAATAAGAAGGCGGGAAAATGTAGGTCAGGAAGAGAGCTCTAGACCAGAGATTCTCAAACTGTGGCCCCTGGACCGGCAGCGTTCATGTTACATGGGAATTAGAAAAGCAGACTCTTGGGTTCCACTCCAAGCCTAGCGCATCTGAAACTCTGGGGGTGGCTTAGCAACCTGTGTTTAACAAGACCCCCAGGTGGCTTTGATGCCCAGGAGAATCTGAAGCCCACTGTTTGGGACCGATTTGACTAACACGTGGGGGTTATGTAGGGTAGATGGTAGTAGGTGCAGTAGTAAAGGAAGAAATTCAGGACCATGCGATTCTGATAGGACAACATATTGACTTTTTAATTTGGTGATTCTGTGTTGGAGGTTTGCTTTTACTGTTCTGAAACACAATCAAGAAGAGGAAGAAAATGTTAATTTGTCTTCTTGTTGTTTTGGAAGAACCATTAATGTCTTTGGATCCTGGATATCTTTGCTGACGGCTAGGAGGCTGGAGTGGGTGGAGTTAATGATATTTCGGCTTCTCAGGCCAGGAGGGGATGTGTCACTCTAAAGATCTGCCTGATTATTCCTACCTCAGTCTCATCCACAACAACCCTTTGCCTTACACACCCAGTTTTTGAGATTAAACTTGGGTTGTAAACATAGTTTAAATTCCTAAAAAATCTGCAAACGTAGGACAGAGACTTCCCAGATAAGCCACATTCAGTTTCTGCTATTATTAATATCTTCCGTGAATACAGTATATCTGTCACACTTAGTAAACCAATACTGATATGTTATTTTTAACTAGAGTCCACATTTTATTCAGATTTCCTTAGTGTTTATTTAATGTTCTATGTTCTGTCCCTGGACCCATCCAGGATCCTGCACTGCATTTACTGGTCATGTCTTCTTAGGCTGCTTTTGGGTGTTTTCTTGATTTTGATGGCTTCGACAGAATTGATGGTATTGATTGGCATTTGTGGACTGTCCATAAACTTGGATCTGTCTGATGCTTTCCTGTATCCTGTCTGATGACGGTGTGGGGGAGGTAGATGACAGAGGTGCACTGTTTTCATCCTATGGTGTCCAAGGTGCCTACTACCAATGTGGTTTATCATTGCTGCTGTTGGCCTTCATGTGGAACCTAGGCTAGGAAAGCTACGGAAAGAGGAATGATGAGTGAAATGCTACACAAGGAAGCTTTTCAGAACTTGACCTTTCCTTAGATTTGGGTGGGATGGTTGGGCTAAAAGGCAAAGGACAGAGAACAGCCGAAACCTCTGCAAATTCTCTCGTGTAAGGCTGGGCACAGACTTAGTCTATGATAAATGCAGCGGAGCCACAGGGACCTGTGCAGGTCAAGACGTCTAATCCATAGTCAGTGACCTCCCTTAGGAGCTCGGGGAAGGTTGGGCCAAGGAGAGCCCTCTCGGCAGAGGTTCCTGCTGCCCTGCTACACAGGAGCCCAGAGGGGTGGTTGGCTCACAGTCCCTGCTGGTTGCCTCTGCCGCTCAGGCCACCTGGGAGACTTCCTTCCAGAATTCTGTACAGGTACCCAGAGGGGCCAGAATCTTCCTGGGACCTTGGGCTCCAAGTTTGGGGGTACTGTGGGAGAACTTGGGGGTATTCCTCAGCATTTGGGAAAGCAGTGGATGCCTGGAGTCAGCTGGGAGAATGGTGGCTGAGATTCCGTTAGGTAAGGTGCCTTTGCCTATAGAAAGAACTGAGGGCCACACATGCAATGTTAACAGTTTCTCTCTGGACCGTGGGCTTCCGAGTTGGACTGGTCCCACAGACCAGATGCCTAGGACACCAGATATGTATTGTGTCAACGTTCTGGAGGTGAGAAGTCTGACATCAAGTGTCGGCAGAGCCATGTTCCCTCTGAGGACAGAGTGGAGCCTTCCTTGCCTCTGCCTAGCTCTGTGATGATCCTCCCTCTTGCTGGGTGGTTGGTTACGGCTCTGGCTTTTGCCTTGGTGTTCACAAGGCCTGTCTGTGCATCTGTGGCCCCATTTCCCCATGCTTGGAAAGACAACCATCAGATGGGATTAACAGCCCACCATGGTCCGGTGAGACCTCACCCTTACTGATGACACATGCCATGGCCCTATTCCCATATTCCCAAGGGCCCTATTCCCTATTCCCATGTCCGCTGGGCAGACATGAACTCGGGAGGATACTCTTCAGCCCTATGGAAAGGTGAGCATATTTACTTTTTCATGTATTTCTATCTGATCTGAGTTCCTTTTGGCAAAAGAACAGAACATGTGACCGTTATCGGTGTTCCTTGTGTTACTTCTCTATGAGCCCAAACCAAACAAACAAAACCCACAGTCCCTGCCACCGATTCGGTCTGTTCGACTTTGGAAAAAATTAAGACAAACTGCGTATGTGGAAGGAGCCAGTGCTGTCCGGGGACACTCAGAAAAGGTTCCTTGTGCCAATCACGTTGCTGTGTGCTGGGGGCCTCTCTACACACCCCGCCAAACCCTGGGGAAGCCGCGGGGAGGAGGGTGGCTACAGAAGTCACGGGAAATGCTCAGGCTGAGAGCGAGGCTGGGGGCAGTGTTCCATCTTGCTGAGGGCTGGGCTGCTCCCTGCCTGGCCCCGGGCTTTCCCAGGGACTCTGCGGGGCTCTCTGCCGGGGTTCTCTGCGGCAGCATCCTGTTCTGAGCGCCGTGGGAGGGCAGTTTGGACAAGCGTGGAGCGTGATCCCGGAAGCCGCACTCAGCCTAGCTGGGTAAACACTCCCGGGGAGTCAGCCTGTTTACCCAGCCTGTCTCAGGTGCCGGGGGCCCTGTTTGGAGGCGATGTCTGTCCTGCCAGCCACACCCCGGGCTGTCCTTTATTAGTCACAGCACACGCTAACCCCTGCTGGCTTCTGTTCCCCTGATGATCTGCACGTCCCGCCGCACAGCAGCGCTCGCTCACCCCTCCCTGGGGCGAGCTGGGCTGCGCTGCGTCTTCCGTGCAACACGTGCTGAAGGAGCAGCTGCGAATCGGGTGTACAGCTCGGATAGTCAGCATGACCGAGTTTAAAAAAAAAAAAATCCCCCAGACGTTTCTGCTTCTGGGTGCCAAGGACAGAAAGTGAGCAGGGGAGAGAGAAGGAATCCGTGGCGTGTTTTGCAGAATCCAAAGTTCCGTCTGCTGCTTTTATGGGGCGCTGGTGTTTCAGGGATGCTTTTTTTGTTTTGTTTTGAATGTGAGAGCATCCTGTTTGGAGTCTGGGGCTTTCAGTGGAGAGTTTTGGCTCTTAAAAAAAACAAATGGTTCTTTAAGGGGCGGATGGAATGAGTGTTCTTTAAACAACTGTTCCTGGGCTGAACACTCTGGTAGAATGTCAATACCAAGTTCAGTCCCACATGATAAAGCACAGACAGGCTTTTATCCTTTCCTACAGTTATTTAACCCTTTACCCGGGGATGAAGGGCAGCAGAAAGCTGAGGACAGCCACAGTGTGCCTCTCTGTTAAACAAGGTTCCCTCTGACTGGAACACCACGCCTGAGGGCTCCCAGGTCCTTTCCATATCACTGGTCTCGCCCAGCACCACCATCATGACCCATTTCGCAGATGAGAAAACAGTTGAGTAACTTGCCCCCAAGCCGCAGGCATTGGCGACTGGAGCCCAGCTTGGAGTGACTGCAAAGCTTGGAATCTGGACCCACACTAAGCTGCTCCCACAGCAGTTGGGCGCCGGGCTGCCGCCGCCCTTGGAAGAGCCCAAGCAGAGGTCGAGAGAACAACAGCCATTGGGAGCCCTGAGGGGACGCGCTTTCCATTTTTCCCCTCACCACTCACTTGCCGCAAGGCACGCAGCCGCTCATGGCTCATGCAGTTTTCAGAACCATGGGGGACCCGCTGGGGGGCACACCGCACCTCAGGGGGTTTCCACTGTTTCTCCAGTGGGCACCAGCCACAACATCATATTTTTGGCAGGCCAAGATTTGAATGAACCTGCTAAGGAGAAGTGCCAGCCAGCCACAGGATGCTAAAGGCAGCCCTGGCCTAGAGCTTTGGCCAATCTGGGCATTCCAGTGGCACATGGCCTGCGCCAGGGTGGAGTTAGAACAGAGGGGGGATTGGGGAGCCTGCTTTGTCCTGTGTAGTGCTCATAGATGGTGGGTGTATAAGCCTGGCCTCACCCAGCAGGTGCCCTCCAGGCCCACACCTGTCTGTCCATTTACCATAACACTCACCCTGTGAGGGTGTAATTATCTTCAGTAGGAATATGCAGAGAAGCACAAATAAAAAATAATTCTCACCCATATTCTTGGTTAGCCAGTGTTGACCTATTTACTTCTGGTTGTATTGTCTGTCTATACCTCTAAAAAATAAATGACATGATGTATAGTACACTGTTCTGTTTGCAATTATTTTTTTCCAATTATTGCAATCTGGACTAAGATACAGCCCCATGATTGGCATCCAAATCACAATTCCCAGTCTTTTATTCAGAGACAGCATTATATTTGCTGTGTCTTCCTTCCGGCATTAAAAAAAAACCATATATACATAAAATATAGAGAATAAAATATGTAGAATATTTGTGTGTGTGTGTGTTCTTTTCTCTACATGCTATCATGCTGCACGTATTACTATGTAACTTGGGATTTTCATGTCCATTTTGTTATACACTGATGGACTTTATTCCTTTTCATGGCTCAAACAGTGGTGCACGTCTTATTTATGGGTAAATACATTTGCATCTTCAATGCTATGCTGTTCTGAACAATGCTGAAACAGCCCCACGAGTAGGCAGGGCTCCCACGCTGCACAGCACCCCGAAGCTCCATTGAGAGCGCTGTGAATGCGCCCCTCTGAGGCTCTGCAGCTCCCAGCCTGCCCTCTGTGCTTGGCGGCTCTTGCTCCCGTCCCCTCCATTCATTCTTTTAAGAATATTTATTGAGTGCCTACTGAATGCCGGACATTGTTCTGTGTTTTTGCTCCTGTTGATGTATTTAGGCCTATGAAAATACTAAGAAATAGTGCTGTTTTAACTATTTTTATGTTTCAAAGGAGGAAACTGAAGGGGGCTGAGAGAACTCACTGGCTGCTCACAGCGTGTAAAATGCAGAACTAGTATCAGAGGCTGGGTGCTAGACATTACCCTTTCAGCCCCTCTCCTCTCAGAGACTGCTGCCCGCTCACCTGTGCACGCTGAGAACTGGAATCCTGGGGGGTAGGAAGCAGAGTTGACTTGTCCAGTGCCCAGATACTGCCTGGCCCCCATTAGGGGCTCAATAATGCTCTTTGAATCACTTTATTCATTGTTGAATGCCCCTTCCCTAATCAGTTTTCCCTCTTCTTCCCCATAGACAAAAGTGCTTTAAAGTTATCTACAGAAAAATGGAATTAAAAGATGTTTATTTTGGTGTAAAAAAAAGTCAAATCCGGTTATTTCATAATGCATTTTTTAAGACCCTTTGTATGCATGAATTTCAAAGTACTTTTGCACCAAAATAAACTTAGCTCTTCATTCTATTTTCCAGGAACTTTTTGAAGCAACGTCCTTCCCGTCTCCTTCCCCGTATCTTTGCAAGCTTTCCCCCAGGCTTTGCAAAAAGTGCACAAACATGTGGCTTCCCAAGGTGCTCTGATTTGGGAAGGCGCACTTTCCCACAGGGCCAAGACCGGTCAAGGAGGTACTGCTGGATTCATACATCTGCTACAAAGTGCTTCTAATTCTGTCGTTCAGCTGTCCGGCACGTAGGCAACTTCCTTTTAGAAGTTGGTGGTTGTCACTAACCAGGTGCTGATTTGCGGAAATGCAACCGAGTCCCCAGCGCTGGCGCGCGCGGGAGAGGTGGTTGAAAACGGACGCCCCAGCCCCCTCTAACTTGTTGCCCTCTGCTTCCCCAGGCCGCCCCGGGCAAGACCCCTTGCAGCTGTCCTACCCCTCCCCGCAGCCACTGCACACGTCAGCGGGCCTCAAAGAAGGAAAACACATCAGGGCTACGTAGAGAAACACGTTCCTGCTCAAAAGGACAGCAGGTCTGGCTCTGCCCTCCTCCGCCCCCTCACCCTCAGGCCCCCTCTTCCAAGCTGGCCAGCACAGAAGGGGGCTCTGCCGGGGAAGGGCAAGCCCCAACGTGCAGATGGCTTGCAACACGGACAGCCTTGAGATGCGGGCAGCGGGAAATCCCGAGGAGCCCTTTCTGGGGGCTGCGGGCGCGGAGCCCGGAGGGAACGCGCGCGGGTCCTGGCGCTGCCCTGGAACGCGCTGACTCACGCGCTGGTACGTGAGCCGCGCGCCGACCGCCATGGGCTGGGCCGGACAGCCCTGCGGCCAATGCCGTCCTCGCGGACGCGGGTATTTTGTTTATTCCAGGGCCGGCGCCAAGCGTCTGGCCCCGGGCCCCAACCCGGGCGCGCCCAGGCAGGACTTTAGCCCCAACCCAGCCAAGGCTGCCTTACTAGTAGGCGATTTTGATGCCTTTACAGCTTAAGGGCTACAGCGGGCGTTGTGATCTTCTATCGGTAGTGATCCCACCGGAGTCCCGGGGTTGTGGTGGTGGTGGGAGGGTGTCTGCCCGGGACACCGTGGCTCCTGGGGGAGCCTTCCTTGGTCACAGGATACAGGGGTGGGGTGGGGGTGGGAGGTGGTGGGCTGTGAGAGCTGCACCATGCGTCCCTGGAAAGCTGTGTCACTTGTTTGCTCATTTCGGGGAAGCCTTGGAGAAGTGGTTTCTATGGAGGCACTGTGAACGAATGGGAGGTTAATTCATATGGAAATTCTGTCCTTGGACACCTAGGTTACAGGAGCGAGATCCTATGCACAGAGCTAAGCCATTTGTAGAGTTTGGCCTATTTGGGAGATAGTGTTGCTCTGATTTTTTTAAGGGGGGCGGGGCTTTCCCTGAATCCCTTGGAAACACAATAAACCCAGATGGGTGAGCCTTGGCTTGGGATGCGTGCATCTCACGTATGAGGGCAGGGGTTGGAGCCCCGGCTTTGCCTCCAGTCCAGCTTCCTGCTGATGCTTAGGCAGGGAGGCAGGTGAGGGGGTCCAGCCTTTGAGTGCCTGCCACCGACATGGGAGACCCAGGTTGAGTTCCGGGTCCTGTTTTCCACCTGGCTAAGCCCTGAGGTGTTTACTAGTGTATGGAAGATCTCTGTTTCTCTCTGTCGCTCTGCCTTTCAAATAAATAAATAAATACATAATAAATAAAAGAATAAAGGATAGGGGACCAGGGTCGTGGCCTAGTGGGTTAAGCCGTGGCCTGCAGCACAGCCATCCCATACTGGATCCTGTCCTGGCTGCTCCACATCCAATCCAGCTCCTTGCTAATGGCCTGGGAAAAGCAGCAGAAGATGGCTGAAGTGCTTGGGGCCCTGTCCCCAAGTGGGAGCCTGGTGGAGGCTCCTGGCTCCTGGCTCCTGGCTCCTGGCTCCGGATCGGCCCAGCTCCAGCCTTGCAGCAATTTGGGGGAGTGAAGCAGCAGATGGAAGACCTCTCTCTCTGTCTCTCCTTTTCTCTCTGTGACTCTGCCTTTGAAGTGAATAAGTAAATCTTAGAATAAAGCATAAAGGAGAAGAAAAGAGTCCTATGATCCAATACTCACATACTGACAGTATTAGTGTTTCAGATATATTTCTTTCCAGGGATTTTCAAAGTTAGTGTGTGGTTTTGATTATGCTAAAAACTGTGTTATTTTGTAATGTTTACCCTGCTGCATGTTAGGACATACACAATTTCCCATGTCATTAAATTTTTATAGTCATTTTATGAACATATTATATTTTTAACAGTTCCCCTATTGCTGTTAATTTAGATTGCTTCCTTTTTTTTTTTTTTTTTTTTTTTTTTTTTTTTTTTTTTTAGCTAAGCCATGCTCAAGTGAATATGGTATGTAAATATTTGATCACCTTATTACCTGTCTGCTTAGCACGGGTTTCCTGAAGTGGACTTTTTAGGTGTGAGAGAAACACTTTCATGACGAGATCACATTGCTAAGTGGCAATTTGCATGGAGGCACGGGCTGGCCCTGCCTTCTCACTTCACACTTTGTGGCATCATCAGTATGTTGTGCAGAGTTGTGTATAAGATTTATGTATTGATTTGAAAGAGTGACAGAGAAGAAAAGACAAGGAGAGAAAGATAGTTTGCATTTGCTGGTTCACTCCCCAAATGGTTGCCATGGCTGGGTCTCAGCCAGGCTGAACCCAGGAGCCTGGAACTTGACACAGGTCTCCCACATGGGTACCAGGGGCCCATGCACTTGAGCCTTCTTCCACCACCTTTCCAGGCACATGAGCAGGGAGCTGGATCGGAAGTGGAGCTGCAAGGACTCAAACCCATGCTCTGATAGGGGATGCTGGTGACAAAGTGGCAGCTTAACCTGCTGTGCCATTATGCTAGCCCCGGGAGCTGGGTCTGAAAGTGCAATGCAGAGTGAATGAAAGATGGAAAATAATTTTCCCTTATAGCAGCACTTGCCTAGGAAATGGCCAAACTAAAGATTGTGTTTCAACTGGTTCTAACCAGCCAAAACTGGTAAAAGACTGGGAACTTTAAGAACCACCATCCCCCACCCCAGGATCTGATTGAGGACTCCTTCCTGACTGGTGACGCCTGTCAGAGTGCTGGTTTTCATTTGCATAACCACCACGAGGCACTCACCCTTCTAGAACAAAGAAGTCGGAACTCTCCTCCCTGTGGAAACTATACTACAGTGTTCTCCATTGGGTTATGTGCCCTTGTCTGGTAAATCAGTAGACTCCATAGTGATTTATTTACTTATTTTAAGTACCTCTAGGGGGTCTTGGTCTTACTCTTTGACATGCACATCGCTGAAATGAAATACATAAAACAACAGCTTAGAGTTCTACATCCAGTTTAAAGGCACATTAGTCTTGCGGACTAACACTGTGGGTTAAACCACCACTAGTGCTGCCAGCATTCCATATTGGAGCACCAGTTCAAGTCCTGATCTAGCTCCCCCTAATGCACCTGGGAAGGCCGTGGATGATGGCCCAAGTACTGCCCCCCCCCCCCCCCCCCCCCCCGTGGGAGATCCCAGTTCCTGGCTTCCCCCTGACCCAGCCCTGGCTGTTGCAGCCATCTGGGGAGCGAACCAACAGATGGAAGATCTCTTTCTCCCTCTGTCCCTCCTCTCTTCTGTGACACTCTGCCTTTCCATCAGTAAATAAATAAATGCTTGAAAAAAAAGTCCAATTGCTTCTTTGCTAATATTGCATAGAACCATCTTAATAACCTTTGTTATTTAACGGATTAAAATATGAGATAACTTTTTGCCTATTAAGTGAAGTAGACTGAATTTGAAATACAAATGTGATTTTTTTACTTACTTAGAAATTGTTTTTCTATCAATTTATATGGTCCATTTAGAAGACTAAGAATATTGCAAAGTAAATTTTTGGTGATATTTTTAAAGTGAAGCAATGCCAGAAAGATTCTCAAGCAACACATTGTTTTGATCTATTACATTCGTGAAGTAGTTGTTGGTTTAAATGACTGGTTTTTGGAGATGTTTGAGGGTAGAGTGGGTAGTTGCTAGTTGCTGGAATTACCTAAGTCAAGGCTATTTGATCCCTTGGAACAGATTGAACTATTTGATGAGAGTGAACTAATGATCTTTAATTTCCCTTAAGATGTTGAGACTTAATGATTTTGTAACTTATCCAAAGATAGGCTAAGCAGGTTTTGGAGGGGCTATTTGTCTTACTACTACTACAAAAGACTGACAGGCTCCTACAGAAATCTGAGGACTCACAACTAAAGGATGATTTCCTGAAGCTATTGCCTTTTTTTACACTTTTAAAGAAAAGCCCAGGGTGGTTGCAAAATGTGAATGTGCTTTTGGCTGCAGCTGAATCCTGGTCCTTTAGAATTTATTTACCAAAAAGAAATGGGCATTGCCACTGTAAGTTTTACGTGAAGGACATAGATTTTGCAACCTTTCTCTAATTCAGCATTTGGCCCCTTCTATGTAATAAAATCCAGAAACTTCTATTTTTGCATATTTATTCTTTATTACATCTTTATTGTTGTCGATTATTACATACTTAAATACACATAAGAATGTGTCACAATACATAAAAGACATGAACTGTATTTTATGGGTAATTTAACAGTCTGTTTTTTCTAAGGTGGCTGCTTATGCGATTTTCAGTTTTGTGCTGACTTTGGAAACTGCCACCAACACACACATCAACTCCACTGTGATGGAGTTGATTACCGTTTCTTGACACTTTGCATAAATTATGTAGGTCTTATTGCAGAACAGTACCCCAAACCTGGGTGCGCCACCACATGTTCAGAGAGCCAATCACTGCCACCAGGCTGGTGGAAGAAAGTAGGTATTTATTGCAAAGAGCAGAGCAAGGAGACCTGTAGCTATTGCTTAATTCCTGTGTCCCTGAGGAGTTAGGGGTGAAGGTTCTTACAGATTAAAAATGGGATTAAAAGGTACATGTTCAGCACATGTTCAAGTTCTTGGTTGGTTAATGGTGTGCTTGACCTTTGACTGGTTGATGCGTGCTCTTTAGAGGATTTTTAGGATAGTCAGGTGAGCTTCAGTTGGTCTGTGGGGTTACATGTGGCCCAAGTCTGCCCTCGACCTGGACCTGGAATTTTCCCTCCTGGACCTGGAATTCCCCTCCACAAACCCCTCTAGATACTACTGCCCAACAGAGGTTTATCTATTGGGGAATTAAATGACTTTTTGAGTCTGACTTTTTGAGTTGGCCAGCTGTAACACTCCCTCAGTTCAGTGAATTTCTTTTGATAAAGGATAGACAAGGACACCTTGGACTAAGGGAGACAGACATTATAGGGGTTTGAGTGCAGTCTCATATGTAATAATGTATGAGAGCGATGTGTGTTCTCACAGCGGCTGTATTGCTGTTATTAAAATGTTCAAGGTGATAGAAAATGGAACTAAGAAGTTTATTTTGGTGCAAAAAAAATTTTTTTTAAAGTCATTCATTTATTTGAAAGAGTTAGAGAGAGGGAGGGACAGAGTAAGGGATTTTCCATCCACTAGTTCACTCTCCAGATGGCCACAACAGCTGGAGCTGGGCCAGGATGAAGCCAGGAGCTTCCTCTAGGTCTCTCATGTGGGTAGCAGGGGCCCAGGTACTTGGGCCATCTTCTGCCGCTTTTCCCAGGCCATTAGCCGGAGGCTGGTTTGGAAGTGGAACAGCTGGAACACAAATTGGTGCCCATACGGGATTCTGGCATTGCAGATGGCAGTTTTAGCCACTACACCACAACACCAACCCTGCAAAAATAATTTTTGGGATCTATGAGAGATCTTCAAAACATTTATGAAAATGTATATTATGAAAAAACTCTGTGTGGGCTTTCAAAATTATCTGTACCCAAATAAACTTATCTTTGAATTTTTTTGGTTTTGGAGGCCCCTTGTATTTAATCCTGTCCACTCCCTGGAGGGCAGGATAGGGACAGGATACAAATTTTGTGGGAGAGGGAGCAAGCAGGATCTGACTGTACCTTATTCCTAGGGTTTAGTGCTTGATATTCTACAAAGTCTGAATTGAGTTGAATGTACTAAATGCCAAGTAGAAAAAAACAGACACAACAATGTGCAGGACATTGTGGGTCTGTGAACGTTGAGAAAGCTGGCAGAGGTGTGAAATGACTTGTGGACCTTCTAAGAGCCAGACCCTAAGCTGGCATATCACAGGCTTTTCCTCATTTAATCCTGAAACTGCTCTTCGAGAGCGTCTTGTTTTGCTCTTCCAGAAGAGGGATCCAGGGTTCAGAAAGGTCAATTAACTTAGTCAACCAGTAAATGAGAGGACTGGGATGTGCTCTAAATTTATGCCGACTTGAAAAGTGCCCTTGTTTCTTTTGACCATGATGCCTGCCCTGCAGGGAGGGTGTGTTGGTTTAGGAAGGGACTTGGCTCCATTAACTTGGAAGCATTTTTTTTGTTTGTTTGTTTCTCCCTCCTCCAGCCCCTCCCCCCAATAGATTTGACTTTGGCGTGGTTTTTTTTTTTTTTTTTTTTTTTTTTTTTTTTTTTTAGGGTACTCAGAGTAATTGGGGAAAGTGAAGAGGCCAGGGAGAGGATGGAGCAAGAAGAGAGGATAAGAAAAAAAAAAAACTTTGAATTGTGGCTTAGGATTTTGACTGGAGATGAAACAAAAAAATGAGATTAGCCAATGAACTGTTTGTAAACCCATTAAATGAAGACATGGCGTGTAGCGGCACTGGAGTGAGGAAGAACTAGCAAGAGCACCTGTGCCAAGGAGCAGCAAGCCATTGGTTCAGCAGGGTCTGCTTGAGCGGGTGCCCGCCGGGCAGGGATCCGCCACGCCGTGGTTTACTACCGCTAGCTTATGAATGGAGCAAGCCAGCGAGGAGAAGGTGCAGGGACGTCTGCCAAGGGATGTTGTGGGATGTAGAGGATGCTTTCAGGCGGGGAGAGGGAGCCAGAGGGAGGGAGGAAGTGAGCTTTTCCTGTGGGTGGATTCCATCCAAATGGGAACCCAAATATGGCCTCCAAGAGTGGGAGGGTTCCAGGAAAGGGGCTGTATAACCAGGAGCCCTAAACCTAGGACCATTCCTAAGCTGAGTGGGTGTGGACTCCTTGGAAAACTCATTATTACAAAGAATTATCAATTTCTTTAAAAAAAAAAATGCCTGAGAAAGGTTTAGAAGGTGTGAGAAGACATTTC
Organism: Oryctolagus cuniculus; assembly: GCF_051225735.1. Lineage (NCBI taxonomy): Eukaryota > Metazoa > Chordata > Mammalia > Lagomorpha > Leporidae > Oryctolagus > Oryctolagus cuniculus. Next base: position 41,479,464 of record NC_142878.1, read on the forward strand.
TGGGTCAATGGCTGAGGCTGGCAGCCAGACCTCGGCAGTGTCCTGTGCCTGGTGATGGACCAGCTGTCCTGCTGTGCCTGAGCTATCCCAGGTTGGCACCGACAGTCCAGTCCTTCGGAACCCTCAGGACGTGGCTCACCTGCTGTTCCCACACGGTGGCTTCCCCCCTTCACACCCTGTTGCCAATGGTCACATCCCATTTCCCCATAACATACATCATTTCCTGAAATCGGCTTGCTTGTTTATTATTTCTTTTCCAAAAACTAGAATAAAAGCTCAATGATGGCAGCGACTTTGGCTTTTTCACAGCTCTATTCCCCCAGGATAGAACAGGGCCAAGGGGCCGGCATTGTAGCAGGGTGGGGTAAGCCATCGCCTGCAATGGCTGCATCCCGTATTCAAGCACTAGTTCCAGTTTTGGCTGCTCTGCTTCTGATCCAGCTCCCTGCTAATGTGCCTGGGTAAGCAGCTGAAGATGGCCCAAGTGCTTGGGTCCCTGTTACCTATGTGGGAGACCTGGATGGAATCCCAGGCTGCTGGCTTTGGCATGGACCAGCCCCAACCATCTGGAGAGTGAACCAGCAAGTGAAAGATCTTTCTCGGTCTCTCCCTCTTTTTCTGTCACTCTGCCTTTCAAATAAATCAATGTGAAAAAATCAAGACAGACAAACACAGAAGGTCCTCATGCATCTGTTGAATGAATGGACACTTTTCTTTTTTAGTTTCAGGCTCTATGCTTAGCTCTGGACATACTGAAAGAATGAGAAAAACTAGAGACATGCTTGCACTCATGAAGCAGAGAGTTTAGTGGAAGAAAGAAAATGTCCTGACATTTTCAACTACCCGTGTAAGGTTACAGCTGGGGTGAGCGCACAGATCAAGAGGGGCCTGAAGAAGAGGCGCCGGTGTGTAAGAAGGTAAGATGCTGGGTGGAGCCTGGGACACGGGGCCAGTGGAGGCTGCCAAGGGCAGGCACGATTGCGTTGGGTCTGAAGGATGGAGAAAAAACACTTTCTAGGAAGAAGGAACTACACGTGTGGAAGCCCTGTAGCAGAATGGAGTAGGCTTGTTTAGAAAACCACAAGCAAGCGGTCTGGTTGGCGTGCAGGAAGCCCGATGACTCATGGGGCACCCCGGGGCCAGGTTGGAGAGCTGAGCACAGCCAAGCCACCCGGGCCTTGCACATCCTTGGGGAGGATTTGACTATTTCCTCTAAAAATGATAGGGAATCATCAAAGGGTGTGTGTGTGTGTGAGAGAGAGAGAGAGGGGATGATCTTTGATTTGAAGTGAGCATTCAGTAGATGACTCGGGTTTTTCCATCTGAGTGGCTAAAAGGTTCAAGTTAGCCATGGAGAGAGCAATGAAAATATCAATAATTATAAAAGGTAGCTCATATAATCTTAGCTCTCGTCTTCTACTGATGGAGTACCTATGGCATTCATGGTGGGAGAGTGGAGGATAAAATTTTTGACCAAGTAGTGTTTTGAGGAATCTTTCTGGAACTTGGTACTGAAGAAAGAATATAAACAGTGAAACCACTGTATTGAAAGCCCTCATGGAGGCTTTGTGGGAAGAGCAAAAAGAAACCACATGAATGTTCTTTTCCCTTAGGGAGCTTAGATGTTTAATGAGAAGACAGGCCCAGAAACACGTCCAACGAGTACTGGTGCCTCGAGATCCCCAGGCCACAAGAATGGACAGCCTCCCCAGAGCAAGGTCTGGGTTTCAATCATTTTGCTCCCCTGTCACTTAGCCAAGTGCCTTGCCCAAGATCCATGCCAACAGATGAATGAATGAATGTAGCTGCGCCTGACTCACTCAGGAGGGAAAACAATTAGTAGGCTGAGCAGAACATTTTCCAGAGTGCATCTGACAGAGTGGCAGCTACAGGAGGCCAGGGCTTTGTGCGCACTGTTTGGCGGTTCACTGCTGTGTCCCCAACACCTCGTACGTCATTGCTCAGTAATATCTATGGAGTTGACAAATTCATTAGCTTAAGTGAGAACCTCTGCAATGAGTAGAGGATTTCATGAAGAATTGCTTAAGTACACTAATGGTCCCACCGTGGCACAGAGGCACACCTCAGCGTCTGGAGCCTGTCCCAGACGAAGGCCACCTGCTGAGGTGGTGAAGGGAAAGCAAGCCTGGCTCTTCCACCAGCGAGATGCGTGCCTTTGGGGAAATTATTTAATCTCACCTGTGAAATGGGTATAATAGTAGCCCATACCGGCCGGTGCCGCGGCTTACTAGACTAATCCTCTGCCTTGCGGTGCCGGCACACCGGGTTCTAGTCCTGGTCAGGGCGCCAGATTCTGTCCCAGTTGCCCCTCTTCCAGGCCAGCTCTCTGCTATGGCCAGGGAGTGCAGTGGAGGATGGCCCAAGTGCTTGGGCCCTGCACCCCATGGGAAACCAGGAGAAGTACCTGGCTTCTGGCTTCAGATCAGCGCGGTGCGCTGGCTACAGCGTGCCGGCCGTGGTGGCCATTGGAGGGTGAACCAACGGCAAAAGGAAGACCTTTCTCTCTGTCTCTCTCTCTCACTGTCCACTTTGCCTGTCAAAAAAAAAAAAAAAAAAAAAAAAAAAACTTGCCCATAGCTCAGAATTCCGTGAGAACAATGGGCTAATGTGTGTGAATTCCGTAGGGTAGTGCCTAATGCGGCATCAGTACCTCCCCCCATAGTTTTCCGAGTGCTTGACATGTACCGACTCTTTGACCCTTCACAACCCTGTGACATAGGTACTACCATGACCACCACTTTCCTGAAGGCGATCTGTGGCAGTAACTCCTTGTGCTGGCTAGAGATCGGGAGATTTTGCAGGAAGGAATGACTTGATCTAACTGATGTTTTAGGAAGATCACTGTGTCTACTTTGTTGAAAACAGACTGAGGGTGAGGCAGCGGGCTGTCAAGGATGCACTCAGTGGTGCCCCTTAGGAAACTATAGCAGGAATCCAGGTCAGACTGAACACTGGCTTCTCTCACGGTGATATCAGTGGTCGAGTGGTTGGCATGAAAAAGAATATAATTCAGGATATCTTTGGAAACTAGGATTTGCTGATGGAGTAGCTGGCTGGGAAGGGTGAAAAAGGTGACTCATGAATGACCCCAGGATATTGGATCCAATCACCTGGAAGAATGGTCGTTACTATTAAGTGGAGTAGGAAACACTGTAGCAGAGAGGGTTTAGGGTGTACAGTTGGAGGTGCCTCTTTGTCACAGCGCTCTGTCACCCCAGCTGAGATGATGAGTAGGGGAAGTGCGAGTTTGCAGTACAGAATTCCAGCTGGAGCTAGGAACATGTGAGTCATTAGCCTGTGGATGATCGTATACGCCGTGTGTATGACTGGGTCTGATCTCCAAGTGCAAGTGGCAAGCAGAAGTCCAAGGATTGAGCTCAGTGTCTAGAGGCTATGGAGGGGAGAGGAAAGGAAGCAGCAGAGAGACTGGGCTGGACCTGCAGTGAGGCAGGAGGACAGCATGCAGTGTATCAGACCCTGGAAACCACCAGAGCAAAGACTTTGAATTTGATCTTGCAAATGCCCTTGTTGATTGCTCCCTTCCTGTGTGTGTGCCAGGGATGTCACAGGTAAAGGGACTGATGCTCACAGAGATTGGCCCCAAGATGCAGTTCGTCTCAGAAGTCAGAACGCGACCCATGCCTGCTGACTCTGTGTCCAGTGCTTTTGCACTGCACCATGATTGCTGGAGCTGGAAGAGGATACTTTGCCACGTTTGTTGTGTTACATTTCTTTGCCATGTCCATTTTGTGAAACTACTCTCCTTGACACCCAGATTGTCTGTTTTAGACTTGTTATTCAACTCGTTTGCCCGGGTGCAAAAACCGGCTTGATGTTCAAGGAAGAGTGTGGTAAAAGGAGACCAGAGGAAATAGGTCAGGTAGCTGCATTACCAACAGCTGATGGTTGTGATAGAATGAGTATAACCTGCTTGGGGCTTCAGCTGGAAGGGCCTGGCCTCATGACAGTTCATATGAATGATTCGGAGCCTATGTTTGGAGCTGTAGTAGGGAGAGAGGGGGAGGAGGAGGAGGAGAGAGGGAAAGAGAGAGAGAGAGAAATGATAGGGCATGAGCAAAATCACTTACTGGCTTGGTGAACTGACTCTTGGTGATGCTTGAAGACTTTACCAGGAGAATCCTGGGGTCAGCAGATGAGAGGTGACTATGTGGAGCCTACTGTGGAGAAAGCGGGGGGGGGGGGGGCAGAGTACACCCTCTGCTTGGTTCCCTGGTCCTTAGAGAGAGGAAGATGGCGTGGGGGAAGCCATCAGCAATGTAAATGCTCTTAATCTGCCTTGTCTTCTCTCCCTGCCTTCTTCTATCCACGGGAGGCATGAACTTGGAGCAAAACTGAGTTAGGCAGAACAGCGAGGAATTCCATGGGGTACCATTGAATTGTCTCTAGGAGCTGTGGTGCTAATAGGACAAATAGGAAAAGAGCTCCAACTAGAATATAGCAGCGAATGCATTAGTTGAAACTAACCTAGTGATTAACTGGGGGAAAAAATTTAAGTAAGGAGTTACCTGAATCTGTGGGTGGTAGGCTGTGAGATAAGGCGCCTCAGCACCACAGTGGAATGGAAGCAGGGAACTGTGGTTGTTAATAAACCTCATCTAGCTGAGCTGGAACCCCAAAATATGCCTAATCCAGCTGAGATACAACCCAAGTACTTAAAATAATTGTTTCCTTAGCGGGAACACTTTTTTTAATCTTGCAAAGATGTAGAAATATAATGTTTAAGAGAATCAAACTTATGAAGTTTTAGTTAATTTGTACACATTGAATATTTTGAGTATTTGCAATATTTTAGGGGAGTTGACCCATTAGAGTAATGATCAATCTCTGGATACCATTTTAAGTATGTAATTAAAATTTGACTTATTTTTCTGAACTAAGTGAAAAGATATTCTAAAATTAGTATTAGAACACTTGAATTTAAAATTTTCAGATTTTAGAATTTAATTTGTTAGAGCTCTAAGAAGTTTTAAGCCTAAGCCAGCTGACATGAGAAAAATACATTAAATAGGTAAACATTATTTAAAATATTTGTATAAATTTACAAACTGAATTTGTAAATGGGATCAATCATCAAGTAAATGCTCCCCTAAAAATAATTGTTGGGGTGGGCATTTGGGGCAGTGGTTAGGCTTCTGGTTGGAATCCCACATCCCATGTCAGTGCCTGGTGCAAGTCCTGGCTCCTTTGCTCCCAGCTTCCTGCAAATGTACACCCTGGTAGGAAGCATACGATGGCTCAATTACTTGGGTCACTGCAATCCACGTTGAAGAGCCCCATTTAAAGACTTATTTATTTGAAAGTCAGTGTGAGAGAAATAGACAGAGCTCTTCCATCTGCTGGTTCGCTTCCCAAATGACCACAAAAGACAGGGACTGAGCCAGGCCAAAGCCAGAAGCCAGGAGCTTCTTTGCAGTTTCCCATGTGGGTGCAAGGGCCCAAGCACTTGGTCCATCTTCTGCTGCTTTCCCAGGTGCATTAGCAGGGAGCTGGATTGGAAGCAGAGCAGCTAGACTTGAACAGGCGCCTTTTTGGGTTGCTGATGTCACAGGTGGCAGCTTAACCTGCTACACCACAGTACCAGCCCCACAAGTAAATCTTTAAAAAAAAAAAAAAAGTGATTAAAGAGTAATTATGTATCTAAGACCTAAGGAAGAACTAATTTTTTATAATTTGTAACTTATACATGTTGAAGATAAAGTTTTAAAAATCAAAGTAGAGCTGAATAATCTTTTCTAAGCAAAAAGGTGTCCTTGAGATTACCCAGAGTAATCCCGTGCCTCTATCAAGGGCCCTGCGGGCAGCTCCTGAGTGTCTTGTCCCTCTGTGTGCTGATGGCTCATGCTTACAGAAGCTTGCTTGTGGAAGACGGCTGCATATGGCTGCATAAGGCAGGCAGTCCCTGGGGGCAGAAGAAGGCTGTGGGTCTGCGAGGTGAGGAGGGAGTGGCAGCTCTACTCTGTTTTTGCTCAGGGGGTTGCATAGACCCTGTGCCCTTGAAATAGGGTGAAAGCACTGGGAGCTACAAAGAGGAAGCAGAAAGTGAGACTAGTGGACAGAATAGGGAAAGCTCTGGCCATGAGCAAAGGAAAGCCAGAGGGCAGAAGCTGCCTGCACACCTGCAGGAGGGGTGAGCACTTCAGCAGGAAGCCAGCGTGCTTGAGGCAGCCAAGGCTTGGCCACGTGGCATGGCTGTTGAGAGTTCTAGGTGACACTGGCGACTGGGTCGTGCAAGTCCTACCTCAGAATTCTTTGTGGAGCACTTCTAGGTTTCCAAACAGGGTGAGTGCCTGTGCCAGTGACCATGCAGTCAGAGCGGGAGAGGGGCACTCGGGTTTTACAGTTCAGCTAGAGAGCTACGGGCTGACTTGCAGAGCTTTAGATGGAAGCTGATGACTTCTGAAATATAGTCACCCCTCCCCCACAGACTTGCAAGTCTCTCCTGGGTTCCAGGCCTGAATGCTGGGCCTTTCAAAGTAGCCTGGTTCTGCGAGGATTATCCTTAGGACTCAGGAAGGTTGCTATCCTGTAGACATGTGATGAGGAACACACTTCGGAGGCTCTCTTGGAGTCCCTGTGCAAAGCCCTTATGTGATGGCATCCCGCAGGTATAGGCTGATGGGAGCAGGAGCCGTGGTGGTGGGTGATTGTAGTACAGGGCAGTGCCCAGTCTGCCAAGCCCAGGTTTCTGAGTAAAGCGAGTGTAGACAAAAATCTGCTGTAGCAAGTCTGCCCCTGAAAGTAAAGAAGCAAGCAGTGGGGCAATGAACTTGTCTTTGTATTTCAACCTCTCGCCGGCTTGCCCTGGGCAGAGTTCTAGAGGAATTTCCCTAAGGTGGGCTGCGGCAGCTTGACCTGAGTTTGAGCACCATAAATATCTCGAGGGAAGAAGGTGGCGATGCTGGTGAGGATGTGGGAAGTACAAAGACCCCCAGCGTGCGTGTGCTCCTCGTGTCCCTCACCGCATCTAGCGTGTGGAGTTATAGGGCTCCCGGACATCCGTGCAGGTGTGTGCAACTCTTACAGCAGCCTCGTCAAGGGAGGAGAACAGAGGGCAGTGTGTCCATTGGATGGTTGAGAATCTAAAGTCCCAGGGAGAAAAATGTGCTGTGTGTGTGTGTGTGTAAATAAAGCAAAAGTAGGAAGTGGCAGGGCCTCATTTCTGGGTATTTATTTTCTTCTGCTTTTCCTCTTCCTTTTAATGCAAAAGCTTTATGAAATTTTTTCTTTTATATGAAACAAATTGTGTTCCATGTTAAATGTCATACATTTAAAATAGAATAAGGTATACATAAAATTAAAAAGAAGGAAAATGTCATGATTTTGCTGCTCGGAGAGAATCATTATTAACACCATGGTATATGTCATTTTAGATTTTATTTTTTAAAAAATTATTTATATGAAAGGTGGGAGAGAAAGATCTTCCATCTGCTGGTTCACTCCCCAAAGGCCCGCAATAGCCAGCGATGGGCCAGCTGAATCCAGAAACCTGAAACTCCATCTGAGTCTCCAGGTGGGTGCAGGGGCCCAAGCGTCTGGGCCAGCATCTGCTGCTTTCTCAGGCGCATTAACAGGGAGCTGGACTGGCAGCACTAATGTGGGATGCCGGTGCTGCAAGCAACAGCTTAACCCACTGTGCCACACTAGCCCCTTATAATTTTTAAAAAATATATATAATGTAATTATAAATGTGGTCTCATATTACTCATAATTTTTGTAACATGCTTTTTTTTTGCTTTAGTACAAAGAGAAAAAATGACCCTTTATAACCTTAATAATTTTTAAAATATCTGTAAATAGTTGAAAACTCAAAACAGTGCTGTAAATCTGTGTTGGCAAGCGTCTCCCACACCTGCCTTACTGCATACACAATTCCTCACCGACAAGCTAACTACTTTGAGACCCTACAGCTTTCTAAACAAGGTGCTTCTGCTGCTATGTTTGTTACTGATGCTTTGGAGAGGATGCGTTGACTTTCTGCTGTGTAATATGAGGGGTTAGTTCCCTTACATTCATGTTCCCCATTTCTTTCACTCTTCTTTCCTCCCTTTCTGCAATACATCATTATTTCCTGATGTGGATGCAATAAATATTTCAGTGTTTACATTCTATGAGTATGAGCTGAGCTGTGTAGGGGGTGCAAAGATTATTCATCCTTTCTGATTTGACGCTTTAGTCCTGTCTTTGTGAGTTTTCTGTTGCTCTAAGAGAATACCTGACACTGCAATTTAAAAAGAGAAGAGGCTTGTTTTGACTCTTGATTTTGGAAGAGCAAGAACACTGGGCTGACATTTGCTTGGAATCTGATAAAGGCAGGCAGGAATGTGCAAAAAACAGGAAGGGGACAAGAGAATTGATACACTCATAAAAAGCCACTCTCAGGAGAACTAACCCAGTCTCCCAAGAAAGATGTTAATTCCCCTTTCAGACCTAAGCATCTCTTCAAAGCCCCACGACCTGTCAACACTGTAACACTGGAGACAGAGCTTTGCCGGGGACAAACCATATTCAAACCTCAGCACCTCTGGAGTTAATAACTGGTGTATTTCTGTTTTAATTGGCTGCCTGACAGCCTAGTGAATCATATCCTGAGCCCCGTGAAAACATTGCTTCCTCTTGGAGACATCCCTTTTAGGGGGCCTTGTCCTCCTGTCCCTATTGAGAATGGTGGTTTGCTGGGATGGCTCCCTGTTTTCCTTACCGTCGCCTTGGGGATTTGCTTTTACTTCTCTCCAGGGTGCATCCCTGTGTTGTGGCTCCTATGGCTTCCCGTACCTTGGTTTACTTTCTCTACTGCCTTGTGCACATGAAGAAAGAAAGAAACAAGAAGCCAGCAAAAGCAATTCATTTCAAGTGGGATCTAAAATTCCATTTTGCTTTGTTTACCCAGAATCATGGTCAAGTTCGTTCTCTTCCCTAGACTCAGTAAGCATTTTACTTTTTTTTTTTTTTTTTTTTTTTAAACAACCTTGTCTAAAACCTAGGCTGTAGCTACTCTGGCAAACCACAGTGTCATTTGCTCCATTTAAGGAAAAGGAGATTGGAACCGAGAGTCTTCAGGGCTCTTCACCCAAAGTGAGCCCTGAAGACTGGCAGGTGATGTGCAAATTGTCACGCATGCCTGCCCTGCTTGACTCTTTCTCAGACCTCTGCCCCTGCATGTGGCCTGTGAGCTGTCACACGTGACTCGGAACTTCGTTGGCCACATCTCTCTTGCAGCGCAAAGTACGAGTGTCAGGCAGGTGCTGGGGAGTTGCAGTGGCTTCCCAGAAAGACAGTGACTCATCACAGGAAACCCTTTTGTTTTCTCTCTAACCTCCGCTCAGCTTCCTGCTCCACCCCTCTGTGCGTGAGCTTTCTCATTCCTCACCGAGAGACAGCCACTTGACTGTACCTTTGTCAACAGTCATAACCGGAGGTACTTTGGGAGTAAGATGGGAACACCCCTTTCAACAGCAATGCCCATGGGTGTAGAAGGTCTTTTCTTAATGCCTTGACATCTCCCGCTGAGGTGTGGGTCAATGTCCAGCCCATGACCCCTGGAGAATCCCTCTCCCAGTGTCCCTGTGCAGAGTGGATTGGCATGCTATAAAAGAGATAGGCTTATTCTTTTGGCCCTTACTGTCACCAGAGACTGTTTTGTGCAACTTTTCTAGGAAATACACATCACTCTGCAATTAGTAACAGGGTAGGTCCTCAATGGTTTCCGTTGATGTGCATAACCCAAAGAGGAAATCTGTAGGAGCGGACTCACAGGGCTTCGGGATTAGCAAGGTCTTCCATGGCTCTCTATTGAAATGAATGAAGCAATCCCCATGCCTTTCATTTAGAAGGGACCTTAAGATTGTCTAGTGTTGCATTTTCACTTGACAGACAAGTGACTGAGACCCTAAGGCCAAGGAAATGCCCTGGGCTTGGTCACCCAACCAGGTCTTGGCCCTTCCAAAACTGCCCTTATACCCAGCCCTGCCTTTGCAATGCTCTCCAGGTGGACTCAGTTTCCCTTCCAGCTGCACCTTCTCTTCGCTCTCTGTACCTCCAGGTGCAGCCCTTCGGCTGGCAAGCACGGCCCTCTTCAAGTGCTCACCCTTCATTTCCACTGGTTCCCCACAAGACCCTCCCTTGTTGGCGAGCTTCTCTCCAGGCTACAGGCAAATTCAGACTGTGGACTTGGATTTTCTTCGACTGAGAATCCACGACCTCCTGTGATGGGTGTGTTTCAAGATAATTCTTCAGAAACTTGATGAAATATGCTCAATAAAGAAAATGACACAAACAAGTGATTTTTAACTTTGCTGCCTTTTTGGGGGGACATTTTCCCACCAGACCTCCCCACCCCCTCCATTTCCTCCTTAGGAATGGGTTGTTTTTGTATGACAATCATCATCTTACTCATTCAGCTGGAATCCTTGTTTTCCACTTGGACTCGTTTAGTGTGATTTTGTGACAGAAGAATTGGGAATAAACACTGGTCTGCTTTTCTCAAGGTAACTTCCTGGGCTAGAGACCTGCTGCTGATTTAGAAAAACAAATGCCTTCGCTTTTTGGTGGGGCAGACCACACTGTGCTGTTCAGCTCCAGCCCTCCCCACTGCCCTGTATGTAGGAATTGTTTGCATTGCCCCTTAGTATCAGTGGGATGCTGTACTTCCATCTGGGAGTCTGTGAACCACCACCCTTCCTCTGCCACCACATCCGCATTTGTCCTGTCTCTGTTCACCATCATGGTAACACGTAAGTCCCAACCACCACCCTGCCCTGCCTGCCATCTCTGTGCCTAAAGTTCATGGTAAAACTACCCTAACGTGGCACCTACATACCCCAGCATTCTGTGAAAGGTAGGCATGTCTCTGGACCCTCAGCAGGACGCCCAGCAGCATGGAGTAGACACTCAATGTAGTGAGGGACTGTGAATGAATGAATAACTCTAACTGTGACTGCAGAGTAGTCTGTGGCTGGAGCGGGGGGGGGGGGAGAGGGGTGGGGAGAGAGGGGGGGGGTGGGGGAGAGAGAGGGAGATCTTCCATGTGCTGGTTCACTTCCCAAATACATGTAACAGCCAGGACTGGGCCAGGACCTGGAGACCTCAATCGTGGTCTCCCACGTAGGTTGCAGGGTCTCAAGTACTTGAGCCGTCACTTGTGGCCTCCCGAGGCACACATTAGCAGAAAGCTGGAACAGAGAGCAGAGATGGGACTCAAACCCAGATGCTCCAATATGGTTTATGGACATCCCAAGCAGCAGCTTAACTGCTACACCAAATGCCTACCCTTATTTCTTTTTTAGAAAAAAATGTGCTTGTGTATTAGAGGCAGAAAGGGAGAGAGAGAGAGAGAGAGAGAGAGAGAGCGAGCTCCCAGCTACTGGTTCAATCTCCAAATGTCTACAGTTGCCTGGACTGGACCAGGACTGAAGCCAGGGGCTAGGAACTCAGTTCAAGTCTCCCAGGTGGGTGGTAGGAATCCATCTACTTGAGCCATCAGCACTGCCTCCCAAGGTTCACATCAGCAGGATGCTGGAGTCAAGAGCCAAAGACAGCTATCAAAGCAAGTCACTCCAGTGTGGGACATGGCTGAATGCCCCCACCCCCCAGTGTGACATGATTTCTAGTGTGCAGGGTTTGGGCTTTAGCAGAGGGTTTAGATTAGATGGAGATTGGCCCCACATGAGAGAGTGGCCTGCAAGATGAGGGGCTGTCATAAAGCAGAAACAGGACTAAGAACTTGGCTCCCTTTCATCTTGTGCTAAACCCTCAGTGGCAATACCATCAGTTACTTGCTTCGGAGAGCGCTTTGCAGTGTCTGACCTCAATGACGAGTACTTAAAAAGAGCCACCCGAGAGGGTAACAGGAAGCTGTTCCCAACTAGCCGGCACTTTTTAAGGAGCATGTGCCTGACTTCCCTCCCCTCTGGGAACCCAGGTTGGGGTTCTAGGTCTTCAGCTCTCCTGGTTTGCCTGCCCTGAATATTCTAGTACAGCCTGAAGTAATATGCACCCCACTCTCACACCCCCCAACTTTATGATGTGAGTGCTTCAGAACACTGGCCCAATAAGTAATGTAGTTGCTTCAAGGTACAGGGACTGATGTGGGTCAGGGGACTAAAGGAAGGCTCTCAGGGAAAATTGAGCTTGGACTGGCCCTGAGTCGTGCCCTCCTTGGGATTTGGACGAGGGTGGAGTCCTAGGTTTCCTAGAACTTACCTTGGGCAAACCTATCGGGTCATGTAGGACCACCATCTACAAGAAGAGTTAGGTAGTAACTCTGTGGCAGTGTGAAGTGACAGGAAGTGCTGGCCCGAGGAGTGGCTGGCGGCATGAACTCTGCTGCTTATTTCTGTGGCTGCGAGGAATTCCCGTTCTGAGAGCGGCTTACCCTTGTGGACCCGGCATTGGGATTACGAAGTTGCTCCTGCAGCCTGGGAGGAGGCAGCGCCATAACCAAGCCGTAAGTCAGTAGCTGTTTTTCCTAACTGTGCTCCCAGTTCCCCCCGCTGGGCTGAGCTGCAAGTGTCTCTTAACACAGAAATTCCACCACATGGCTTGCACCAGGAGGGGTGCCTTGTCCAAGTTCTCCCTTGGCTAAAAAGGCCAGAATTCTTAGTCCTAAAGCAGACGTCATGATTTTCAGCACTCCAGCTCCTCTTGCGAGCCCCTCCTGGATTGTAAACATGTCCTGATCACACTATACACAAAATAGGAAGTTGTTGAATCCCAGATCTGCACTTGAGTGCTGTTCATTCTGGAAAAGCAAGTTTAGGAAACTGATGCTTTAAAAAATTTTTGTTTTCTTAATCAGTAAGAGCTTGGTTATGAATCAAGAGGAATTGTAGCATAGTGGTTAGAAGCCTCAGCTTACTCATTTTTTAAATGGGAAAATAATTGGACCTATATCCTAGGGTTGCAGTGATAGGGATATGAGTTAAGATATATGTCATGAACTTGGTGCAGTAAGTGGCACACATAAACATATTGCATGTGTGTTTGCCATAATGAATGTCATATGTCCTTGAGGGATAACGTGACCCTAAGAAGGAAGGCACCAGGACAGCCAGCACTAGCCAGGCCTGGCAGCAACAGGAGGCACAGAAAAAAAAATATTGTGAGGAAGATAGGAACCCAAGTGCCAAGTCCTAATGAGACGCCCAGGTTGGACCATTGACAGCAATTTGCCGTCAGACAGTCCCTTTCAAAGCTGACGGCCTCCATCCCGGTCTCTGGGAGCCCTGGCCACAGTTGCTTTGCCAGCTGGCCCAGGACTGGTTTCAGTGCGAATGACACACGCAACAGGGCTGAGTCAGGAAGAGGCTTTTTGTGCTGTGTCCTGGACCTCTGCATGCCACTGTACGGACATGTCCAGCTTGGTAGGCAGCTGGCATCTTAAGGATTCAGGTTGTTATCAGATGGACGCTCGCCCACCAGAGTCCTTCCCAGCCTGGTGCTGTGTGCAGCTGAGCACGTAGGCCCGCATACCTCATATCTCTGCCCAGGCAGTTACATCCCAAGCACCCTGCCCCATTCCAAGGCAGCTGGAGCCAGCTGGGCCACTGCGCTCAGGGCAAGAGGCAGGCGTTTTTCTTCCTTTCATCCTTTTGGATCCCATCAGTGTTTTCTTCTCAGCTTGGGCTCTAACTTGCGATGTCCAACGTGGGAAAGCAAACCTGAAAGGCAGGAATTGTTGTGTCTGCGTCTGTGCATGGCACTGCCCTTTGCCACTACAGGTGCAGCGCCTGCTCTCCAGGACACAGGAGCTCGAAGCAGTGTGTCCTTTCCCAGTGCTGCCTGTCCCGGGAGTGGGTCACAAATACCCATGCATTCGCAGTGCGCTGTCTGCTCTGAAGCTTAGATCTATATTTAAATCCTGCTGTGGGATTTAGGGCCCGAGTGTGTCAAGTGCACGTCTGGGCATGCTCTCTTGGCCAGACTCCAGGGTTTGCAGCCCACCCAGCTGGCTTCTTGCATCAGAAGCGATCCCACGTGGTTCTGATGGCAGTTTGTGACAACTCAGCCTGGTTTGGGAAATCTCCCTGTGTAAATTCTCTTATCGTGGCAGAGAGGACCACGCAAGAACACGAACAACAGGTGCCTCTGCGAGAGTGTTTGCTGTGTGCCAGGCAACGTGCCAGGGAGGCTTCCCGTCGAGATCTCCTGCAGTTTCCCGGCGGAGGTGGAGTGATCAGCTCTGCTCTACAGTGGGGACTGTGACACAGGCGCAGCGTGCGAGAGTCACCTGGGGAAAGTAGTGATGCCAGTGTTGGAACAAGGCAGCCTGGTCCAGCCAGCATTCCGAACTACCATAGATGCCTTCCTTGATGGCTTCTCTCTGCTTCCATGTCTCTAAGCATTAGACCGGGGGCTGAAAATTTTCATCCTCATTATTGTCATTCTTTTCAGCCAACAGAGGCCAGAAACTTCTACAAGGTTGACAATTTGGGCTAATTTAATACCTCCTTGATATAGAGGAGAATGATGCAAATAAGGTATTTCTGTTCCTTTGATTCTGGTGAGCTTTGGCTTTGTGCTAGGTTATACTAGAGCTAGCACGGAGGGCCATAAGCAGGTCGTTGTTTTCCAAGAGCTTTCCCTCTGAAAAAGAAATAGAATCTTCCTGAATTCCCACCATGGCTCCCATGGGCCTCTGAGATAGACCCTTCTGTTGTTTTGTGTGCTGAACTCCCAGCCACCCCAGGGCCTTTGCACCTTCTGCTGCTGCAGCCTGAGATACTCCACAAGGAGTACTGAGCCTGAGATACTCCACAAGGAGTACTGAGCCTGAGATACTCCACAGGGTTAACTCCTCTTCCTCCTCCTCTGTCTCCTCCAGGGCTCAGCTTAATCTCTCTTCTTTGGAGGATTCTCTTTTGGGTTATGCCAGGTTTCCCCCATTACATTTCATCACAGTTTCCTCTATATTTTTTTAACTTTTATTTAGTAAATATAAATTTCCAAAGTACAGCTTATGGATTACAATAGCTTCCCCCCCCCCATAACTTCCCTCCCACCCGCAACCCTCTCAACTCCAGCTCCCTCTCCCATTCCACTCACATCAAGATTCATTTTCAATTATCTTTATATTTGTTAAGATTGACTTACTGATTTATTTGAAAGGCAGAGTGACAGAGAGAGGGAGAGACAGAGAAATATACACGGTTCATTCCCCAAATGCCTGCAATGGCCAGGACTGGACCAGACCAAAGCTAGGAGCCAGGAATTCCATCTGGGTCTCCCATGTGGGTGGCAGGTACTCAGGCACTTGAGCCATCATCTGCTGCCTCCCAGAGTGCACATTAGCAGGAAGCTGGACAGGAAGCGGAGTGGCGGGGACTCCAACGGGCGCTTTGATAGGGGATGCAGACATCTCAAACTGCAGTTGAACCTACTGTGCCACAATGCCCTTCCCAAATATGAGTTGAAAAGCAGGGGGCAGGCATTCGACTCATGGTTAAGACACAGCTCGGAATGCCTGTATCCCACAGTCGAGTGGCTGGTGCCCAGTGCTGGCTTGTCTGCTTCTGGGTCAGTTTCCACTAACGCACACCTTGGAGGCAGCAGGCGATGGCTTGAGAGAACCTGGGACCGTCTGCTGGGGAAACCCAGATTGAGTTCCAGGCTCTGGGCTTTCGCTTCGCTCAGCCTGGTTGTTTTGAGCATTTGGGAGAGTACAGGTGGTTTGCAGGCATTTGGGGAGTGAATCAGCTGGCGGAAGATCTCTCTTGGTCTCTCCCTGTTTCTCTGCCTTAAAAAAAAAAAAAAAAAGGAAAAAAGAGAAATGTTAAATAAATAAAGTAACAATTCATTGTCTTCCCCCCACTTCTCAGCTTTGCTGGTTACTTCAACAGGGCTGATGATCTTTTATGTTTAAAAGAAAGAAAAAATACTTCTGGCTTAGGGAGTGTGTTTTCCTTGTAATTACACTCATCAACAGTCCCCTGAGGCTTTTTCTGTGTGATTATTTCAAGTAGAAGAACCACAGCTTAAATAAGTGATCAACACCAAGGGAAGATTTAGTATCGAGTTACCATCTTCGAGGAAGCGAGTCTTTGAGGAAAGGCTCAGCGCTGGTGCCTGACTCCGGGAGCTCAGGGGAGGCTTGCTTTCTCAACTCCTAGCCCGGAGGCTAGTGTTCAGTCACTGGGGCATTGCTTAGTCACTGTGCGCTCTGGAGAGGATGTGGGTCCCTGGGGGAGCTTGGATGCTATGGGAGGTCCACCTCGCCTCCTTTTCCTCAATGCCAGAGGCAGGGGTGGTCTGCTCTTGCCCTTACAGCTTCCCCACAGACTCCTTCAAGAAGTTAACAGAAAAAAGAAAATGAAATAAGAGGTATGACTTTATTTGGTACAGAAATGCTTTTGAAATCCATAAAAAAAAAAAAAAAAAAAGCCGGCGCCGCGGCTAATCCTCTGCCTAGCGGCGCCGGCACACCGGGTTCTAGTCCCGGTCGGGGCGCCGGATTCTGTCCCGGTTGCCCCTCTTCCAGGCCAGCTCTCTGCTGTGGCCCGGGAGTGCAGTGGAGGATGGCCCAAGTGCTTGGGCCCTGCACCCCATGGGAGACCAGGAGAAGCACCTGGCTCCTGCCATCGATCAGTGCGGTGCGCCGGCCACATCATGCCAGCCGCGGCGGCCATTGGAGGGTGAACCAACGGCAAAGGAAGACCTTTCTCTCTGTCTCTCTCTCTCACTGTCCACTCTGCCTATCAAAAAAAAAAAAAAAAAAAAAAGAAAAGAAATCCATATGTAGTGTTTTCGTTGTATGCATTTCCTGAGCATTATGAAAAAAAACTGGTTTGCACCACTAAGGACTTGGACTTCTGATTCCATTTTCCATGACCTTTGTGAAGTACCCTTGTATCGTGCCTTCAATACATTTCCCTCTTCAAGGCTGCCTCTGAGGCTAATCTGACTCTGGTTCCACCTGTTGAGCTGGCCTATCTTTCCAAGAATGCCTTGTGATTCAACAGCTGTTTCCTGAGCAGCCAACTAGTAGAAACCACTCTTGTGCCTCAGTTTCTAATTCACAGAATGAGGGGGTGTATATATACATTAGAAATGTAGATATGAAACGGAGATGGCTCAAGTTGAACTGTGCTTGCATTACAAAGCATCATGGGGCTGAAGGGGATAAAGGGCTTTCCAGGGTGAACAGGCAGTACTTGATTCAAGACTGTGTACGCCGTCAGAGAAAGACGTGAGAGCCAGTCCGGGGCGAAGCAGCGTGAGCAAGCACAGGGGCTTTTGCCATGAGTGCAGGGGCTTTTGCCATATCATGCCCTAGGCCAGTAATCTGGAATGGCTGGAAGGTAGGGAAGGACCCAAGCACGGATGGGACTAGGAAAATGGGGTTGCAGGTGAACCGTGGCAGCCCAGGAGAGGCCTGTCCAGGGGCATCGGAAGTCAAGGAGAGCATCCTGACGCTTCCTACGCAAGGGGCAACGCTTGGGTTATGCGTGAGACGGGGTCTCAGTGAAGAAGAAATGAGACGCAGTGCCTGGTGTTCTGGGAGTGTTGTGATTTCACTAGGAGACAGAGAGAATCATTTCTGAAGACATGAAAATAAAGGTAGAAACGAGGGGATGGAGGAGGGGGCTTTGAAGGGGATGCAGGGTTTCAAACCCCCATGCAGCGGGGGAGGGGAGCCGAAGGGAGGGGCTGCTCCCCTGGGGACAGGCATCTTCCGGGTCAGCCCTGTGTTGGAGGGCTGGCAGCACGGGCATTGGCAGCACTCAGCGGGCACTGGACGTTCAGATCTGGAGCTCATGCATGCGGTCAGGGCCGTGGAGGAAGATTTGGGAGCTGTCCTTTCGGCTGAAACAGTTTCCTCACTCACCTAAGGACAGGCTTGGCTCTGGGCATGCGTGGTGACACAGGTGGACGGGTGTTTTCTGGTGCCTGGATGTCCACTCCTGAATTCCCCAGCAGAGTCCTTGGATGCTTGGGATTCCTAGGAAGGCGTCCTTGAGCTCTGAGCCCCCTCCCTTACTCAGCTTCGCCTCCTCTCCCTCCGTTGTCCAGCTTCTAATTCTGCAAACAACAGCCCGAGAGAGCGAGGGCCAACTAACAGCTGTGTGTTGGGAACTGAGAAGCCATCCCGGCTAAGGACAGTGTCTGGGCCCAGCTGCTGCCCAAGTGAGGCGTGCGTGCACGCATGCATGTGCGCCTGTGTGGCGCAGCAGGGAGTAGGCGGAAATGGCTTGCAACCTCTTTAAAGCACTCGAAATGAAATTCTTTCTTTCTTTCTTTCTTTCTTTCTTTCTTTCTTTCTTTCTTTCTTTCTTTCTTTCTTTCTTTCTTTCTTTCTTTCTTTCTCTCTCTCTCTCTCTCTCTCTCTCTCTCTCTCTCTTTCTCTTTCTCTTTCTCTTTCTCTCTCTCTCTCTCTCTCTCTTTCTCTCTTTCTTCCTCCCCTCCCCTCCCCTCCCCTCCCCTCCCCTCCCCTCCCCTTCCCTTCCCTTCCCTTCCCTTTTTATTTTTTTGACAGGCAGAGTGGACAGTAAGAGAGAGAGAGACAGAGAGAAAGGTCTTCCTTTGCCGTTGGTTCACCCTCCAATGGCCGACGCGGCCGGCGCACTGCGGCCGGCGCACCGCACTGATCCGATGGCAGGAGCCAGGTGCTTCTCCTGGTCTCCCACGGGGTGCAGGGCCCAAGCACTTGGGCCATCCTCCACTGCACTCCCTGGCCACAGCAGAGAGCTGGCCTGGAAGAGGGGCAACCAGGACAGAATCCGGCGCCCCGACCGGGACTAGAACCCGGTGTGAGTCGCGGCGCCGGCCATGAAATGAAATATTCTTTACAAATAATTTGAGTTCTGCACCAAGCGTGCTTTCACTTTATATTTCATTCCAAAACCTGGTGATGGGAAAATCTGAAATCTAGCCTGTGGGATGGCGATTGCAGAGAGCCTACTGGCCGTAGAGTATGCACAGAGACTGCACTGGCTGGATGCTGTGCTTCGAAGAGGGGACCAGAGCCCTAGGAAACCGTGAAAGGATTGAAAGTTCAAGAAAAGGCTGCTGTCCCCAGTTAAAGAGTGGCCTCTTCTTGGAAAGTGATTAAGGATTTGAGCATGTGGTTTCCTTCCTGGCCAAACACGAGTCTCAGACTAAGTAATCTGCTTCTCATCATAATTTGGATTGCCTCTCCCATTATCCAAATGCTTGCTTCTCTGAGGAGGCCAGTCTCCAGGGGCCAGAGGAGAGGCAGGACAAACCTCCATGGAGGGGCCAGAAAAATCTCCCCCACCCCCAGCCCCGTAGCTCCATCCCAAGGTTAGCTACCCAGATCGGCTGGCCGCCTCTGTGCGCTGGGGAGGGGCAGGAAGTAGCGTTCTGCAGTGCCTTCTGCCTCCTTCAGCCTGCAGCTGTCCTCTGGCCACTGTGAGTTCTCAAAGACTTTGCCACACTTTCCCTGCCTTGCTCCTTGGGACATTAGGCAAAGTCCAGAGACTTGTGCTTGTTACCATTTGGGGGTGGGGAGGGAGAAACGTGGCCTGCAGGGAGTGGGTAAAAGCCAGAGATGCTGCTAAACATCCCATC
Source organism: Oryctolagus cuniculus (assembly GCF_051225735.1). NCBI lineage: Eukaryota > Metazoa > Chordata > Mammalia > Lagomorpha > Leporidae > Oryctolagus > Oryctolagus cuniculus. The sequence continues at coordinate 41,499,027 of NC_142878.1, forward strand.
ATGCACCCGACAGTCTCCCCTAACAAAATTTATGCAGTCTCCAATGTCAGTTGCACCCTGTAGGATAGCCAGCTTGAGCTCAAACTCAACCCTCACCCGTGCGTGTTTGTTCCTAGACAGAGAGTAGACAACACTTCTCTCACCAGCCAGTGCCAGCCATTCACCAGGACCCATTGGTTCTCCAATCACAGCAGAACAAGGAGAGCAGCACACTCACCCCTGGACTGTGGCTATCAGTGATCTGCTGGTTCACGCTGGAAACAGAGGCATAAGGCAGACAGTCATAGTGATCCTGTCTTCGTTTACGGTTTTGATGTTGTGTTTATCATGCGTTTGTTGCATTCATTATTAAAAATGTTACCTTACCTAGTCTTTATTTCTTTTTTTCCCCTCCTTTTCTGTCTCCTGCTCCTCCTCCTCTTCTCTGCTTTGTTCCCCGACCACCTTCCCTTTCGGTCATGCAGTGATTCAGTCACCAGACCTGAGGTCTCCTGCTCAGGCCAGTGCCCATCATTGCAAGTCAAAGCAAGGACGTTGGGATGTGTCAGGGATTCCATGGGCTCTGAAGGGCTTCTGAGAACAGCTGAAGTCTGTGTCGTTGTCCTATTCAAGAGAATGGAAGGGGAGTGGTGACAAATTCTCCTAGTCGCTCAGTTATCCTTCCACTGAGTTAAAATTCTGACTTAAAAATTGAGGGAGGGGGTATCACTAGCTGGCAGTGTGTGCACCTCCTGAAACTCCATCCACAGGTCACCACAGGGCACCATGGTGCCCAGAGCGTGTGATAGGTGACCCGGCTTCTTGAGGTCTCTTCAAGCCCTTAACAATTTGCAGCAAACAGCACCGTCAATCCGTGTTGCTCTGAGGCAGACCCTGAGCGACAGCTGCTCTGCTCTTAGGGAATCCTCCCCAGACCTGGAAGGCAGCTGTGAGACGCACACTCGGGCTGCGGCACACACCGCAGGACCTACTGTTGAGGACACATGGTCTGAAAAATGCTATTGTGCAGGTGCCCTTCTTTGGCTCTGCTTGGTAGGCCCCTGCTGGGGATCCTGTGCCCCCAGAAAGCATGGATCGCGGCTCTGTGATGTATGGATCACTGCTCAGACTTCCGAGAAGTGGAGCGCATGCTTGTTGTCTTCGTTGCTGTGTCTGCTTCCCAAAGCCTGGCTCGCGCTAGCTGCTTGGTAACTGTTAGGAGAATGGATGAAGGAAAGGGATACAGTGAGACTTAATGCATCCCCAGATGGGTGCAGGGACACGCGGAAGAACACAAGGCAAGGCTGGGAACGAGGTCTGAGAATCCCTCGCCCCTTCCCTGAGAAGTTGACAACAGGAACCTTAATATGATGTTGAAAGCAGAGGAGGAACGCTATGTACTCCTGCCTTTCTGAGCCAGACAGCTGTGAAATACAAGTGAGACTTCAAATCCTACAGACCACTGTTTCATCAATTTTGAAATTAACTACTATTTTAAAAGTATTTTTGTCTTTATTTGAAAGGTAGAGAGACATGCACACAGAAACATCTTCCATCTGCGGGCTCATTCCACAAATGCCCACAACAGCCAGGGCTGGTCTAGGCCAAAGCCAAGAACCCAGAACTCAGCTGAGCCCTCCCACAAGAGTGACAGGGACACTTTGAGCCGTTACCGGCTGCCTCCCAGGGTACATATTAGCAAGAGGCTAGAATTGGAAGTGGAGCCAGGACTCCAGCCCAGGTTCTGATACGGGAGGTAGCCATCCCAAGCAGTGCCAAATGCCCCACCCCTGAAAGAAACCAACTTTTAAAACCAAATTCACCCGTTGCTGAAATGCAAAGCTCTTTATGGGGCAAGTCTGGCACTGCAGGGCTATGAGACAGAAGAGGAGATGGGAAAAGCGTGGTGTGGCTGAGAGTCCTGTACCAGTGAGGATGTGGGAGCATTGCAAGGAGGCAGGCGATTTCAGCAATGGAGATGGAGTCGCTCTCGTTTTATCAGTGGTGTATGGGGAAGCTTCACATCATTGTGAACACTATGGTATACAGCTGGCGTGGGCCCCGCCCCTGCTGTCAGCATGGCATAGGACGGCATAGAACTCCACTGCCTCACGGCCATCAGCAACACTTCTCCCTCCCTCCACAGTGTGTGTGTGTTGGGGTGGGGTGGGGGGGATTTGGCTTAAGGCTTTCAATAGCTACGATAATAGGGGAGTAAGGCATGTCATGGTTGTGTTTCTGCTCCCAACTTTGAGGAAGAAAATTCATCAGAAGGGATGATTAAGTGCTACTTGAGGAGAGCTTTGAGACTGATGAAGGGTTATTAGAAGTGCGAGCCGGGCTTGCTGGGTGTAGATTACATGTCAGGTGGCCCTGGGTGGGTCACATACCCGCCCTCCTGCATCCCCGACAGGAAGGTGGTGCTGGGAGGGGCTGCCAGGAGAGGGTGGGTGGGGCGAGGAGATCCTGGAGAAGGGCTCCGGTGTTCCCTGTCACCCTGGAGGAGAGGGCACGGGGACCCCAGTCGGTGCTTGAGCTACAGTGGAGGTGGCCACGGGGCCTTGCTTTCGTCCCCCAGTGGAGTTCCTAACCCTCTTGTAATCTGAACTCGACGGACTTTCGAGGCGGTCAGTTTGTTCAAGCTCGACTCAGGAGTTCATGGCTAATGTACCGTCACGGGGGACGCTACTTTCCATTTATCAAGAGAATCGCAGAATTGTTTTTGATGTGATTAATGTTGGGGAGGGATAATACTCATCGGTGACTAAAATCTTTATTTATTTATTTATTTTTTATTTTTTGACAGGCAGAGTGGACAGTGAGAGAGAGAGACAGAGAGAAAGGTCTTCCTTTGCCGTTGGTTCACCCTCCAATGGCCGCCGCGGCCAGCGCGCTGCGGCCGGCGCACCGCGCTGATCCGATGGCAGGAGCCAGGAGCCAGGTGCTTCTCCTGGTCTCCCATGGGGTGCAGGGCCCAAGCACCTGGGCCATCCTCCACTGCACTCCCTGGCCACAGCAGAGAGCTGGCCTGGAAGAGGGGCAACCGGGACAGAATCCGGCGCCCCAACCGGGACTAGAACCCGGTGTGCCGGCGCCACTAGGTGGAGGATTAGCCTAGTGAGCCGCGGCGCCGGCCTAAAATCTTTATTATTCTCTGCACGTCCGGAGCAGCTCTTCTCAGCACCTCGTTTCTCTGACAACAAAGCCTTATTTTGAGGGAGCGCCTCTCTCAGAGCTAATGTCTAGCAGAATGAGGCTACCTCGTAGGCTAGCAACTGTCTCCTACCGCCGGGGCCACAAGGCAGCTCTGAGACTCAGGTGAAACTCAGACTCCATACCTAGTTCCCATTCTCGATCCTGGTAACTCCTACTCACATGACGTTAGGCAAGTTATTCAGCCCTCAGAGTCACAACTTCCTGCTCTGTGAGATAAAACAGGAAGAGCGTTCGTTTTGTATGTTCCCATGAGGATGAAAAGAGTAATTTTATATACTGCCATCATGGGATGCGGTGTGGAGGAAGCACCAAATAAACACTTGAAGCTCTGCTTCAGTGAGTGTTGTCGCTTAAGAAACCACAGGTTGAGTTACTGTAGGTTAGGCACATCACTGTTGTCATTATGATGAAAAATTCTCCCAAAGAAACTCAGCGTGATGGAAAGCAAAACAGCTCAAGTAGAAGAAGTTATTGTGTGTTCTCCTACTACTATTCTTAGTTTTTTTTTTTTTTTTTTTTCCTCTTGGATCTTACAAATTTCTGACGATTTACCAAGGCCCAGGGTTTTAGTGATGTGTGAAACACCTCCCTGTGGGCGTAAGCTCCTGAAGGTAAGGATAACTGCAGGGCCCGATGCACTCTGTTAAAGGAGACTGGAAACCTAGCACTTTTCTGAAAAACAAAGGAATAGGGTTGATAGGCTCTGAGAACTTTGAACTTGAGGGACCACCTGGATGAACTGCAAAGCAGTCAAATGGCTCGTTCTTAGGGACAAGCATAGCTCGTAAGAGGCAGAGTAGGACAAGGCTCTTGGGTGAGGCTACACAGCTGAGAGCTACGCACACGTGACCAAGGTCTATCTGTAAAACTGCTTCTACAGAACTGCACTGCCGCACAGTCATCACTGGCCACAGAAGGGGGTCAGGGTGCCCATGAGACTTCCCTGCACTGAAAGGGGAGGTTGCTGAGGTTGCCTTCTGCTCCTTCTCCACGAACACCCAGGGGCCATGCCTTTCAGCTGTAGCTACAGGAATAGTGTTGCTTCTCGAACAGCTGGCTTGTTTTCTTTTTTTAAAAAAGAAATATTGTTGATTTTATTTTTGATTGGCAAATTGTATTTGCATCCATAACTATTTTATTTTCACTGGGGCAACACCATGAATTTTTAATTTAATTTTGTATTGCTCTTTGCTACCACAGTTTGTAGATGTGCTTTAGGGCTGAAAACTCTGTAGACAGTTTTCCTCTACTAACACCGAGGGCAGTTTGGGGATTCTCTCCCTCGCATGCCTTACCTACTCCTTGGATATGTATGAGTTACATGTTAGTATCTTAAAGGTTCTGAGAAGTCTGGTGGTGAAAATAAAAACAGAGGTGGGCATTTGGCTTAGGAGTTAAGATGCCACTTGGGACACTCACATCCCATGCTGGAGTACCTGGGTTCAACTCTTCTGCTTCTGGTTCCAGCTTCCTGCTAATGTGCAACCAGAGAGGGAGCAGGTGACGGCTCAAGTACTTGGGTCCCCGCTACACGTGGGGGAGACCTGTGTTGACTTTCAGGCTTCTGGCTTCTGCCTGCCCCAGCCCTGACTTATATGGACAACTGGGGAATGAACCAGTGAATAGAAGATCTCAGCCGGCGCCATGGCTCAATAGGCTAATCCTCCTCCTGTGCCGCTGGCACCCTGGGTTCTAGTCCCCATCAGGGTGCCGGATTCTGTCCCAGTTGCCCCTCTTCCAGGCCAGCTCTCTGCTGTGTCCAGGGAGTGCAGTGGAGGATGGCCCAAGTACTTGGGCCCTGCACCCGCATGGGAGACCAAGAGAAGCACCTGGCTCCTGGCTTTGGATCAGCGTGGTGCACCGACCGCAGTGTGCTGGCCGTGGCGGCCGTTGGAGGGTGAACCAACGGCAAAGGAAGACCTTTCTCACTGTCTCTCTCTCTTACTGTCCACTCTGCCTGTCAAAAAGAAAAAAAAGATCTCTCTCTCTCTCTCTCTCTCTCTATATATATATATATATATATCTCCTCCTTTTAAATAAATAAATAGAACAAAAATAACATCAAAGCAAAAAGAACTTTAAAAAGAAGTCCTTTCTCTGTTGGGGACAGAGAAAAAGGGAGAGAGGGAGGGATAAAACAGAGAGAGAGAGAGGGAGAGTGCTTCCATCCTCTGCTTCACTCCCTAAATGGCTGCAATAGCTGGGACTGGGCCAGGCTGAAGCCAGGAGCTTTTTTTGGGTCTTTCACATGGGTGGCACTTGGGCCATTTTTTGCTGCTTTTCCTGGGCCGTCAGCAGGGAGCTGGATCAGAAGTGGAGCAGCTGGGAAGTGAACCAGTGCCCATATAGGATGCTGATATCACAGGCAGTGGCTTTACCCGCTACGCCACAATGCCAACCCCCAAAAAGGACTTTTTAAACGTTGTTTAGTGCTGTACTTGTAAAACTTTAAAAATTATTTTATAAACCTCTAGTTTCACATGAAATAACTTTTGGAAAATGCAACCTTTTGTAATTTATAATCAAGCCTTGTTTATTGGACTCACGATAGTGTGAAAGTTGGTGAACTTGGCTCATTCTGTTTCTGTACAGCAGAGAGAGAGTCCAGGCTGTGTATATTGGACCCAGTGACCAATGAAGTCTCTTGTAGCCCCAACATTGATGATTCCCAATCTAAAAAATGAAGTTTTCAAGAATGCCTGTTCCCACAATTAAGAATTTACGTTTGCTAAAATGAATACTAAAGTTAGAAATTAAAACATCTTTGAAAAAAACATTGTATGCAATTTCTGGTGCTGTTTATTCGTGTCTGATCTAAAAGAATTTCTTTAAAAATGATGTTGTTAAAAACAACCCCCAGGAGTATTTATAAAGATACAAATTTCCTTTGAAAGGCATCAAAGACACAACATGTAAGGTTTTCTCAAAATTCTGGTACAGAATATACATCCCCCTTGCTTTGATACAGGCTTCTATGGTGAAGTGCTGCATCTTCATGGTGTGCCTCCCAGGAATTGTGTAACTAGATTTATTTCCTCAAGCATGTGAGCTATTCAACAGCTGGATTGTTCATTCTCAGGCATCTATTAGGCTCCTTCCCTTCCATTCTCTGTTACACGTTTAGATGAACAACAGGCAACAGCAAGGGCCCTCTTACACATCCCATCATGGATGTGATATTAGGCCATATGCTAGCCTTATGTGTGTTTCCCAGGAGTGAGCCTGGGACTCGCCCCAGATGACACACCAGTCCCTGGAGTTGTTCAGCCCCTTGACCAGTGAGCCAAACTCGGAGGGAGTAGCGAAGCAAGATCGCCTTCTAAGTGGAGAGACAGGATGTAGGGACAAAGGATTGGCTTTCTGGCTTGGGTCCTTGCATGGTAGCAGGTGTTTCAGTAGGTGTGTCCTCCTAAACCCCAGGGTCTTCCACGGGCTTTCTCTCTGTGTGCCCTTTCGTGTGTGTTGGGGGCAGGAGGCATGGGGCCAACTGTTTCTCTGAATTCTGTTTTTTCCTCCTTATACAATTATCATTCATTTAATTCCAGGCATTTGCCTCTTATGCGTCAGGCATGATGTCCCAACAATGCTTAAGCCCCATCCTTGTCCTGCAGGCTGCTTGTGAGGGAGAAGAGCACTTGGGAGCTGGAAGCCAACTCCATCCAGTGTGACAGAGACTCTGAAAGGACCGTGTGTAAAGACCAGGAGGCAGGAATGAAGAGGACAGTTTTGAGAAGGGGTCTTAGAGTACGTGGTGGACACTGAGCTGACCATGAACAGAATTACTTTTCCTGCTTCATAGCAGCCAGCCTGCTAGAGGGAGAAGCCCAGAACTCATTTTGGGTGAACTTGGGAGACTTGTTGACTGATCCTATTAGCTAAGGCTAGGCTCCTATTTTAAGCAATTCAGTGAATAGTCAGGCCTTAGTCACTCCGTTAGTGAGAGACAATGCCATCTTCAGAGGGGACTCTGGAACTTACCTTCAAGTTTCCTGGGTATAAAGATATCTAGGAATTGTCTTTGACTTTGCAAATTCCTAGAATTAGCTTTGCTTTGGTTTGCTTTGCCTAGTTTCCTAATCTTGTGGCTGACACTCTCAAAAGCAATAGCATACTTAAACGTCTATAAAGACGAAAATGCAGATCATTACTGAAGAACTGGTTTTAATTTAAATTACAGAGGAAATTTTACAGAGTGCAAGAACGTGTAGGGTAAGCTCGCTCCTCAAGTTTGCTGTTCCTCTGAGAGCTGACATTAGAAACTGCTCAGCAATCTACTGCCAGGCAGAATTTGGTGGAATTTCTTCAAGTTGATTTTATGAGACAAAACCACGGATGTCAACCATGTGGCACAGCATCCATCAGTTCCTTGGCCACTTAGATAGTTCTCTATTCTGATGTTGGTAGTAGAAAAATCCTTCTCTTTAGCATATACTCTTTTGCTTCAGATTTACCCCTTCAAGTACTTCTCACTCCAATATGATGATTTTCTGTCTGCCTATGTTTATTATATGCAGACCCTGGTGGTACCTTGATCTTTTGTCATGGAGTGGAGATGGTATCCATTTAGCCAGTTTTCTAGCCCCTGAACTTGAAAAAGAGCCTTCATCAACAAATCCTGGGGCTGGCAGAACATTTGAAAGAAGCACCTGTGTTTTGGTTTGCATCCAGGCTTGAGATTTTTCCTCCTTACAGTCTATTGTGTACTCCCTGGTGTATTTTCAGATTGATCTGTCACTCCCACCAGACCTCAAACTACTGAAGAACAAGGAATGTGTCTCATTTATCTTTGTGTTCCATAGGTCACTATATCAAGGAGGTGCTCTAAGAAATATTTGTTAAGTAGATATTATGTATTTATTCTACAGGTTCATAAATTAGACACTCCCTTGCAGTTTTCCCTGTGCTGGAATTGAAAAAGAACAGGTAGCACATATGGAATTCTCAGAACTTGATTTAGAATACTTGTTAAATGGCAGACGAAGGAATTTCCTTGTAAATATGCTAAGTGGATCCCTGTTCCCCTCACTCTCACCCTTTGTGATCCAGGGATCCTGATTGGTTGGGTGCCTAAGCAAGTTATTCTCCTTCAGGATCTTATGGCATCGATCATCTGCTATTTTGAAAAAAGATGAAAGTAGAGCTGTGAAGAGAGAGCTCTTGACCCTACGAGGCAGGCCAACACAGAGTATTGTCTAACATTCCAATAACATATGGCTACTATCTCCTGAGCATCTACCGTGTGCCCCGCGTTCATGCATAAGAACTAATTTAATCCTCACAGTGACCCTGAGACTTTGAGGGCTTGGAAGGTTTCCTCAGATCCACATAAGTAAACAAGCTGAAAACTAAACCTATGGGCAAGCTTCCCCCACACTTGGCTTCTCCCAGAGCTCCATGTCTCAGTGAATGAAAGTTTTAGCATCCAGTTTCTCAGCCGACAAACCCTTCCTCTGTATCTAACTTCTGTCAGTGCTGTCAATGTAAAATCCTCCAATCTCTGTATCACCTTCATGGCTTCTGCTTTAGTCCCAGTTGCCATCTGCTCTCCTCAGTATCCTTCTGTTAATCAGCTTTCCATTTCCATGACAGATACCCGAGAGGAGCTTCCTAGGAAGGAAGATTGATTTTGGCTTACAGTTTTTGAAGGTTCACAGTCCAAGATCGGGTGACCTCATTCGTCTGGTGTCTGACAAGGGAGGTGGATGGTGGAATATTTGGCAAGTCTGGAAGCAGAAAGATAGCCTAGGCCTGACTTAGCCTTTGTGACTAACTCTCTTGCTAATACAACCTTCTGAGGGCCCACCCTCAGTGACCTAAAGACCTCCCACCGGGCCCACCTCCTCGATATCATAATTGTGTCAGGCCTCTCCCCTGAATCCACTGGCCATTGACATTAATCAATTAAGCATTAACATCAGACTTCGGTGACCTTCGAGTCATGGAAAATGGCAAAGAGAACACCCCAGTATTGTCCAACCATAACACCTCTTGCATAGTCTACCTTGCCCTCCTCAAACCTGTTCCCCACATCACAGTCTGAATGGTCTTCTCAACAGTCACATGTAATCCTGTGATTTTCCTGTTTCTCCAGTGCTGTTTTTCACCTGGTCTGGCCCCTGGCTGACCCCAGTCTCTTCTTCTTTTCTGGCTTCTTTTATACCAGCTATTGCCCTAATCTAGAATGTTCTTCCCTTTCTCTCTCATAGTCTAGGTCGATTGTTGCCCTCTCAGCAGATAGAGCTTGGCATACTAGTATCTTCCTCAAGGGACCTTGATGTGCTCGGACGACATTGTGTGCCACTTTTTCATCATTTTAACTTTATATTTGCATGCTTAATTGTCTGGTCAACACCTGACTGTCCTATTAGCCCGTAAGCTTCCTGAGGGCATGGATTATGTCTCTTTTCATTCACCAGACCCTAGCCCAGAAATTGACATGTAGTGAGCACTTGCTAAGTATTTATGGAGTAAATTAATAACCCAGCAGCTGGTAAGTAGCACAGCAGAGATTTGTACTCACGGTTTCCAAATCCATGCTCATCTTCCTCTTCCAGTTCCCTTTGTCTTCAGGGTATGGACAGGCCCCCATACGGTCATTATTATCAAACGACCTCAACTGTGTAGGTAGAGGCTGGGAATTTGGTCCATGCTTCCTTTTGGGCCTTTTATGTTTAAGAAATGGCTTCTAGTAGTCAGCTGTTCATCACTATAACAAAATATACCTGAGACAAGCTACTTAAAAAGAAATGAGGTTTATTGAACTCATGGCATTGGAGAGTCAAAGTCCAAGGTTGAGCAGGGCCACGCTGGTTTGTCCTCTGGTGAGAGCAGCAAGTGGAGTCACATCAGAGTGGGAGCACATGTTGGAGCAAACGGTCACATCTTGAACAGAAGCAGAGAGACTTGGGCGGGCCAGACTTGCTCCTTTTGTAACAACTCTCATGTGCAAATTCAAGGGGTTGCACCAGGACCACCTTCCCAGAACACGTCCTGAATGACCCAAGCCCCTTCTACTAGGCTCCACCTCTTAAAGATCCTGCCACCTCCCAGGACTTGCTCCCCGAGGAACAAGTTCCCAGCCCATGAAACGATGGGGGGACACAAACCAGAGCAGAGCTGGCAGCTGAGACTGTGGTCAGTCCTTGCAGCCTCACTCGGCCCGGCATCCTTTCTGTCACCTCACATAGACTCGTACACTTCATCTCTGTCAACAAACCTAAGCTTTCTTTTTTCCCACTTCTTTATTTAACAGATAAGGAGAGCATAGCACAGGCAGATAGGTTTGGTACTTTTCCTAAAGTAACCTAGAAATTCAATGATGGATATAGAGTACCAAAAAATGTATAGAAATAAAACAGATATCTTGAGATTCGATTGTTGTTTTTAGCCCTTGTTTATACATCTGTAGAACTGTGGCCTTTCTCTTTTTTTACTCGTTGACTATTATGGTTAGTAATTATGGTTAGGTTAAGCCTGTGATTACACAGTAGACTGAAATTATGTTTATGCAAAAATTAAAGGAAAAAAGGAAGGAAGGAGGGGGATTGAGGGCAGGAAAGAGGAAGGGAGAGAAGTACGGTGTCGTCTGAGCATTGTACCTGTGAAATACATGAAATCTGTTCTCTTTATATCATTAAACATTTTTAAAAGAAGAAATTAAATATCAAATCCAAAATTAAAAATCAAGTCCAAATCCATTGGGCTCCAAAGCTACGTTCATAATCCCTTTTACTTTCTGTTCTTGGCTTACCTTGTTCAATTTTATTATTATTTTTTTGGTCCTTTGAAGATTTTGACTTTTTTCTTTTTCTCTTAAATCTGTACTTATCTCTTTAAATTTGTCATCTCTTCTCTCTCCACTACCCTTTTCCTCTCCTTCCATCCTCCTTTTCTTGCCCTCTCTTCTAATGCCATGTGTGATGAGATCGGTGATGTTAGTTACCTGAAATTTATATTTCAGGAAGCTGTCTATCAGCAAACAGGAGCACCTTGCCCACTTTGCAACTTTGCAGAACAAAATGCAGATGAGAATGATAAGTCTCTAAGCTTGGGTGCTCTTGGTTATGAAACAGTTTTAAAATCACTTTGAGATTTGAGCTTTGAAAGAGAAAAAAAAAAAAAACCAAACTTCAAAACTGCCTCTCTTTTTCTTCTCCCTCTAAGAAAGTCCCTGTAAATTGCAGAACTGCTTCTCAAATAAAATCACACCCTGCCGCTGCCTGCTGCTTCCTTATGCGTGTCATCTCTTTTCTAGAAATCACTGAAACCTCTCTGGGGACCCTAGGTGATGTGAAGAGAATAGAGCGTTCAGGCACACAAGTTGATTTGCATTTCTGGGTCAGCGCCACTTCCCTTTCATTTAACCCCTGTGCTGACCCCTGCTTTCCCCCCCTGAGAGCATGCGCCAAACTCATCCTGTGGGTGGGAAGGGGCCGTGCGTCCCAGAGGCTGCAACCTTCCCTGGACGGTCGTCACCCAGCGTCTCCCAGCGTCTTTAAGATGGTTTCAGCGAGGAACTGGCCAACATTCTAAGTGTCTTTGTAGATTTGGTTCACGTTTAATTGGGTAGTTTGGTGTGTCACTGGAGAACAATATTAGAAATATTAGAAATTGTGGATGCAGATGGGCCCGTGGCTGCCTGAGTCTGGTGCTCCCTGTGTGGCTGTTCATCTTTAAGGAGAGTAGTTGTAGAGAGCAATAAATGTTACACTCTCTCGTTTTATATTTGGTATGAGTCATAAAGACCCCTAGCATGTCAGAAAGAGGTACATACTTCCAAGACATAAGAATAAAGCTCTTTCTGGTCTCTCAGTCGCCATGTAATTCCCATTAAGATGCCGAAAGACCCCAATAAGATTGCATTACTGGAGCTGTTGTTCTGCAATGGGGTCCACTTGGCTAGGAGAATCTTGTAAGAGCCAGCACCATGGCTCACTTGGTTAATCCTCCACCTGCGGCGCCAGCATCCCATATGGGCACCAGGTTCTTAGTCCCAGTTGCTCTTCTTCCAGTCCAGCTCTCTGCTGTGGCCTGGGAGGGCAGTGGAGGATGTCTCAAGTGCTTGGGCTCCTGCACCCACATGGGAGACCAGGAGGAAGCACCTGGCTCCTGACTTCAGATTGGCACAGCGCCGGCCGTGGCGGCCATTTGGGGCTGAATCAACAGAAGGAAGACCTTTCTCTGTCTCTCTCTCTCTCACCATCTATAACTCTATCTGTCAAAAAAAAAAATCATGTAGAAAAGTGATGGTCCGTCACAAAATGCAAAGTGTTGCACAAATGCCAGAATATGAGCCTAGAGCTAAAATAATTGAGATAAAATATTCACTGAATGCTTGCCCAAAAGAGGTTTATCTCAGTTGGCAAGAAAATTGTTATTAATTTTTTTCATAATTCCAAAAGTAATATCATACATAATTGTATGATATGTGAATTATGTCTCAACAAAGCTGTTTCTAAAAAATTTTTTTAGATTATTTATTTATTTGAGAGGCAGAGTTACAGAGAGGGAGAGACAGAGAGAGAGGTCTTCCATCCGCTGGTTCACTCCCCAAATGGCCACAGTGGCCAGAGCTGGGCCAATCTGAAGCCAGGAGCCAGGAGCTTCTTCATGTCTCCCATGTGGGTGCAGGGGCCCAAGGACTTGGGCCATCTTCAACTGCTTTCCCAGGCCGTAGCAGAGAGCTGGATCAGAAGAGAAGCAGTCAGGACTTGAACCAGTGCCTATATGGGATGCTGGTGCTTAGCCTAGTATGCCATGGTGCTGGCCCCCAAAAAACTGATTTTAAAAAGTAATAACATGAACCTTTTAGAAAAGAAATGTAAATAATGAGAATAGAATAAAAACCACTAATAACTCCAATTTCCAGAGATAGCTATTGATAGCAATATTTGTTTTCTGTTATTTTCAGAAAGCAAACCTGAAATAATGCAATAAATACTATTGAAATCTCCTTTTCCACATACTGTGTTATTAAATATTCTTGCTTAACGTGAATGCTTTATCAAGTATTGAGGTAATTGTCTGTTGTTGGCTTTCTAGACTGCCTATAAGGTTTTGACAGTGTATACAGTCCTCTAATGAACATCCTCATTGCTAAATAAAAGAATATACACTCTTTTAAGGCTTTAAAACACACACACACACACACACACACTTGTGTATATAGTGTAGGAAGTATTAGAAATCATGTATCCAGTTATGTCCATGGCTGCCAGTTTTGTAGGTCTTATGTAGTTGTTCATCCTTTATGTAATGGCAATGGTAACGGAGAACCATGAATGGTGAATTCTCTCTCTCTCTCTCTCCGTCTCTCTGTGTGTGTGTGTGTGTGGTGGGGGTCTTGCTGGGAATTCTATGAAGACGCATCTACATATTTTTCTGAAGGTATTTATATACATTAACTTAGATCAATTATGCTAGCAGCGTGCACCATTGCTCTTAGTTTCATATGCATTCCCCAGGATTAGCTACTATTATTTAATCATTTCTCCCATTTGGACAAGTGCAAAAGTGGTATCTCATACCTGTTATAATTCATAGACCTTAGATTCTTTATGAAGTTCAGTGTTCTTTTAAATGATTGCTGGCCATTTTTAAAGTTGCTTCTATCCTTTAGACATTTCTCTTATGGGAAGTTTATCTTTTTGTTTGTAAGACCTTTTATCTAAGAAGGTGATTAATCCTTTGTTACCTTTTTGTCATGATTTTTAAAAAAAAAAAACTCTGCCGAAATGAAAGTGATGCAGTTTTTTCCATAGAAAGAAGAACAATTCCAGAAACAGAGCCTACCCTTAGGTTAGGTACCTCTGTTGTTTTCTGGTAGATACTTCCAAATCAAAAGCCAGATAGCATCATCATTATAAATAATTGTGGTTTCAATTATGATAAATGATTACCGTAAGTTAAATACAGGAAAATTAGTTTTTGAGCCCTAGCCAATCTTATATTTATAGTCTGCATTTCCAAAGAACTGTGATTTGAAGTGTTCTTAAAGGTCAATTTATGTTTTTGTTTGCTTTTAATTCAACTGCTGCATGGGTGGTGTAGTTTCCCCGTATTTTAGCTGTAATCCAAATTGGGACAAAGAAAAGTCAGAAGTTTGAACTCTAAGACAAAAGGAACTCTGGAGGTCGGATGATCTGCTAAACTGGATACATAAATAGAATTTTATGTTTGCTGATGCCAATTCCACCCCCCTTCTAATTGGCTACATGATCTTAAAAAAAAAAAAGAAAAAGATTTTATTTTATTTTTTTGAAAGGTAGAGTTACAGAGAGAGGGAGAGAGAAGCCTTCCATCTGCTGGTTTACTCTCCAAATGGCCACAATGGCCTGGGCTGGGCCAGGCCAAAGCCAGGAGGCAGGAGCTTTTTCTGGGTCTCTCACATGGATGCAGGGGCCCAAGCACTTGGGTCATCTGCTGCTGCTCTCCTAGGCCATTAGCAGGGAGCTGGATTGGAAATGGAGCAGCCAGGACTTAAACTGGTGCCCATATGGGATGCCGGCATTGCAGGTGGTAGCTTTACCTGCTATGCCACAAGGCTGACACTGCCCCCCCCCCTTTTATATTTATTTATTTGAAAGAGAAAATTAGAGAAGAGAGACAGAGAGCAAGCTTGTCATCTTCCATCTGCTGGTTCACTGCCCAGAAGCCTGGTGCTAGGCCAGGCCAAAGCCAGGAGCCTAGAATTCCATCCTGATCTGCCACATGCTGTCTTTAGGCAGGGTCCCAAGCACTTGATCCATCTTCTGCTGCTTTCCCAGGCACATTAACAGGGAGCTGGATTGGAAGTGCAGCAGCTGGGACACAAACCAGCACTGACATGAGGTGCTGGTGTAGCAGGTGCGGGCTTAACCCCACTGCACTGCAGCCATGGGCCTGGCTGCATGGTCTTAAATGAGTCTCCCTCTTTGCCCCTACGCAGAGGCAATAACAGTGCCTCCACTTGGCCGAGGCAATGAGGAAAGGGGATGTTTGAGCCGCCAGTGAGATCTTCTAAGCCTGTGATATTTTCCAGAGAAAAATGATTAATCATTTTAAAGTATAATTTTTTGCTGCTATTTGAATATGTAATTTTGTGTAGGTGTGCATGCATGCATGATTGTTCCCACACACATCCTGTCGTCTATTTGAAATCGCTCATAATTAAAAGCATTTTTTTCGATTTGCCTCTCACAATTAATATAAATCTAATGTTTTAAATTTCTGATAAGATTGTTATTTTAATTTTTGAAAGAAGAGAGCTTAGCCAATTTTTAACAGTGTGTTTATTTTCATTTCATCTGAAAGAGAGACAGAAGGAGAGAACTCTTTTGTCTGCCGGTTCCCTCCCCAAATTCTTGAAACAGTCAAAACCGGAAGCCTGGAACCCTGTCCAGATCTCGCACGTGGATGGGAGGGACCTAAGTACTTGAGCCGTCATCTACTGCCTTCCAGGATGTGCCTTGGCAGAAAGTACGACTGGAAGCAGAGGAGCTCGAGCTGAACCAGGCGCTCTGATGTGGGTTCTGGGTGTCCCATGCAGTGACGTAACTGCCACATGCCCGCCTCAGGACTGCCACTTTTAAAAATGTTTACTTATTTGAGAAGCAGTTATTCAATATTTATTTACTGACTTGAAAGGCAGAGAAACAGACCTCTCATCTGCTGGTTCGCTCACCCAGAGGTCTGCGGCGGCTGTGCTGGGTCAAAGCTTGAAGCTGGGAGCTCGATCCAGATTTGAGTGGTGGCCACTTGGGATCTCACTACTGCCTCCCAGGGCCTGCGTTAGTAGGACGCTGGAACTGAGATGAGAGCAGGTCCCAGACTTGAACCCAGGTACTCCTATAGGGGGTATGTGCACCTTGTTTTTTAAAGATATGCTTGCTTTATTTCAAAAACAGAGAGATAGAGACAGAGACAATGAAATCTTCCATCCACTGGTTCACTTCCCAAATGGGTGCAATAGCTATGGCTGGGCCAGGTGAAAGCCAGGAGCTAGGAACACCATTCTGGTCTCCCAAGTGATTCGGGGGCCCTAGCACTCGGGCCATCTTCCACTGCTTTCCCAGGTGCAGTAGCAGGGAGCTGGATCAGAAGCGGAGCAGCTGAGGACTTGAACTGGGACTCATACTGGATGCTAGTGAGCCAGACAGTGGCTTAACTGGCGGCACCACCACAGCAGCCCCAGGGGCTGTGTGCAACTTAACCTTTGGCCAAACGCCCACCTGAAGATTGCTATTTTAAATGACTGACAATAACTCTTCTTCCCCAATGAAGATAATGATGTGTCAACCTAAAGAACAAGTAAAAGGCTCTGTCAAGGTTGCCTCCTGGCAACACCGTGGCTTGTCTCTAGATTGCCGGGTGGGGATGAGGATAATGCTTTAAGTGCTGAAGTTGGCATTTCCCATCTGTCGTACCTCCAACGCAGGCTTCCTTCTGCCTACCAATCACAAATAGAAAATCTCTGCCTGTGGTTTGACCATCTGGATTTCCCATCATGCCCTGTCTCCCCACCTGGAGATTCAGTGCAGGTTTTTGATTGATGTTTTTCGAAATTGCCTCTTAGAATCAAAGGACAGATGAACATTATTTTTCTCAAATTGTAAATGGTAGAACCAACATACATAACTTTTGTAATTGCTTTTTAGAATCGTTAATAATCTTAGCTTCTGGGGCTTTGTCAAAAGTGCTTTTTCAGCCAGCGCTACAGCTCGCTAGGTTAATCCTCCATCTGCGGCGCCAGCACTCGGGGTTCTAGTGCCAGTTGGGGCGCCGGTTCTGTCCCGGGTGCTCCTCTTCCAGTCTGGCTCTCTGCTGTGGCCCGGGAGGGCAGTGGAGGATGGCCCAAGTCCTTGGGCCCTGCACCCACATGAGAGACTAGGAGGAAGCACCTGGCTCCTGGCTTCAGATCGGCGCAGTGTGCTGGCCGTGGTAGCCATCTGGGGAATGAACCAATGGAAGGAAGACCTTTCTCTCTGTCTCTGTCTCTGTCTCTCTCTCTCTTTTTTTTTTTATTTTTATTTTTTGACAGGCAGAGTGGACAGTGAGAGAGAGAGACAGAGAGAAAGGTCTTCCTTTGCTGTTGGTTCACCCTCCAATGGCCGCCGCGGCCAGCGCGCTGCGGCCGGCGCACCGCGCTGATCCGATGGCAGGAGCCAGGAGCCAGGTGCTTTTCCTGGTCTCCCATGGGGTGCAGGGCCCAAGCACCTGGGCCATCCTCCACTGCACTCCCTGGCCACAGCAGAGGGCTGGCCTGGAAGAGGGGCAACCGGGACAGAATCCGGCACCCCAACCGGGACTAGAACCCGGTGTGCCGGCGCCGCTAGGCGGAGGATTAGCCTAGTGAGCCGCGGCGCCGGCCTGTCTCTGTCTCTCTGTCTCTCTCTCTCTCTCTCACTGTCTAACTCTGCCTGTCCAAAAAAAAAAAAAAAGTGCTTTTTCTTGGTTTTGTTGTTGGAGCAGGCCACCCTGGTCTCCTTAGCCGCTTACAGGGAACAAAGACAGAGCTGAGGTTAGAGCAGTGAGTCTGAGCAGTGCCAGGGAGTTCACTGGTAAAGCATGATGAGTTCTATATTCAATGGTAGTTAAAAGGACTGAAACTTTAATTCACATAAAATTGCTTTGCCTTCTCCTAGGCAGCCAAATAGCATCTAGGTTTTGTCAGCCAGTAGGTTCTGCAAATGGAGCAGACACTGAAAATACCATTTTGACTGTGTGTAAGGGAAGTACATTATTGTGAATTATTAGCAACTTGGCCATTTCCACAGACCTATCTGCTTTCAGTGTGGTCTGCCCCAAATTTCCTTTTCTCATTAGCAAGCGGCAACGTGTCTACTTTTGTTCTTACCTCATTTTTTTCTGCAGTGACAGAGAAAGTGCTACCCTTTGGTTCTTTTCTAGAACCTATCATTTTCTCGAACACCGTATCTCCTCTGTTCGCCACTGGTGCACTGCTGGGGATTGCAGGGCCCCACAGGCCAGCTGCTGCCCCCGCCTTGCAGACCTGTTTGCTTTGGGGGAGCAAGGAAGTACTTTCCCCAAGTGTCAGACACTCCGAGACCCTGCAGCATGAGCGGCAAGTGTAGAACTCAGTGCTTTCCTGGCAGCCAACGAAAGGGCCTGGCCACTTGAATATCACATTTTTACTTTGTAGTTCAGCTGAGAGAGCAGGTGTGCAATCCTGCAGCAAAATGGGGATCGGATTGTCTGCTAACTCTGCCCCTGCAAGGCCAGACCTTTTAAATAATAATTAATATATTTGAAAGGTCCAAGCTGCAAGGAGACATTTACATATAAGGTTTAGACTATCCAGTCTGAATCATGTCGCATTACTAATCAATGTGACTAAAGCAACTTTGATCTGGTTAAGAATGTGGCATTTGAAACACACTCGTGCTTCAGTTGGAAGGTTTACTTCCTCCTTTCTTTGTAAAGCTTCACAGCCAGCAGCCTGGTGTGAAACTGGAACTCGGTGTGGGGAAAGAGGATGGGTGGAGGGATGGCCGCATTCTGAAGTTCTTGCAAATGTACTGACTGGTGATTTCACACGTACACATTCCACATTACAGGAAGCTCTCACGGCTAAGCTAACCATGCCCTGTTGGCCCCTCACCACCAAATTTTCCATTGCCTACCTCTAAACTCCTAGCTTCCGAAATGCCTGCTTCTTTGATCACGTCTGTTGCTGTTGTGGAGTAAAGCAAGATGATCACTTGAATTTCAAGAGCAAGAAAACAATCTGCATGAATCAAGAGAATCGAAAGAACAAAAGAGATTTTTTTTAGCCACTAGCAGATTATAATATGTTTCTCTTTCCCTCCACAATGCTTCCTTTGAGATGACTTTTTTTTTTTTTAATGAAACTAAAACAATCTTGCCAGTGGGTCATGGAAAATTTTACCAACTCTATTTGTTCACAATGTCCATTCCTTCTCATTTCTTTTCCTTCTTCACATACGGTTGTTTGCTTATTTATTTTTCTACTATAAAAAATACTCTCCAAATAAATCTTATAAAAATTCAACTGCTATAAAGGCCCATAAATTCAAAGCCATCCATGCCCTGCTCAGCCCTGCTTTCGTCCCCTAAGTAATCTCCGCTAACCTTCTGGTGTGGGGTTTCCTGGTCACATTGACTTCCGCCCGTTTGCATAGCAGAGTCTGTGAAGGTTTCTGTAAATCCTGGGCAAGTGGAGTAAAGAAACACATACAAGGAAGGCACGGACTCTCTACAGGCACAGATACAGAACAAGGTCCCCATGAAAGGGGAAGAAGGGACAATCAGGGGCCGGCGCTGTGGCGCAGTGGTCGAAACCTCTGCCTCCGGAGCCGGCATCCCATATTGGCACCGGGTTGGAGTTCTGGTTGTTACTCTTCTGATCCAGCTCTCTGGATGGCCTGAGAAGGCAGTAGAGGATTGCACCTGTGTGGGTGACCCGGAAGAAGCTCCTGGCTCCTGGTTTCAGATCGGCACAGCTCCCACTCTTGCAGCCATCTGGGAAGTGAACCAGTGGATAGAAGACCTCTCTCTCTCTCTCTCTCTCTCTCTCTCTACCTCTTTCTGTAACTCTGCCTCTCAAATAAATAAATAAATCTTTAAAAAAAAAAAAAAAAAGAAAGGGAGAATCAAATGAGGACCAAGATGGGGGAGAAGAAAGCTACATCTCCTTCCTCCTCTCTTAGCAGTCAGCTCCTTGGGGATGAGGCTTCAGTCTTAATTTTTATGAACTTTTCAAATTAGAGAAATGCCTACCGGGTAGTTGGTGTTGAGTGAAGGATGAGAACGCAGAGCAGGTACTGTGGAGCTCGGGTCAGGCGGAGCTCCTGGAAATGTCTTGAGCCTTTCTCAGTTTACTAAAGGCTTTCTTTGCCCGTATTTGCGATCATCAACTGTAGGCAGCCAGCATGTGCTGCCACTTTAAGGTTCCGTGCCATGGGTAGTTGTGGCTAAATTAATATTAGATATTAAAAGCCCTTCTGGAAAAGAAACCGTACTCAGGAGAGGAAGTTTTGATCCACATCTTTAGCTGCTCATTGGGAGATTCTACTAGAAAGGTCACTTAGACTCAAAATAGCTGAGTGGCTCACTGCCTCCTTTTGGGAAAGGGGGACTGTTGATAATGAGTGCTGGAAACAGTCAAAGCCACTCTCTTAGGGAGTTTGGATAGAGAGACCCAGACTTAGAGGAAAGCAGACTGGTGATCAGAAGTAGTTCCACACTGGTCCAGCAACCAAAGTATGCGCCAAGAGAAGGCAGTGAGCGGAGACTGTGAGACAGTGGGTGACTCCAGTTACTAAAGGCTGTGAATGATGGTGTAGGAAGCCATCGGTTTGTAGGAGGTTGACAAGCAGAAGCAAGTAGTGAAAGGAAAAATGTGTAGGAGATGTTTCAGGGAAGGCAGGTGGGTGGCAAAATCACTGCTTTATTCTGAGCTATGTTCTCGTTTTCCATGAGGTCTGCCATGGAGCCCTGGCTGCCGTCTCCTTGGCTTCCTCAACCCTCCCAAGTTGTATCCTTGAAGGTACATGAGAAGGTCTCCAGATTTTACAACCTGAAAAGTCCCCACTTGTAAGAAGAGCAGCTTGTCTCGAGGTAGTCTTTGCATTCCTTTCCATTGCAGTTTGAGAGAGATGTTGGAGAAAGACACACAGGCAGTCTGGGGAGGGCTTAACCTGGTGGTGAAGGCTTCACTCGGGGTCACCGTGATACGAAGTCTTCCCTGCACTGGCGTTCTTGACATTTGATTTCATCTGTGCAACCAGTGTTGACTTGGGCCAACTAGGAGATTTATAGAGAATCCAGTGGGTAGATTTACAACACGAGGTGGAACTTTCTGGAGATAGTTATCTTTCACATATGTGTATAAAAATCTCACATTGTTGAAGGTCTTCTTATCAGAACTCTCTTGAGGCTCTTTACCCTTTTCTCTGAGAATTACTTCTTTTTTTCTCCTTTTGTGACCATAAATGTACATATTTGATCCCTGTTTGCCTTTCTCTTCCTTCCCTCCATGGAAATTCCACGGTTCTCTGCTCAGATGGCTTCTGCTAACTATAGCCTTACCACTCGGATGCCTTTCCATCTTCCTAAATCTCCACGGGACACTTGCATTGGAAAAATGTCACCAATGTCTCAAACTCGGTGAGACACAGTTCTTTCTCTTTGTTCCTACCCCTTCTCAAAAACTGAACTTTGGCAAGCCAGGCTCAAAGCTCAGAAGCCTTTTGACTTCTCTCACTAGTACCCACTATCTATGATGGCAAAGTCCTAGCAATTCTACTTTGTGATACCAATTTTCCCCACCTCTCTCTGGGTTCATTCTTTAATGCTGCATTACCAATTATGGCAAAAGTTAGCAGCTAAAAACAACATTTTTGTATTTCATAAAGTTTCTTGAGGTTAGAAATTAAGTAGTGGCATTTGAGGCTGTAGACACCTTAAAGCTTGACCAGATCAGGATCAAAGAATCAGAGAATCCACTTTTCACATCCTTCCTGTGATTGTTAGCAGGTCTCAGTTCCTCTCCTAATCTGTCTCTCCAGGGACTGCTCACAGCAGGCTGGCTGGTTTCCCTTGTGAGGAAAGAGAGACCCAGAGAGAGAGAGAGAGAGAATGCATATATGCTCCATATGGAAGCCAAGGTCTCTTTACTACCTAGTCTTGGAAGCCACACGTCATCATTTTTGCCATATTCTGTGGGTATTTCTTCAACACAAATGGTGAAGTTCAGCCTACACTCAAGAAGAAGGGAATTAAGGGGGAAGAGTCGCTGTGGACATATTTTAGCACCACCTTCCCTCTTCATCATTTCTGCCTCTGTGGGCCTAGTTCAGGCCTCTACCATAATGAAACTTGTTCTTAAAATAAAGATGGGGGCTGGTGGTGTTGGGTAGCAGGTTAAGCCACCACCTGCAATGCCAGCATCCCATATGGGTGCCAATTTGTCAAGCCCTTGCTGCTCCACTTCCGATCCAGCTCTTTGATAATGTGCCTGGGAAAGCAGCAGAAGATGGCCCAAGTACTTGGGCCCTGCCACTGATGTGGGAGATCCTGATGAAGCTCCTGCCTCCTGGCTTTGGCCTGGCCCAGCCCCAGCCATTGTGGCCTTTTAAGGAATGAACCAATGGATGCAAGATCTCTCTCTCCTCTCTCTCAACCCCCCACAACCCTACCTTTCAAATAAATACATAAATCTTGAGGGACAAAAAGGTAAAGATGGTTTATGTGGTCCACATGTGTTCCTACATTACCATCTGACTGTGTACTATTTATCTGTCCCTGTGCTTTTATTTATTTCTGGGTCTTTCTCTCTCTGTCTCATGTTTGAACTCCCCAAGAGGGAGGTTTGAACGTGAGACAAGTAGGTCCAGGCAATTGATACCTGGTGTCACTCCAGCTCACCTCATGCAGGCTGTCTTTTGGTCAGGTGTGGGTTCTGGGTTCAATTAGTGGGGCTGAGAAGGTGAATAATTTAAGCCTGCCTAACACTTTCTTATCACAAGCCACAGTCCACCCTGGCTCTGCCTCCAATGGCCTCTTTCCAGAAGGGCTAGAGAGAGCCCTTTCCCCTCCTGCCACCACACCTGTGCCCATCCTGCGGCTCCACTGGGCAAGCTTTCCTTTCCATCCCCACCCAGCTCACACCAGCCTAGCTCGACACATCAGCCAGCTGCCAGCTCCTGGGTCTGACGTCCTCACCCTTCCAGCTGCGATGCATTCCTTGGGAGCTCTCAGAGCGCCCTGCACTTTTCCTTTATAACCCCTACTTGTGTGCTTGCCAGTCCCTTCCTCCTCTAGACTGTAGTCTCCGCGAGGACAGGGGTGGTTTTGCTCACAGCATCTGGCATTTGCTGTGGATGCAATACTAGTGCAGAAAGTCTCCAGCCTTCTGCCTCCGTCACAGACATAACACAGAATTTGTCTTTCCCCAATGCTCGACCTTCTCCCTTGCGCAGACACTGTTGGGAGGCCACTAGAGACTATAGGACAGAGCCACAACCCTTGGGCCTGGCACCCAAAGCCTCTTGTCCTCTCTCCTTTCCAGCAGGTCTTTTAACAAACCTCCAAGTCTCCCAGGCAGTGAATTATCTGCCACTCATGAAGCACCTTTTGTGCCTTACTCTCCCCATCTCTGCTCATGTTGTTCCCTGTACCCTGCAATGGATCTTCCCACCGGGGTTGTATCAAAATCTCTTTTTAGGAAAACTTTACTTTGTATCTTGTGTAATGCTAGTTTTTATAAACAAATCCTTAAATACACTTAATATGTGCTAGGCCATAGTCTAAGAACTTCTCATGGATTATAATACTCCTACAAGACAAATCTACTCACTATTCCAGATAGTCACAGCTCAAATAGCAGGTGGTTTGGTACAAGGAGATCCCTATCAAGTGTCAGGGCTGGAAACTGCACCCAGGTGGTGTGAATCCACTGTACAGTGTAGGATGTTGTGCCCTTTCTCCACCGACTGTTCCTTGTTGAGGGTAGTGGAGGGGTCTTATTCGTCTTTGTATCCACCCAGTAGGTTGTGACTGAAGCTTATGAAATTAATGAAGACAAGTCAGTGGCCCCAGCAGAAAATGGAAGGAGGAAAACTGGTCCCTTTGGGACGGTCTACAGACAACAATCACGTGTTTTACTTCTGTGGTCATAAGCCCCCAGTCACCCTTGGCCTGAAGGGTCTTGTCTGAGTTCCTTAGCTCAGGCTCATGGGTCTGAGACATTCTGGGGATGAGCAATTTGGATGTCATCATTTTCTCCTTCATCGTTCTTCTCAGTCTATACATTTGCACTTCATTCAATTCTGTGTAGGTGTGCCAGCTTTAGAAAACAGAAAGAAGAAAAAGAACCTAAGGATGCCCAGGTACTTTTGAATTTCAGATAAACGACCAATAATTTAGGGCCGGTACTG
This sequence comes from Oryctolagus cuniculus, assembly GCF_051225735.1. Classification (NCBI taxonomy): domain Eukaryota; kingdom Metazoa; phylum Chordata; class Mammalia; order Lagomorpha; family Leporidae; genus Oryctolagus; species Oryctolagus cuniculus. The sequence continues at coordinate 41,523,119 of NC_142878.1, forward strand.
TGGCGTAGTGACCCCGCCTGCAATGCCAGCATCCCCTAGGGCACTGGTTCGTGCACTGGCTTTTTGCTTCCCTCCAGCTGCCTGCTAATGACCTGGGAAAAGCAGCAGAAGATAGCCCAAGTACTTGGGCCCCTATACCCACATGGGAGACCTGGCCTAACCACAGCCATTGTGGTCATCTGGGAAGTGAACCAGTAGACTGAAGATGTCTCTGTCTCTCCTTCTCTCTGTGACTCTGACTTTCAAATGAATAAATAAATCTTTAAAAACAAACAAACAAAATGATGATTTTAAATACAAGTATCCCACCAGTATTTTTTCATACAGTATCCTGGTAACTAAAAAATTACTGATTGCTGTTCAGAAATTCAAATGCAAGCAGGCATCCTGTATTGTATCTGGCTGCCCATCTTTGTGTTTTTCAGACCTGGGTCTGTCAGGTTTTCCTGGCTGCAATCACAGGATATGATCTAATTGTTGGCATTTCGTGGGAATTTCATGCTGGGTTAGCGTTCTGCCCCATTCAAGTGTCATCCAATATGAGTGCATTGTTTACTATTCTTGCAATGGAGAATCAGTGGGCAAAAAGGCATCCAAAAGGCACAGGTCAAGCTGCTCTCCCAAGCAGTGCACCACCAGGGACGTTGGGAGCAAAACCGATAAAATTTTTAGTGCAGAGAACTGATACAAATACTAGTTTTCTTTTTCTTATTTTTTAAAATTTATTTATTTATTTGAAAGGCAGAATTATGAGGCACAGAGAGAGAGAGAGAGAGAGGTCCTCCATCTACTGGTTCACTCCCCAATTGGCCGCAATGGCTGGAGTTGTGCCGATCTGAAGCCAGGAGCCTTGAGCTTCTTCCGGGTCTCCCACATGGGTGCAGGGGCCCAAGGACTTGGGCCATCTTCTACTACTTTCCCAGGCCATATCAGAGAGCTGGATCAGAAGTGGAGCAGCTGGGACTTGAATTAGCGCCCATATGGGATGCCTGCACTGTAGGCGGTAGCCTTACCCGCTACGCCACAGCACTGGCCCCAACAGATACTAGTTTTCAAAGGTTGGAACCAAATCAACTTTTGGAATGCTCCCCACCAGTAGAGACTCTTTAGTAATGAACCCTTACTCAGCACAATGTTCATGTTAAAAAAAAACCATCACAGGTGCATAGGAGGTGCTGAATTGTGTATTTATTTATTCAATCGTAAGTAAACTCACAGTAGTTTCAGCTTTGAATTTTTATCAGTTTTATTAGGATAAACTAATATTCCACTGCCCGATATATAAGAAATATAAAGAAGGAACTTCAAAGGAAAGCACATATTTTAAGCTCATTTTCTTGGCCCTTGAGGAGATGTGTCCCAGGCTTACTTAATCAACCTTTGTCCATCCCTCCCTCCTCTGCTCAGATGTTTTAAATCATAGACATCATGATATTTTATCCTTAAATATTCTGAGAAAATGTGGACATGTTCTTATTCAACTACAATACCGTTTTGTAACCATAAATTGACAATAGGTCATTGGTGTTATCTATATTGAATTTGAATGATATTTGCTCAGTGTCTCAAAAATTTCAAAAATGATTCCAATCAATCACCCCAGACGCCTACACACTGCACGCAGTGTTCGGGCCCCTGATTTCCCGTGATCCCCCACAGCTCTGGAACAGTTGCATTTATCCTGGTCCCAGGGCTGCAGGTCTGGCAGGGTATAGGAGGCACACAAGCTGAGAATCCCGAGAGAATCCCGAGAGGATTATAGGCCCAGAATTTTGATTGCTCTGGGAATACACTGAGATAACCCAATTATGTGGGAGTTTTAAAATAAATACAAAGAAACTGTACATGTTTATGGGTGACCATATGATGTTTCAATACACGTGTACATTGTGTGACGTTCAGCTCTGGTGAATCCAGCTCCTCAAATACTTAACATTTCTTTATGGTGAAAACTTTCCAAATCTTTTCTTCTAGATTAAAAAAATATATATATGCATATACATATACATACACATATGCATGCATATGCTTTTTTTCTATAGCTATCCTACAATGCAATAGAACACCAGAACTTCTTTCTTCTATTTAACTGCCAGTGAATACTCATTAATCAACCTTTCCCTACCCTCATCACCACTCTCCCCTGTCTCGAGTAATTCTCTTTCTACTCTCTCTATAAGGTCAAATTTTAAGATTGTACAGTTGAGTGAGATCATGGGGTACCTGTCTTTGTCTTTTTGGCTTAGTTCACTCAGCATGACACAAATTCAGTTCACCTTGTTGCAAAGGGCAGAATTTCATGCTTTTCTGTGGCTGAGTAGTATCCCATTGTGTATGTATAACCACATTCTCTTTAACTGTTCACCAGTGGACAGACACTTAGCTCATTTCCTTTCCTAGCTATTGTGAGTAGTGCCGACGTGAACATGGGAGTGCAGATGTGTCTTCAACAGATCGATTCTGTTTCCTTTGGCTACATACCCACATATGGGACTACTAGAACATATGGTAGTTTTATTTTAGGTGTTCTGAGGAGCCTCCGTACTGTTTTCCACAGAGGTCATGCTAATTTACATTCCCACCAATGGTTTGAAAGAGTTTTCTTTTCCCCACGTCCTCATCAATGATTGTTCTCTTCTATCTTTTTGGTAATAGTCAATCTCATTGGAACAAGATGATATCTCATTGTGGTTTTTGATTTGCATCTTCCTGCTGATTAGTGATACTGAACATTTTCTCATGTACCTGTTGGCCAGTGGTATGTCTTGCTTTGAAAAATTTTATTTCCATTGATTGCCCATTTTAAAATTGGAATATTTGCTTTTTGCTATCTAGTTGTCTGAATTCCTTTTATGTTCTGATTAGCCATCCCCTGTCAAATGTGTAGTTTGGAAATATTTGTTCTCATTCACTGAGTTGTCTCTTCACTCTGTTGATTGTTTCCTGTCCTGTGCAGAAACCTTTTAGTTGCACAAAATCCAATTTGGCTTTTTTGCTTTTTTTGTTTCCTGTGCTTATCCAAATAGACCTTGCCCATTCCAAGGTCTTGAGTCAGCATATCCACTATATTTTCTCTTAGTAGTTTCATAGTTTCAGGTCTTTTAGGTGGTTTAATCCATTTTGAGTTGATTTTTGTATATGGTAGAAGCTAGGAGTCCTGTTTCAGTCTTCTGTACATGGTTTCCAATTTCCCCATCACCATTTATTCAAAAGATGTGCTTTCTCCAATGCGTGGTCTTAGCACCTTTGCCAAAGATCACTTGGCTATAGACAGGTAGGTTTACCTCTAGGCTCTCTGTTCTAGTCCATTTCTCAATGCATCTGTTGTACTTCCAATACCATATTGTTTTAATTACTATGACTTTGTAGTTTATTTTGAAATCAGGTAGTGTAGTACATCCTGCTTTGTTATTTTTGCTCAAGATTGCTTTTACCATTGTTTTTCATGTTTAGATATGAACTTTAGGATTATTTTCTCTAGTTCTTTGAAGAATGTCATTGGTATTTTGTAGGGATTGCATTGAATCTGAAGATAGCTTTGGGTAGTATAGACATTTTAATAATGTTAATTCTTCCAATCCATGAACATGGGATGTCTTTCCATTTTGTGTTCTCTTCATTTGTGCTTTATAATTGTCATTGTAGAGATCTTTCACCTCTTTAGTGAAATTTATACCTAGGTATTGTATTGTATTGTATCATATGTAGCAATGGGAAATGAGATTGCCTTCTTGTTTTCTTTTTCAGATAATTTGATAGTGTGTAACTAAGTTACTGATTTTTGTATGTTGATTTTTTTTTATCTTGCAACTTTGCTGAGTTTATTAAGTCCAATAATTTAAAAAAAAATTTGACAGGTAGAGTTATAGACAGTGAGAGAAAGAGACAGAGAGAAAGGTCTTCCTTCCATTTAATTCCAATAATTTTTATTGGAACCTTTGGGATTTTCTATATGTAAGAATATGCAAACCATGACATTTACAAGCCATCACAATTTGACTTCCTCCTTCCCACTTTGGATTCTGCTTTGGTATGAATATGATTTGGATCCTGAACTTAAGCAGAAGGTTGATCCCTGCAATGTTAGCAAAACATTGGAGCAGCAGTTCAAGTCCCAGCTGCTTGGCTTCCAATCTGGCTCCCTGCTAATTTGCCTGGAAAGGCAACAGAAGATGGCCCAAATGCTTGGGCTCCAACCATTCACTTGGGAGATACAGATAGAATTCTGGGCTCCTGGTTTGTGGCCATTTGGGGAGTGAACCAGCAAAGGAAAGATCCCTTTCACTTTCTTTCTCCTTCTCTGTCACACTGCCATTCAAATAAATAAAATAAAGATTTTCTTTCTTTATTTTGAGAGATTTACAGACAGAGAGGGAGAAACAGAAAGTTCTTCCATTCACTGGTTGACTCCCCGAATGGCTGCAATGGCTACAGCTGGGACAATCCGAAGCCAGGAGCCATGAGCTTCACCTGGGTTTCCCACATGGGTATAAGGACTCACACACTTGGGCCATCTTCTACTGCTTTCTCAGGCCATAAGTAGAGAGCTAGATTGGAAGACGAGCAGCTAGGACATGAACTGGGTCCCATAAGGGATGCCGGTGCTGCAAGTGGAGGCTTAGCTTACTACACCACAGTGCCAGCTACAAAATAAATTCTTTTTAAAAAGGTGCTGTTGGATTTGGTTTACTAGCATTTTGTTGAGAATTTTTGCATGTATTTTCATCAAAGATATTCGCCTGTAGATTTATTTTTGTGACCTTGCTTGGTTTTGATATCACATAAATGCTGGCCTCATACATTGAGTTTAGAATTTCTTCCTCTTCTAATTTTTGAAGTAATTCAAGAAAATTTGGTATTAGTTCTTCTTTAAATGTTTTATAAATTAGCAGTGAAGCTAGCTAGTCCTGGGATTTTCTTTGATGAGAGATTCTTTATTATTGATTCAATCTCATAAGGCATTATTGGACTGTTCACATGTTCTCTTTCTTAGTTATTCAATCTTGGCAACGTATATGTTCAGGAACTTATCCTTTTAGGTTATCAAATTTGCTGGTGTAGAGTTGTTCATAATCATCTCTGATGATGTCACTTGCAATGTTTCCCTTTTCATCTCTGATTTTATCTATTTGTCTTTTCTGCTTAGTTTATGTAAGTCTTCTTCAATTTTGTTTATCTTTTCAAAGAACACGTTTTTCATTTTTATCATCTTTTTTTTATAGTTTTTCTAGTATCTCAATTATTTCTGCTTTCATTAACCTTATTTCTTTCTTTGTACTAATTTTGGTTTTGGTTTGTTTTTGCTTTTCTATTTGTTTAAAGTATAGTGATTATTTGAGATTTTTCTTTCTTTAAATTTATTGATTTACTTATTTATTTGAATTGAGAATTACAGGGAGAGATGGAGACAGAGAAAGAGAGATCTTCCATCTGCTTGTTTACTCCCTAGATGGCCACAATGGCTAGGGCTGGGCCAGGCTTAAGCCAGGAGCCAGGAGCTTCTTCTAGGTCTCCCATAAGTGTGGTAGGGGCCCAAGGATGTAGGCCATCTTCCACTGCTTTTCTCAGGCCATTAGTAGGCAGCTGGTTCAGAAGTGGAGCAGCTGGGACACAAAACTGCACCCACATGGGATGCTGGCATTGCTGGTAGTGGCCTTACCCACTATGCTACACTGCTGGCCACTCTTCTTTTTTTTTTTTTTTTTTTTTTTTAATGTGGTTGATTGCTATAAAATTCCCTCTTAGTACATTTTTGCAAGATCCTACAGGTTTCAGTATGTTGTTTTTCCATCTTCATTGTTTCAATAATTTTTAAAATATATATCTTCGTTTCTTCCTTTATCTATTGGCTGTTCCGGAGAAAGTTGTTTAATTTTCATATATTTGTATGATTTCCAAAATTTTTCTTGTTACTGATTTCTAGTTTTATTGCCCTGTTGTCAACAAGGATGCTTGCTGTGACTTGTATTTTCCAATATTTGTTTAGACTCGTTTTGTGACGCACCATATTATCTATCTTGGAAAATTTTCCATGTGCTGTTGTTCATTCTCCAGCGGTCAGGTGGAATATTTCATAGACGTCTATTGGGCCCAGTTAATCTATGGTACCGTGTAACTCTGTGGTCTCCTTGTTGATATTCTGCCTGGATGGTCTGTCCATTGCTGAAAGAGGGGTGTTAAAGTCCCCTACTATTATTCTGCTGGAATAAATTTCTCCATTTAGGTCTATGGTTTGTTTTATATATTTGAGTGGACTTATATTGAGTGCATAATATTTATAACTTTTGTGTCCTCTTGCTAAATTGATTCCTTTGTCATTATGCAATGATCTTCCTTGTCTCCTCTAACTGCTTTTGATTTAAAGTCTGTTTGATCTGATGTAAGTATAGCTGTTTCAGCTTTCTTTTGGATTTTCAGGGAGTGTTTTTTTTCTTTTTTTAAGATTTATTTGAAAGGCAGAGTTACAGAGAGGCAGAGGGAGAGAGAGAGAGAGAGCTCTTCCATCCACTGGTTCAGTCTCCAAATGGCTGCAATGGCAGGGCTGAGATGATCCGAAGTCAGGAGCTTCTGGGTCTCCTACATGGATGCAGGAGCCCAAGGACTTGGGCCATCTTCCACTGCTTTCCCAGGCCATAGCGGAGAGCTGGATCAGAAGTGGAGCCCCAGGACTTGAACCAGTGCCCATATGGGATGCCACCACTGTAGGCAGTTCCTTTAACCACTACACCACAGCTCCAGCCCCTGTGTTGATTATTTTATACCATTCTTTCACTTCTAGTCTGTTGCCCTTAGAGCTAAGTTTCCTGTAAGCAGAGTATAGTTGGATCGTTTCTATTTTTTTTAACACATTCCACCTTTTAGCTGGAGTATTTAATCCCTTTATGTTTGAGGTAATTATTATAAGTAAAATCTCACTACTCTATTTTGCTGGTTCACTCTACAAAAGCCACAACAGCCAGGGTTGGGCCAGGTCAAAGTCAGGAGCCTGGAACTCTATCTGGGTTTCTCACATGGCTGGCAAGGACCCAAGCACTTGGGCCAGTGTCTGGTGCTTTCCCAAGCCCAGCAGCAGGGGGCCGGGTCAGAAGCACAGCAGCCAGGAGTGCTCAGATACAGGATGCCACGCACACATATGCCCCCTACGTTGGTCTGAAGAATTCCTATTCCTTCTTTAGGAATCAGAACTTTCTCCAAGAAGCTTTCCTTAGCTTCCTGCCCTCCCGCCCGCCATGGCCAGACTGACTCTGAAATCCATGTGTTGGGCCGGCACCGCGGCTCAACAGGCTAATCCTCGGCTTTGCGGCGCCAGCACACCAGGTTCTAGTCCCGGTCGGGGCGCCGGTTGTCCCTCTTCCAGGCCAGCTCTCTGCTGTGGCCCAGGAGTGCAGTGGAGGATGGCCCAAGTACTTGGGCCCTGCACCCCATGGGAGACCAGGAGAAGCACCTGGCTCATGCCTTCGGATCAGTGTGGTGTGCTGGCCGCAGCGCGCCGGCCGCGGCGGCCATTGGAGGGTGAACCAATGGCAAAGGAAGACCTTTCTCTCTCTCTCTCTCTCTCTCTCACTCTCTCACTGCCCACTCTGCCTGTCCAAAAAAAAGAAAAAAAAAAAGAAAAAAGAAAGAAAAAAGAAATCCATGTGTGTGGGGAGCAACTGGGAGCAACTCGGACTAGACTAAGTTACTGGAATTAAGACTTATTCTACGCATCTGCTTTCCCACAATATGGCGCTGAGAAGGGAAACAGCTTCTACACAGCTGCCTCCAGTTCAACCAATAAACTGTGGGACCTGCTCCTGATTGGAGGAGGGCAGCGTACTCGGCGTGTGGGTAGCAGAGTTGGGATTGGTGGAAGAGGACTATAAAGGAGGAGAGAGACGGCATGCACCAGGAACATCTAAGGGGAACACCTGTGCAGCCCCCGAGAGAGCCGGCCAGCGGTATGCCGCTCCCCCGCGAAAGTGGGGAATGTGGCCAGGGGGAACCGCCCTTCCACGGAGGTGGAAGGGATGGTAGCCAACCCAGGAAGGACCAGCAGCCAACCCGGGAAGGACCAGCAGCAAACCCGGGAAGGGCCGAGCAGACAGAAGAACAGCGCAGGGTCCTGTGTCGTTCCTCCACGAAGAGGGGGAGCGACACATGTGTTAAGTTCTCACATTGCACTAGTATTTTTCTTGTAGAGTACTTATTCCTTATTCAATTGCAATTAAATACTTGTTTGTGGAATTACCTTTTTAATGTGTCTTTTTTCAGCTCCATCTTTAACTGGAGCTGTATCCACCTTACTTCACAGCTGTGTCCCAGCAACTAGCAGAGGGCTTCCCGAACGTGAGCACTCAATAGGATATTCATCAACAAACAGATGAAGGAATGGGTAGATGGAAACAGATATGAAGTCACTCAAGTTTCAGAGGGTTTTTGAACAATGGATTAACTGGGCTGATTGGATATTCGAGAGCCTCATATGCGTATGAACGGGCAGGACTGGTGATTGGTTAGAGGTAGACTGAGTCTGGATGAGAGAGGGTGAATGGAATGTCGTCAAGGACACTGAAGAATTCTTCAGTGGCATCATGTTGGCCCAGGGGTGTTTACCTGCTTTGTACTCACTCCTGAGACACATGGAGATTATTCCAAGCCGGTCATCCATGGTGACAAATCACAAGGAAACTTGAAAGTCCTTGAGCTTTCTGACTTTGGAAATTTCTCCTTTTTAGATGCAGCTCAGACATTGGTGTTAAAGAAAGACAAAGCCTCAGATTCTAGACCTTTCCATGAAACCTCTCGATTCCACACGTCAGCAAGTCTGTTGTACAGCAGTGGGAGTCGTCCATGGGATTTCACTCAGTAGTCACCTATGGAGATCTCGGCAGTTCCTTCCACGATGTTCTGAACGAATGTGTCGGAGCTGCTTAGGCACAGTGCTTTGCTCATGGTGGCAGAGCTGAGAGACACTGTTTATAAGCACCAGTGCCACTCAGACCTTAACTGTAAATTACTGCATAAAGGTTACTAGAACTGAGCCAAGCTTTAGCAAAGGCCTTGTGTACAAAATTGCCTCATCTGTTTGTGGATGATAATGGGAACACATATTGGAGAGGACAGGAAGTGTGGGAAGTATACAAGAGCAAAGTTTGCTTTGAATGTCACCAGAAATCCCTATCGACTGAATGGTGGGCAGAGATGCTAGTTTCTAGCACTTTCTTTTATTCTAATAGCCGAAAATTCACCTTATGGTGTTTCCTGTTGTCCCTTTGGCCTTCGTTTGGTATAAGAGCCCATTTAAAATGCCTACTGAATTAGCTCCAAGGTTTGCATTTGGTATGAATAAGGTCTACCTCCTGAAAGAGTAATAGCCAGGCCGGCGCTGTGGCACAGCAGTTTAAAGCCCTGGCCTGAAGCACCAGCATCCCAGATGGGTGCTGGTTCTACTCCCGGCTGCTCCTCTTCCCATCCAGCTCTCTGCTATGGCCTGGGAAAGCAGTAGAAGATGGCCCAAGTCCTTGGGCCCCTGCGCCCACATGGGAGACCTGGAAGAAGCTCTTGACTCCTGGCTTCAGATTGGTGCAGCTCCGGCTGTTGCGGCCATCTGGGGAATGAACCAGCAGATGGAAGACCTCTCTCTCTGTCTCTACCTCTCTCTGTAACTCTTGTCTTTCAAATAAATAAAATAAATCTTTTAAAAAAAGAGTAATAGCCAATAAGTTAGTCAAAGAAGTCCTCCACTCCCCCAGTTTTACAAATGTGCACTGATATCTTTAAATGCAGAGTCACACTTGCCTTATATGACATCACATCATGGACAAAATGCTCTCATTTAGTGATTGCAAAGGTATGCTGATTATATTTCTTACCTGCTTTTGCAGCTGGGAACCTAAAGTATTTCTTTTTCTTTTTATTTTTTAATGATTATTTATATGAAGGGAGAGTTACAGAGAAAGAAGGAGAGACAGAGAGGTTTTCCATCTGCTGGTTTACTCCTCTGATGGTCACAATGACTGGGGCTGGACTAGGCGGAAGCCAGGAGCCCAGAACTCCATCCATGTCTCCCAAGTGAGTGGCAGGGGCCCAGGAACTTGGAGCATGCGCTGGTGCTCTCCCAGGTGCATTTGCAAGGAGCTGGATTGGAAATGGAGCAACTGGGGCTCATATGGGATGCTGAAGTCACAGGTGGTAGTTTAACAACACCAGCCCAACCTAACATATTTCTAAGTCCATGTTCTCTAAAAGGAAATATGACAGATACACACTTGGATTTGAAATTAATCACAACTGATTTTATAGTTACTCTGACAATCTACACAGGAATGTGCATGAATGAGATTGTTAACTTTGAGTGGTCGCATTCCCTCCCCCCTCCTTCCCTCTCTCTCTCCCTCTCTCAAGTCCTATTAAACTTCAGATCAGAAAATGCCCACCCCTAGTTCCGCAGTCTTACTGGTTGAAAGACTGAAGTAGACACAGGATTTCAGTAAACGATCAGGTGCCGGCCTAGGAGACTCCAGGCGTGAGCAGTGCTCGGTCTCATCCCACAGCTGCAAGGGCATTGGCTGGCAGGTCTGTACCAACCCTTCCTTCCTTAGCACCCACGTTAGGCTGCGTGTGCAGGCAGGGTCAGTGTCCTCCTGTTCCATGGCCTGACCACTCCCTTGTGTGCCAGCTGTGCAAATGTTGAGCCATGGTTATGGAGGCTGCAACAGCAAGTCAGACTTGGCAAACTTGGCGGGTGTCACTTCATCTAGCATTAACTTGCAACACCCTGAAGAGTGGAATGCTGTGAAATGGTTCAGGGGAAGGCCCTCCAGGAGGAAGCAGGGACTACAGAATGATAGGGAAAAAGTCCCTGCCTGAGGAAGAATCATTACAAATGTGTGGTGATGAGCAGCTGTGGACCTGCCGCCCCCACACTTCTGCAAGATGCTCTGAGCTGGGCAAGACCTCAGCTTTCAGTTTCACCCTAAAAGAGCACACAAAGGCCTTTATTGTTTGCTGGTTTTAGACTAGAAAAACAGATGCCTCATGGGGTGGAGGCAGAAGCACACTTGCGCCAGCTTTGTTGTTTTCCGAGGAATCCTCAGGGCAGAGACCAGAACAGAAATGGCCATGCCGGTGTCAGCTCTGCAACGCTCAGGGCTACCGTGGACTCTGATGGGATCTAGTCTCCCAGGCGAAGGACGGCGAGTTATCTGACAGAGTCCAGGCTTTGGCCCCAGACGTCTTGGTCTCCCTGACCTCATTTGGGATCTGGCATCTCTGCATTTATCTGAAAATTTAGAAACTTTTGATATCTTCAGCCTCTGTTCTCTCAAAGGATAAAAAGGTTCCACCTTGCACAGAGCAGTCCCTCCCCACCCCTTGCTTCATTTCTTTTGTTCCTATTCTCTCTTTGTTTTCTCCTTTCCTCCCTCCCTTCTCTCCTCTGCCCCCATCTGCTATCTATCATCCATCCATCCATCCATCCATCCTACAACTACTACTTTCACATTTCGGCTCCCACTTCCTGCATTTGTTTTGGTACACAGATCCCTGCTCCTGTCATGATTTTATAGATTTGACCCATATCCCTTCTCTGCTGTTGTCTTTGTACATTTGTTCTCCAAATGCCGGAAACAGCACTCTCAAGTCCCACGTAGTCCAAGTCAGTTTCCCTGTTAACTTAGCATTGCTCTTGCCACTTCCTTACTTATTTTCTGTTACCTCCAGAATTTTATTGCATGTGTTAGTTTACCTAGCACTTTATTATATTGTATTCTATTAGTTTTCTACTGCTTCTGTAGCTGATCACCCTAAGCGTTGTAGCTTGAAAGAACACACAAGTATTATCTTGCAGTTCTGTAGATTAGCTGTCCAGCAGGGCTAACGCCTGAGACTGGCCTTCTTTCCTTCTGGAAGCTGAGGGATCTATCTCCATGTTTTGACCCAGATTGCAGAGGGGCCTGCGCTCCTTGGCTCTTGTCCTGTTTCCTCCATCTTCAGGGTCAGGAGCATGACATCCCCTCTGGTCTGTTTCTCTGTTACCGAGTCTCTTTCTCTCTCTTGTTCTTGCTCCTTCTTCCACTTTTAGGAAACCTTACGAGTACATTGGGCCCACCAGATACTCCAGGATTGCCTCTCTGAGCTAAGTTCAGAGACTCAGCAACTTCAATGACATTTGCAACTATCATTCCCCTTGGCCATAGAACACATTTGCAGGTCCTAGAATTAGAATCTGGCAGCCTTGAGGGGTGGGGGGAGTGTTATTCTACATGTTGTCTCTGTGTGTGTGTGTGTGTGTGTGTTTCCCATTTTATATATAGAAATGTTGATACCAGAAGTCTGTGGACTTCTTCAAGGCAGGCCTGTGATGAAATGTTTGACTTTCTGGTATTTTTGGTCTTCCCCACTACATATCTAAAAGTGTGAGAACTTAGTAGGATCTTGGAGCCAGTCGCTCCCACTTGCTTTCGTTGATTTCGCCATCCTTCTCCTGTGCTGTTAGGTCTTCCTGGAAGCTTGTCCACTTAGGATCCTCAGGCACTGACGCCCTGCACGTTTCACATGTGTTGGCTCATGCTGACTGGGGAGAGCCCTTGGGGATGTCATCCAGAATGGCGGGCAGTTGGCCTCTTCACAACTCTGCTTTGTTTGTAGTGAATAAAAGGATCAAGTTAGAAATGACTACTCGGGACCCGCATTGTGGTGTAACAGGTAAAGTCACCGTCTGCAACACTAGCATCTCATATAGGCCCTGGGTTTGAGTCCTGGTCTGTTCCACTTCCAATCTGGCTCCCTGCTGATGGCCTGAGAAAAGCAGTAGAAGATAGCCCAAATCCTTGGGCCCCTACACCCACATGGGAGACCTGGAGGAAGCTCCTGGCTTTGGCCTGGCCCAGCTCCAGCTTTTGCAGCCAGCTGTGGGAGTGAACCAGCAGATGGAAGATCTCTTTCTCTGTCTCTCCCTCTTTCTGTAACTCTGGCTTTCAAATACATAAATAAATCTTTGGGAAAAAAGAATTTTACTGCTGTCTATGTGAGAAAAGACCAGGACATAAAGGACAAGCAGAGTTTCTCAGTGATTCCTCCACCAGCTCTTGGAGACAGATGGTTTCCTTCGTGTGACAGTGGAAACCAGACCATCGGCTAAGCCAGATGTTGACAGCCCTTCCTTGCTGGAAAGTCCCAGAACCTCACTCATTAGAAAATAACCACAGGATTTCTAGCAGTTCCAAGGAGAATCCTGCCACCAGCTTGGAATCGACTAAGAATGTCACATTTATCTGTAAGACTAAATAATATGTTCCAATAAAGAGCCCAAGGCTAAAAGGGAGCGTTTTGCTCATGCCACTCTGCTCCCTGTTCGCGTTCTGGCCCAGTTATGAAGATATGTTTAACCACAGACCCCCAGATGTATACATTTAGGTAGCTTAGAACCAACTACCCGCTAGATGCTCTATCGTTTCCCAACAGTAAACGTGAGTGCAGGGCTCTCTATGCGCCAAGTATTATTCTAAGTGAACTAAACCATTCTAACTCATGTAGTCTTCATCACAAGCTGAAAAAGAAGGTACTAGGATTGTGCCTGTTGCACAGATGAGGCCGCTGAGTCCCCGAGCAGTGACGCGACGTGACGAGCGGTGCAGCCAGCGTTCTGTGCTGAGATGTCAGGCTCGCTTCCCGCTCCTGGCCACCTCACCGTGCTGCCGCCCCTTCAGCCAGTTCCTGCGTTCTCTCTCTGCCTCTCCTCTCTCTGTAACTCTGATTTTCAAATAAATAAATACATCTTTAAAAAAAAAAAGGGAAGAAATTTATGCTCCTATACATCATTCTTTGGCAAACATCTTCCTTTTTTATTTGTAATTTTTTGCTAGTTCCATTATTTTATTTTATCTTCTCTCTCTCACTCTCCCTCCCCTTCTCATCTCAACTTAAAATTTCTCTTATACCTTCTCATGATCTTTGGAAGACCTGACTCACATCAAGGACTGGCTTTTGATCCATTCAGGGATCAAATCTATGCTGATTTCAACTCTGTTCCAGTAGCCATGAAATCCTAAAGCTAATACAGGTGTACTTCAAAAAGCCCCTAGAAAACTAGAGTTGAAAGAGCAGTTTATTTTGGTGCAAAAGAGTTGGGCTGACCTAGGCAACCACGAATCTACTTTCTGCTCCTATGGATTGGCCTGTCGGAGCAGGTGATAGAAATGGAATCATGCCATATATGATCATTTGTGTCTTCTTCCACTTACCATGATGCTTTCAAGGATCATCCATGTTGAGGCATATGCCAATCTGTCATCCTTTTTTGTGGCAAAATGGTATCTCAATGTGTGAACACTACACTTGTCTTTTTCCATTTATTAGTTCCTGGACATAGAGATAATTTCTGCCATTTGGCTATATGGTCAATGCTCTGAGTGAGCATTCATGCCCAGGCTTTTCTGTCAATGTAAGTTGTTCGTGTCCTTTGTGTATGTGCCTGGGAGCAGAATTGCCCGGTCATGTGATACCTCCCATTGAACAACTTTCAGAACTGCCAAAGTACTTAGCAGCGTGGCTGTGCCATGCTACGATCCCATCAGCACTGGGAGCAGGTTCTGCTTTCTCCACATCCTCACCAGCGCTTGTTACAGCAGCTTTTGTGGCCGTAATCATCCTGGTGCATATGAAGTGGTATCTCACTGTGGCTTTACTTGCATTCACAATCTTGTCTCTTATTTTCTAAAAATAGCCTAATGTGAAAAACCATGTTTTCTGAATCACTGTGGAGTGAGTAATATCAGTCTGGAGGAAGTCTGTTGTGACAGAACTGTCTGGGGGAAAGTGTTGACATCGGAGATGAGCAATGAGGCCTAACAGAATCAGAGTTTCTTAAAGTAAGGATTTGTAATCCTGGTTCGAGTTTAAGATGTCCACTGAGGGTTCTAATGTTATAGATGGTGCTACAGCTCTGAGTATTGCATTGAATAATTTACAAAAAGTTTCTGTTTGTTTATCACTAAATATGACATATGCTTCAGAAATGTTTTCTAAATCTCACCTGTTGAGTACTCATAGGTCTAAGTCAATATCATTTTTCCTATTTTTTTATTTGGGGGAGGGAGTGAAGAAAGGAGGGAGAGAGAAGGAGAGAGAGATTGATTTAGTGCTCTCATCTGCTGATTTATTCCCCCAATTGCCAATAGTCAAGGCTGGGCTAGAGCCAGTGCAGAGCTAGGAACACAATCCAAGTCTCCTATGTGGATGGTGGGACCCAGTTGTTTGAGTCATCACCACTGTCTCCTAGGGTCTTCATTCACAGGAAATCAGAGTCAGGTGCTGAGTCTTAAACCCCAGTCCACTGACATGGAATGTGGATACCTTCACTAGTGGCTCAGTGCCTATCCCAGCCCTGACTTTTGGGAGGGTCATGGGGAAGGAATTGAGTTGCCCGATGTTCTGTGGCAGATATGTGGTGAAGACTTATCTCCTGATCCTTAATGTTATTTTTGAAAGTAATAGATTATTAAAATCAGAAGGGACCTTGGAAGTCATGCATCTGTTATTTAGTACAAGAATTCCCCACATGACCTAATGCTCCCAATGACATGAGAGTTCTTCGCAGCATAAAGCAACCCATTCTGTTGCTGGCAGTATTGATATTTCATTTTTATACTGAGTCTCCTGTACCTCCATGTCCCTTCTTCCGACTGCTACTTGTTCTATCCACTAGAACCATGAAGAATAAAATATTATAGGTGTTCAAAAATATGTATATATTTAAAGCTATAGTCTTTATTTTAACATCTTTATTTGAAAGGCAGGGTGACAGAGACAGAGGGAGAAACAGAGAGATCTTCTATCTGCTGGTTCACTCCCCAGATGACTGCAATAGTCAGGAGCCAGGAACTCCATCCTGGTCTACCACATGGGTGTGGCAGAGGTCCAAGAAAATGAGCTGACATTTGCTACCTACCCAGGTGCACTAGCAGGAAGCTGGATCACGAGTGGAGTAGCCAGGACTTTAGCTGGTGCTCCAGTATAGGATGCCAACATTGCAAGCAATGGTTTAACCTGCTGCACCACACAACAGCCCCAACAAATATTTACTGAATGACTGAAGTTATTATCCAAATTATTTACAGCATGCATTCAAGTATTGTTTTTGTAATTTTCATTCTTATCATTCTTCCACCAAGTCTGAATTTTTGTTTATTCTTTCTCTCTCTTTAAAATATATTTATTGGTGTTGATGTTAATACCATTATAGAACTAATATATTTATTTTAGAGAATTCATAAATAAGTAGAAAATATTCTTTTTAAGCAAATTTGTTTTATCTTCTTTATCACTTAATTTATTATTTTTGAATGGGAGGTTTTTTTTTGTTTGTTTGTTTTTGTTTTTGAAAGGCAGAGAGACAAAGATAGACACAGGGAGATCATTCATCCACTGGTTCATTCCCAAATGTCTCCCATGTGGGTGTCAGTGACCCAAGCACCTGAGCCATCGACTTCTGCCTCCGAGGTGTATTTTAGCAGCAGTCTTGAAGAGGAGGCAGAGCTCAGGTCCAAACGCAAAGACTCTGTTACCCCAAAGAGCATCTCAGTCGCTATGCCGAATGCCTACTCCTGAAAGTCACATGTGTAGTGGTGGCACAGCACTCAATCCCGTCACACAGCATAATCTGTTTAAACAGTTTCCCTCTGATAAACATTTAGATGCTTTCAGATTTACCAGGAAGTTTACAGTCCTTTCTTTCCATCTTCTCTTTTCCAGTGACCACCACCTGTTACCTTAAGTGACGTGCCCTTCAGCCTCTGGCTTGCCTTACCGTCAGATACACCGCACTCTGCCAATCCCCCTTTGCCTTTGAGGCTCCCAATACCGAGCGCCTGATCAGACCGTGAGTGCTGAATTTGGAATTCAGGAGAACCATTACCTTCACTGAACAGGGCACTTTGATTCATTGAGTCCAAAATGGCGAGTTTTCCTCACGGTAGCCTTTCATGGGGGCTTGGAGGCAGCACAGGTGTGCCTGGCTTCAAGTGATTTCACTTATTATTTCCATCGGCTCTGACTGTTCCCGTGTGGCTTCTCTGTTCAAGCTCTCAGGTTTCTGCGTTTCTACTCCGCTGTGAATAGGTTGTCCCTGCGTGGTGGCCAGTCCCCTCCCGGGACCTGGCAGGTCCTCCAAGACACCAGCAGTTAGCATCAACTTAGCAGTACCCTGGGTGGAAGTCTGAGGGATTGAATGCAAACAGCCTTCCTCACTTAAAGAGACCGCACTTCCCAGTGGAGGAGACTAAGAAGCTAAGTGATGTATGAGGTTCCATAACTCATTTGTCTTCCTCCCACTTTGCAATTCAGGAGCTCATATTGGAGATGAAATAATAGACTTTGTCGACTTCAGTGTATCTGCTCCTGAACGTGTAAATCCATCCTTTCTCAGATGGGCAACTACGACAAGCCGCGCCACTTCCAAAGTAAAAGTAGTGGCATGAATAATTCGGCCTGGAATTAAGGTCAGCCTTGTTCTCATGAGATCTGCGCCGTGAGCAAGAAGCGAAGAGCTCCGTAAACCGCCTAGCTCAAAGAGCTCGAAAGGTCTGTCCCTTCCCCGCACGCCTAAATCCCCAAGAAATGAAACACAAGACTAGAGGTTTTTGAAAATGTGGGTTTCTGGAAAAAATTATCCTAATACGGCAGTGCTTCAAAAAGTTTATGGAAATATATTTTATGAAAAATTACATTGATTTCACTGTTTTTTTGCACCAAATAAACATTTGTTAATTCCATTTTCCATGAACTTTTTGAAGTACCCTAATGCATTAAGTAAAAGATGGTTTCCATGTTGAGCTGCACTGTAGATACTAGGAATCGTGCACACACACAGAATCAGGATATATACAAATGTGTTAATAGCATTTTGTTTTTTACTGATGGTTAGATAAGTGAGTTCAATTTTTTGCTTTTTTCATCTATATTTAAAATGTTTCAATAGTGGGGCCGGCGCTGTAGCACAGTAGGTTAATCCTCTGCCTTCAACGCTGGCATCCTATATGGGCACCAGTTCTAGTCCCGGCTGCTCCTCTTCCCATCCAGCTCTCTGCTGTGGCCTGGGAAAGCAGTGGAAGATGGCCCAAGTCCTTGGGCCCCTGAACCCATGTAGGAGACCCGAAGAAGCTCCTGGCTCCTGGCTTCAGATCAGCACAGCTCCAGCCGTTGCGGCCATTTGGGGAGTGAACCAACAGAAGGAAGACCTTTCTCTCTGTCTTTCCCTCTCACTGTCTGTAACTCAACCTCTCAAATAAATAAATAAAATCTTAAAAAAAATTTAAAAAGTTTCAATAGTGAGTCTAATTGTAATATGAAAAAAACCATTAATTTGTACATTGAACCTCAGATGCTTGCATGGAATTGAAAAGCAACAGGTTTCTTTCTTTTAACTTTGTGATAAATTATTAGGATGAAAAGCATATTTAGGTGGGAAACTGGAAAAAAATTTCTCCAATGTTCGTTCCAGTCCTTAAGGTTTTATGAAATTATGTCAAATGCAGTCAACAAACCTGATAGGAAACCATGGCATGGTTCAAATAGAATTCTTCATGACTTTATCAGAGACTATTTCTAGCTTGAATAAAAAGGCAATGTTTCTTATAAAGAACAAGTAGGGCTGATACTGGGCTGGTTGCTCTTATTTTGTGACAGCAATTGTTTGGGTCTTAAAATACTTGTGTTCCTATTATTCCAAAACCCCTGAATGCCTCCTCACAACCAGCCCAGCTCTTGCCCTGGTGATTTCTCAGAACTCTGCCCTTTATAACCAAAGGCGTAATGCATGGGGTGGTAATGAACTTCCAGGACCGTGTTTCATCTGTCTGGCCTTGTCTGTTCTGATTTTTTTTCCTTTGTACCACCTTAAATATTTTAGATATTTCCCCCTGGATACATGGATACCTTGTGGAGTCCATGGGCAAAGATTTAGCTGGGCTTCATGGAGGGACTAGACAGAGACTCTTGGGAGTGGTTAGACCTCTTTCCGTTTCTCATCTCTGCATCATGCCGTCTTCCCTCACTGCCTTCTCTGCAGAAATATGACCTTCGACAGCTCTCAGCATCTTCATCTGACCGGTCTGGCCACTTGGAGAGAGACTGATTTCTTTTCCTCTCTTCTTCCATCTCTCCTTCCAATTTCAAATACCCAGCAAAGGAAGTGAATGGCCTGCCTTCAGTCACATGCCCACTCTTGCACCAACCATTTGTGGCCCTTGGGTTGGGTAAAGGATTACCTTGCCCAACTGTGGTTTTTCCCATTGTAACCACATAGAAGAAGGGCGTGGGTAATTCCAGATGAGGGGAATTTTCCAGAAATTAGGGAGTGGTGCACATAGCATGATTATGTTCTTGCTTTACACATAGCTAGTGTTCAACTTTCCCTTAACTAGGGCTTCTTTAGCCAACAGTCCCAATTTTCCAATATAGCAGCTCTGAATAGCCGTATACCCAAGTTTAGCCTATTGCACATAGTTTACATACACATGCAGTTGGAGTATTTCACTTGTAAGTTTTAACTGTCATTTTCCATGCATCATTAATAACCTTGCCCACAAGTTTCTATGTCTAGGAAGTAGCAGTAACAGAGTCATCAGGTTCACAGAGCCTGGACAGCATGTGTGTGTGTACATGTGTGTGCATGTGTGTGTGCATTTGTGTGTGCACACACATTCATGTCTGTGTGTTCAGTTACATGCCCATTTCTGTACCAAACATGGCCCGATAGGAAGAGAAGATTGTGTTGTTCAATCATGGCTTTTCCATTACAATCCTGTGGATGGAAGGGGTTGGTAATGGCATACATACATATAGACATATATATTCAGGAATCGTGATTCTGAAATAGAAAAAGCAAAGCAGGTGTATGACACAGGGGTTAAGCTGCCACTCAGGATGTACAGTCCCCCTTCAGAGTCCCAGGTCTACTCCTGATTCCAGCTTCCTGCTAATGTACACCCTGGGAGGCAGCAGGTAGTGGTACTGGTACTTGGGTCTCTGTGACCTTTGTGGGAAACTCAGTTGAGCTCCTGCTTTTGAGCAGGCCCAGTAGACATTTGGGGAGTAAACCAGGAGATGGGAGATCTCTCTCTCTTTGCCTATCTGTCTTTGTGTCTCTCTACTTTTCAAATCAACAAAAATTTTAAAATATAAATGTGAAAGGCAAAATTATATCTTGGAATATTTTTTGATAAAAATAGAAATTTAAGCAATCTAAAAAGTCGTTACTACAAGAAAGTTAGCATGTCATGATTGATACTCATTTTAGTAACTAGAACCCTCTACTTAAAAGGGTTAAATTGTGTCCAAGATATCCCATTTAAGAAAGCAGAGAAAATTTTAATACACTGATAAAAGGCAATAATCTCAAATGTAGAGATGGGGGTACTTGATAACTAAAGATGTGGGTTTTAGCTGGCTGAAAAACTGTTATTCAACAAAGCCAAAACTTGGGCAAATGTTTGTCAATTTCTCCTCTGTAAAATAGGACCAATAATTACACTCAACTGCCAGAGGAGAAAAGCTCACTACATATGAAAATTTCTTGAGATCTTTGAAGAAGATGTTATTAAGTGGAAGTTACATAAAAATCCGATTCCTTCAAGAACCACTGAAAATGGTAACAAATTTACTCCTAATGAATGAGATAGAAAGGCAAATAGGTTATTTTGCTTTGATTCTTTCTAAATTCTTTTTAAAAAAAGACTTATTTATTTATTTGACAGACAGATTTGCCACCTGCAGATCCATCCCCGAAATGACTGAAACAACCAGAGCTGGGCCATGCCAAAGCCGGGAGCCAGGGAATCCTTCCTGGTCTCCTTCATGGGGGCAAGGCTGCAAGGATTGGACCATCTTCCACTGCCTTCCCAGTCTCATTAGCAGGAAGCTGGATAAGAAGTGGAGCATCCAAGACTCAAACCAGCACTCGGATTTAGGATGTCAGCTTCTCAAGTGGTGGTTTAACCCCTGTGCCACAGTGCTGGCCCTGAGAATTCACTCTATGAGTTCTTACAGCAGACTTCTCTATCGATCACTTGTCTATAATGTCTAT
This sequence comes from Oryctolagus cuniculus, assembly GCF_051225735.1. Lineage (NCBI taxonomy): Eukaryota > Metazoa > Chordata > Mammalia > Lagomorpha > Leporidae > Oryctolagus > Oryctolagus cuniculus. The sequence continues at coordinate 41,544,180 of NC_142878.1, forward strand.
TCATTATTTCATGATTAGTAGTTTATAACCATAGGTTACATATCTTTTAGAAGTCAAATAGATGACTATTTCATAAGCTATACTTGCTTAAATCACATTTTCTGCTGCTTCTGTGATGTTTATAAAATAACAGAATGCTGCCTCACAAATTCGAACTATGGAGAAAATAGTTACTCATAATCCCATTCCCTACCTATTGTAATTTTTCATATAAATGTATATTTTATGAATCTTTGGAAGTTACATTCAATACTGAATTCTCCTTTTTCCATACTGATACTAGCTGCTATTGTTAATCATGGTTGCCAAAGTGTGCATAAAACTCTACTGAATGTACTCAAATAATGAAGTAACCTTTGATTATTCTTGTATATTTAAGTTCCTCTCTCTCATTTTTTCTTTTTTTTAAGATGTTATTTATTTGAAAGACAGAATGAGAGGAGAGACAGAGACCATCAAGTTTAAGACATCATTCAGTTAAAAAATTTGCTATTACTTTATGTGTAAGAAAAGCATGGAGTTAATTAGTTTGACACTAATTTAAATTTTTATTCAACTTTTATTTTATAATTATTGAACAGTTCCTGTGGACTTTGGGCATATAGAGAAAGACACTACAGGCAGAATGCATTTATTAGGGTATTAACTTGGAGTTTGCAGACTCTAACTCTTCAGAGCTGATTTTTGACTCCCACTCATTTTTAACCTTTGTTTTTGCATCACAGGGTTGGCTCTTGTTCCATCAAGAGTATTGACAGGGGCAGGGATTGTGGCACAGTAGGTTAAAAGCTGCACCTGGGATGCCTGTATCCCATATTGGAGTACCGGGGATGGAGTCCCACCTCCCTGGGATGGAGTCCCACCTCGGCTTCCAATCCAGCTTCCTGCTAATGCACACCCAGGGAGGTAGCAGGTGATGGCTTAAGTACTTGCATCCCTGCCACCCACATGGGACACCTGGGTGGAGTTCCTGTCTCTTGTTTTCAGCCTGGCCCAGCCCTGAGTATTGCAGGCATTTGGAGTATGAACCAGGGGATGGAAGACCCCCCTCCCCCTCCCTCCCTCCCTCTCCCCTCCCTCCCTCTCTCTCTCCATTCTCTCTCTCTCCCTTCCTTCCTCCCTCCCCTTCCCTTCCTCTTTCCCTCCCTCCCTCAATCTCCCCCTCCCTCCCTCTCCCCTTCTCCTCCTTCTCCCCTCCCCCTCTCTCTCCATTCTCTCTCCCTTCCTTCCCTCCCTCTCCCCCTCTCTCTCCCTCTCCCCCCCCTCTCCCCCTCTCCCTCCCTCTCCCTCCCTCTCCCTCCCTCTCTCCCATTCTCTCTCTCTCCCTGCCTCCCTCCCCTCCCCTCCCTCTCTCCCTTCCTTCCCTTCTTCCCTCACTGCCTCTCCCTCTTTTGCCCTATCTTCCAAACAAACAAAATAGATAAATAAACTTTTCAGAAAAGAGCATAGATAAATCAGCATTATTTAAAAGAATTCTCTACTAATGTCTCTAAAGTGTTTTCCCAAGTCATTCATACCTGTTTGGAAAGTTTTGATGTTGGCTTTTTTTTCAATCTTTCCAAAATAGGTTGACGGAAAATTTTCAGACACAACTGGAACTCACAAATCTTTTCATGAGTGTCCCCTTGGAGGGACACATTTGTTCAGTTGTAGCCTCTTGGATGTATATAGGTAGTGTGTCTGTGTTCCCACCAATGACTGGAAGATATTAGCAATTGTATGATGCATCCTAATTTCAGAGTGAATGATAATGGCAAAATGTAATGTGTATAGGGCATGTGCCCATGACTCCCAGATTTAGATTTCTATCCAGATCTTAGGAAAACTGTCCTCCAGGTCTCTGTTTAGATGACTCCCACATAGCTCAAACTCATGTGTGTCTGTGTTAGTTTCCTGTTGCTGTTTTTATAATCACAGGCATCTTTCAAAATAACAAGAAGAGGCAAGACAGTGAGAAGCAGCATGATGGGACATGAGGAACTCTTGGAAGGTTAAAGGGGCCATCAGCCAAGACGTGCAGGCAGCCTCCACTGAAGCTAAATGGGCAAGAAAATGGACTCTGCCTAGACAGAGCTTCCAGAAGGAGTACAGACTGGCTGACCCGTGACGGCAGCCCAGTGAAGCTTGTGTGGCCTCCTGGCCTCAGAACTGTAGGACGATGCCTTTGGATTGCGTTAAGTTGCTAAGTTTGTGTTACCTCCTTACATTCACTGTCAGTTCAAATGCCACACTTCAAATAGAGACCTTCCCAAAACTTCCTTGGTTCCAGAACTTCCAGCACCCATCTTCAAATCCACCGTTGACTAACTCCTTTATCCTCATATCTAGCCAGATACCAAGACTGGTTGGATAAATTTTCTCTTGAGATAACCCTTGATGTTGTCCCCACAGCCCCACTATAGCCAGGATATCCTACTTCACCTCACTGCTACTTTGTCCCTTCTTCATTCTGTATGTCACTGCCCAAAGTAGAGTCTGAAATGCCACTTTCATGTCACTCCCTGTGTCAAATTCTTTCAGTGCCCCCTTATTTTCTATTACATTAAGCCTTTCTCTGTCTCTGACTTTAAAGGCTCTCTGCAACTGGACCCTTTCCTCTCCAGCTCAAATGCTGCCTCTTCAGATACCTAGGTCTCATATCAGAGTACCTGGTTCGAGTACTGGCTGCTCCTCTTCCCATCCAGCATGCCTGCTAATGTGCACCTGAGATCAGCATCTTGATGATAGCTCAAGTACTTTGAGTCCCTGCCACTCAAGTGAGAGACCCAGGTTGAGGTCAGGGCTCCAGGCATTTGGGGAATGAACCAGTGGGTGGAAGACCTCTTTCCTTCTGTCTTTCTGCTTTTCAAATAAAATGAAAATTAAACATTAAAAATATAAAAATAATAAATTCTTCCTCATTGGCTCTTGGAATTCCTCCAAGCCAGAGACTTACCTCTGGTTTGGAAGTGATGGATTGGTTCAGTGCCTTCCATTTACTTCAAACCATTAAGATGTGGAGGTGTGCTGAGCTGATGGGAGGGTAAAGCTGGTAGAACACCAGCAGGACCAGCCCCAGTGTTTGAAGAGTCAGAATAAATAACTAATATCAACTAAACACAACCACGCTAACAGTCCAGTCACAGATGTCTGCTTTGTGTGTCAAGTGCTGTGAGGAAGGAGGACCCGGCTCACCCCTCAACCTCAGGAATGTCTGGAGTTAGGAAGTGCATCACGCAGAAAACAGCCTAATGGTCAAATCAAGACAATGGCACAAAACCAGGGCCCTTGAGACAGCGTGGCAGTAAAATATTTGGATCAGGAAAATGAGTGGTTAGCTGCCAAAGTCATTGATCTGAAGACAGCAGCCATAGCGCTTTGGCCAACAGTGACAGCACCACCCAAAGCAACACAAAATCAGGGAATTCTGGAGCCAGAGCTCCTGGCTCGGGCGAGGATAAAGGAGTTAGTCTAGGGTGGATTTGAAGACGGGGCAGGGGGAGACCAGTGCTAGATCTCTCCACAGCTTCCTTGCTTCCGTCTTTGAACGTGTAGCGTTGGAAATGACAGTGAATATAAGGAAGCAGCACATCGAAGAAGCCCTTCCTGGGAAGCTTCCTCTTCTCAATGCATCTTCCAGCTCAGTCTCCGCTGACGGTTTTTGAAGCTCATTAGACAGCCTCGTCAGGTATGTTCGGATCTTCGCAGTGACGAGGATATAGTTCTTATCCATACGGTGACCCTCACGGCACTGCTCCACCTACCCTCAAGACATACGTGTACGCGAGTACAACGTGTCCAGGTCCTTAGCTGTTTGTGCCCTAAATGCAAAACAAGGAATTCCTAGATAATTTTCAAATTCCAAGGCAGTTACTTGTACAGTTTCAAGAGCCAGAAGGAAGGATGAATCTGCCAAGCAACTATTAGGGATGGAATTGCTTCTGCTTCAAAGTGTATGCTGGATTAACTCCTAGAGTAGTTAATTACCTTTCTGATCATGCTACAGTGTCGAATGGGCGAAAGAGAAAACTGCAGCAATCGAGACCGAAGGAGCTGGAAGAGAAGGAAGGCCACGGTCTCTGTTGTCTTTTCAGGCTGCCTCTAATGGGACTGGCTTCAAAACAAAACAAAAAGAATCAAAAAGGATTTTTTTGTCTTAGCCAAAACAGCGTATTAATGAAAAAGTTTTTATTCTTTAAGAAGATTAAGTGAGAAGCTGTTTGATCATTATAAAAGAAGTAACCAAAATTGAAATTATTTGTCAATGACTCATAGCTACAACAATTTTCTGTTGACTTACCTTCCAATCCAATGGTACATTGACAATGGATTAAATTTTCCTGACAGAAAGTGACAGGATCCCCAAATTCTTTTCACTTCAGAAGCACCTAATGGGAGATGAAGGAAACACTGATCTAAATGAAAAGATTGGGAGGTGTTGTGCTGAGCTGGCTAAGCCACTGCTTAGACACCTGCATCCCATAGGAAGTGCTTGGGATGCAGTTCTTGAATGCTTCTCTGCTACTGATCGAGTTTGCACTAATGCTTACTGTGGGAGGCTGCAGGTGATGGCTCAAGTACTTGGGTCTCTGCCACCCCTGTGGGAAACCCAAATTGAATTCCTGGCTCATGGCTTTGACTTGGCCCAGCCCTGCTATTGCTGGCATTTGAGGGATGAAGCAGAAGGTAGAAAATTTCTCTCTCTGTCTTCCTTTCAAAAGAAATAAACAAATAAGTAGGTAAATAAAATTAAGGCAGACTGAACATCTCTAATCTAAAAATCTAAAACCTGAACTTTTCCAAAATCAACAACCTTTGAACATCAACATGATGTCACAAGTGGAAAATTCCATACCATGAAAAACATTACTTCATGCACAAAGTTACTAAATAAATTGTAGAAAATTATCTTCAGGTTATGTGATGAAGGTATATATGAGATGTAAATGAATAGCCTTTAGTCCCATTCTCTAAGACAGTTCATCATGTATATGCTAGCAATCCAAAATTTAAAAAAAAAATCCAAGATCTGAAATGCTTCTAATCCCAAGAGTTTCAGTTAAGGGTTAGTCAATCAGTGTAGATGGAAAATACCAGTTCTTATAGATTCAAACTATAGCAGAGATGATTAAATTATCTACAGCCATTTCCTGTTTGTTTCTTTTAATCTTTATTTGAATGGCAGACTTATGGATAGAGACGGAGAGACAGTGAGAGAGTTCTTCCATCTGATGGTTCACTACCAGATGACTGCAATTGCCAGTGCTGGGCCAGACCCAAACTAGGAGTTTTATGTGTGTCTCCCACATGGTTAGCAGCGTCCCAAGCACTTGGGCCATCTTCTGTTGCTTTCCCAGGCACATTAGCAGGGAGCTGGCTCAGACGTGGAGCAGCTGGGGCATGAGCCTGCACCCAGATGGGATGCTGGTGTCCCAGGTGGTGGCTTCACCCACTACACCACAATTCCAGCCCATTTCCTGACACTTCAGCAATTCTGAGCTCACTTAAAATTCCTGATTAAAAAGGAAGAATCACTAGTGCATTTGAAGATTTCAAAAAAGTGATATTGAAGTCTTCCCAGGATCCAAGGAGAGGGCAAGGTACAGAGCTTTTCTCCCAACCTTGTCTCTCACTAAGGGAATCGTACTGGGCTCGCTGTTTCACTTCTTCACTTTTCGCTAGGTTGATCTTTCTTCTTTACATTGAAAACAATGATAACATTAGCCATCTGTCACATAAATAGGAGATACGCATTTTTTTTTTTTTTTTTTTTTGCATTTTATTTGAAAGACGAGGAGCAGAGAAAGAAAGAGATCTTCTGTTGCTTGGTTCACTCCCTAAATTTCCACAACAGCCAGCTCTGGGCCAAAATGAATTGAGTTGGGTGCTATATTCAGGGCTCTCATGTGGGTGGCAGGGTCTCAACCACGTGAGCCATCACCTGCTCCTTCCTAGGGTACATATTCACGGGAAGCTGGAACCAGAAATGAAGGTGAGCCTCAAACTCAGGCAGTTTAACAGGGGATACCGTCACCCCAGTGGCATCTACTCACTAGGCCAAATGCCCTCCTCCAATATGCTTTACTTTAAACCACTGGTTATCAACTGTGGCTGCACATTAAAATCATCTGCTTTTAAATGCCAAGCCCAGATAACTGAATCAGGATCTCTGGGGCTGGAGCCCAGGCATTGCTTGTTCTAGCCAGCAACTCCCACATGGGTCCACTGTGCAGGCAAGTTTGCCAACCACTGGGCTGCCATGCACTGACAGGCTGAAATGTCTCTTCAGGGGCCTCTGAATGCAGAGGAAGGTAAGGTCATAGTTGGAGTTCATAGAGCATTAGAACCACCCTAGTGTTGTCTTGACTGTTCCTGTTGCACATAATTGTGAATTTAGCATCCTCCTTTGGGGTATAGCCAAGAAAAGAAATCAGAAGCAGTCCAGGGCTGAGAGAGCAGATACACAGATCCTAGTGGTATTTGCAAAAGGTGATTGCACACATTTCTTCCTGACCTGATGGTCAGTCCATCACAGGGATAGCTTGAAATTGGCCATGCTGGAAGTAGTCACACCATGGAAATTGGCAAACTCTGCCAATCAGGGCTGGTTTTCCACTGCACATTCATTCAGCATATTACTGGCCAGATCTCCAGTCTCTGACCCTGGTCAAAACTCAGAGAGGAAAGCTTAAAATCATCCTTGGTTCCTTAACAAGTCTAAGTTTATGATACTACTATTACTTAATTATTAGCAAATAAGGAGTGTGAATTGGGGGGGTGGGAGAGGGAGAGAGATGAGGGGAGGGGAACAAAGCCCAAGAGAAAAAAAATACATTAGGGGTTTGCTGCTGCCATTCTGATCCTGGTGGCATCAAAGGTAAGCAAAAGAGGACAAAAATAATTTAATGTGGACCAATCCATCCTTCATCCTAATCACTTTTGCTAGGCACTTGTTCATTGTTTCTTTGGGTAGTCGACCAAGGAAAAGGGAAAGTGGGCATGCTATTGTAGTATTTAAGTTATAGAGACCATTCTAATACAGAGACTATAAAATCTAGTGGCATAGGCAAGAACGAAGTTTATAACTGTTGTGGAAATTTCTAGGGGTAGAAGGTCCGAGGCTGGTATGGGAGCATTCGCCTGTGACTACAGGGTTACTACTCCAGCTCCTGCCATCAAGCCTGTATCCCAACCAGTAAGAAGGGGAAAGGGAGCACTTAGCCTTCCTGGTAAAGGCACAGTAGGAATGTCTCACTTCACTACCCCTCATTCCCTGTTGGCCAGAACTTAGTCTTCTGCCTGCACTCTATCATAAAGGCGCTGGAAAATGGAGTCTCTCTGAGCAGTGTTCCCACCTCAGTCTCAGAAAACACAGTTGTGCACAAGAAGGCAAGGGTGAATATTGAGGGACAGCTAGAAGACTTTGCCATGCAAGCCTACTCATTTAAACACAAGTATGTGTTGATGTGACTGGGGATGGAGATCTAGCTATCTCTAACTATACACTACCACACCTGCTTGGAGTTTCCTGACTTTCCCAGGAATTTCTTACATTAGTAGAAAATACCCTTTCTGGAAATTTCTGCCTTTTCATTGGAAATAGTTTTTAAAGTGTAATTCAACATATGCATGGGGATTATTGTGTGCTATAATGTAAAATTTGATTGTAGATTTTTAAAAAATATTTACTTGAGTTACAGAGAGAGAGAGAGGGAGGGAGGGAGGGAGAGGCAGAGAAAGGGGGATCTTCTATCTGCTAGTTCACTCCCTAAATGGCCACAATGGCCAGGGCTGGGACAAGCTGAAGCTAGGAGCTTCACCCAAGTCTCCCATATGGATGGCAAGTGCTCAAACAATTGTGACATCTTTTGCTGCTTTTCCCAGGCCCATCGATAGGGAGCTGGATTGGAAACAGAGCAGTTGAGACTCAAACCAGTGCCCACATGGGATACTGGATTTACTGGCTACACCACAAGGCTGGCCCCTCAACACCCCATGATAGACTTTTTGATGTGGTATTTTACTTGGTACATCTTTGGTTCAAATGATGCTTTCAAAGACAATTTCTGTAGTATTTACAAAAACTTATGGAATGTTTTTATAACAACAAAATTCAAATTCTAGACCATTAACTATGCTAGTTATAAACAAATAGGAATTCATGTAATCTGTAGTCTTTCTCTGATCCATTTGACAAATAGTTATCACACTAATCAGGGACAGGTAATTAGCCCAGTGTTTAAGACTGCTTTTTTTTTTCTTTTTTTTTTTAACTTTTATTTAATGAATATAAATTTACAAAGTACAGAATATGGATTACAATGGCTTCCCCCCCATAACGTCCCTCCCACCCGAAACCCTCCCCTTATCCACTCCCTCTCCCCTTCCATTCACATCAAGATTCATTTTCGATTCTCTTTATATACAGAAGATCAGTTTAGCATACATTAAGTAAAGATTTCAACAGTTTGCTCCCACACAAAAACATAAAGTGAAAAATACTGTTTGAGTACTAGTTACAGCATTAAATCTCAATGTACAGCACACTAAGGACAAAGATCCTACATGAGGAGTAAGTGCACAGTGACAACTGTTGTTGACTTAACAAATTGACACTCTTGTTTATGGCATCAGTAATCACCCTAGGCTCTTGTCATGAGCTGCCAAGGCTATGGAAGCCCCCTGAGTTCACTGACTCTGATCATATTTAGACAAGGCCATGGTCAAAGTGGAAGTTCTCTCCTCCCTTCAGAGAAAGGTACCTCCTTCTTTGATGACCCATTCTTTCCACTGGGACCTCACTCATGGAGATCTTTCATTTAGGTTTTTTTTTTCCCCCAGAGTGTCTTGGCTTTCCATGCCTGAAATACTCTCATGGGCATTTCAGCCAGATCCGCATGCCTTAAGGGCTGATTATGAGGCCAGAGTGCTGTTAGGACATTTGCCATTCTATGGGTCTGCTGTGTATCTCACTTCCCATGTTGGATCATTCTCTCCCTTTTTGATTCTATCAGCTAGTATTTGCAGACACTATTCTTGTTTATGTGATCCCTTTGGTTCTTAGTCCTATCATTATGATCAATTGTGAACAGAAATTGATCACTGGGACTAGTGAGATGGCATTGGTACATGCTACCTTGATGGGATTGAATTGGAATCCCCTGGTATGTTTCTAACTCTACATTTGGGGCAAGTCCGATTGAGCATGTCCCGAATTGCACATCTCTTCCCTCTCTTATTCCCACTCTTATATTTAACAGCGATCACTTTTCAGTTAAGTTTCAGCACTTAAGAATAATTGTGTATTGATTACAGTATTCAACCAAAAGTATTAAGTAGAACAAACAAAAAAATACTAATAGGGATAACATATTTTTTTTTTTAATTTTTATTTTTGACAGGCAGAGTGGACAGTGAGAGAGACAGAGAGAGAAAGGTCTTCCTTTGCCATTGGTTCACCCTCCAATGGCCACCGCTGCAGCCGGCGCACCGCACTGATCCGATGGCAGGAGCCAGGATCCAGGTGCTTTTCCTGGTCTCCCATGGGGTGCAGGGCCCAAGCACCTGGGCCATCCTCCACTGCACTCCCTGGCCATAGCAGAGAGCTGGCCTGGAAGAGGGGCAACCGGGACAGAATCCGGCGCCCCAACCGGGACTAGAACCCGGTGTGCCGGCGCCGCAAGGTGGAGGATTAGCCTATTGAGCCACGGCGCCGGCCAATAGGGATAACATATTAAGCTGCTCATCAACAGTAAGACTGCTTTTAAGACACCCGTGTCCCATATTGCAATGCCTAGATTCAGCACCCACCCCGCTTCCTAATTCCTGACCCAGCTTCTTGCCAGTGCAAGGGAGGCAGCGGTGGGAAGCAGTGGTGATGGCTCAAGTATTTGGTTCCTGTCACTCGTGCGGGAGAATTGGATTGATTTCTCAGCTCTTGGCTTCAGCCCAACCCAGTCCCGGCCATTCCAGGCACTGGGGAGTGAACCAATGGATGGGAGAGTTTTGACTCTCTGTCTCCCTCTCTCTTTGTCTTATGTCTCTCAACTCTCAAGAATAAAATAGGGGCTGGAATTGTAGCATAGCAGGTATAGCTGCTGTATCTGTATGTGGTTATTTGAATTTAAGCTAAAATTATTTAAAATGAAATAAAATTTTAAATTCAGTTCCTTTATCACACCAGGTATCTGTCAAGTGTTCAATAACCTCAGTTGCTACTGGCCACAGTATCTGATGGCACAGATGAAGAAATTAACAAAATTGTAGAAGGTTCTATCAGACAATTTCCTAAGTTTGTTTTACTGCTGTGCTTTTCGGGAATAGCTAATCAGTTTAAAATGTCAAGTGTTCTTGCATACGTTGGGGTCATTGGTAGCGTAAGTCAACCTAAGGTGTCCTGACACATCACAGAACAGCTAGACTGAGTGGAGAGAGTTTTGGTTCTGAGAAGCATTAGAAGGCTGGTGGACCATAAATCACTATAAAAGACCAAGTTGTAGCCTGAGCCGAGGGAATCCAGCTAGTTTCTGACACTAGCTAGCAAGTGAGGCATTGCCACTTTATCACTCTGGGCTTCAGCTTCCATAATTGTCAAATGAGAGCAAACAATCAAATAGTTAGGTTCCTTCATGCCCTGAAAAACTCACTGACTGTATGTTACTCAGATGCATGTCTAAGTTATTTGACAACTCATCAGCCATGGGGTGGGAGTGCTAAAGCTGAGTGGTAGAACTCTTCCATCTCCCCAAGAAGCAGTCTCACCCGATGGTTTATTCTGAAGTAGAACCTGCTTGCAAGGACAGAGCTTTTGCCCTTGACATTGTTCACATGGTGAACTATGAAATCCTTACCATTATACCTTCTTTGTAACCAGAAATTGTGATGCTTCCTGGATTGTTCCAGAAAATTAGTGTATGATAAAGGATGAATTATTTATGACATGAAAAAAAGGTTTCAATCCTTGGGTGTGGACAAAAAGTTATAAATTTTGTTGAATAGCTGACAAACCCTTTATATTTGTTTTTTTTTCCCATGGAAGTTATTTTTTTTTACTGTTTGAAGACTAGTTTTATCATTAATTTTCATAGTACAACACATTAAGGACCGAAATCCTACATGGGGAGTAAGTGCACAGTGACTCCTGTTGTTGATTTAACAATTGACACTCTTATTTATGACATTCGTAATCACCCGAGGCTCTTGTCATGAGCTGCCAAGGCTATGGAAGCCTCTTGAGTTCACAAACTCTGACTTTATTTAGACAAGGCCATAATCAAAGTGGAAGTTCTCTCCTCTCTTCAGAGAAAGGTACCTCCTTCTTTGATGGTCCCTTCTTTCCACTGGGATCTCACTCACAGAGATCTTTCATTTAGGTCATTTTTGCCAGAGTGTCTTGGCTTTCCATGCCTGAAATACTCTCATGGGCTTTTTAGCCAGATCTGAATTCCTTAAGGGCTGATTCTGAGGCCAGAGTGCTGTTAGGACATTTGCCATTCTATGAGTCTGCTGTGTATCCCACTTCCCATGTTGGATTGTTCTCTCCTTTTTAATTCTATCAATTATTATTAGCAGACATTGGTCTTATTTATGTGATCCCTTTGACACTTAATCCTATTTTTATGATCAATTATGAACTTAAGCTGATCACTTTAGTAAGGTGGCATTTGGTACCTGCCAACTTAATGGGATTTGGAGTCTCATGGCATGTTTCTAGCTTTACCATTAGGGGTAAGTTCGAGTGAGCTTGTGCCAAACTGTACATCTCCTCCCTCTCTTATTCCCACTCTTATTTTTAACAGGGATCAATTTTCATTTGAATTTAAACACCTAAGAATAATTGTGTTAATTAAAGAGTTCAAGCAATGGTATCCAGTAGAAAAAGAAAATACTACAACGAATAAAATAGTAAGCTGTTCCTTGACAGGACAAGGGCTGATCAAGTCATTGTTTCTCATAGTGTCAGTTTCGCTTCTACAGGTTTCCTTTTAGGTGCTCAGTTAGTTGTCACAGATTAGGGAGAACATAAGATATTTGCCCTTTTGGGACTGGCTTATTTCACTCAGCATGATGTGTTCCAAGTCCCTCCATTTTGTTGCAAATGACTGGATTTCATTTTTTTTTACTGCTGTGTAGTATTCCATAGAATACCTATCCCATAATTTCTTTATTCAGTCTTCTGTTGATGAAACCTTATATTTGTAACAACTATTAAAAAAAAAACAATCTGGGAACTAGAAGGCTAGGTCAGGTTCTGAGCACTATACTTCAAAAGAGAAAGCAAACAGGATAGCGTGGATAGATGGCAGAGCAACATGGTTAAGGGGCCAGAAAACACCTGTAACAGAAAGTCAAAACTGAATTTTCAGCTAGGCACCAAATTTCAAATTAGGACTCAAAACAAAAATAATTTTGCTGACTCCCAGGAACTCAGTTTGTTCTGGATTGAAACTACTGCCTTCAGGGTTTGCTCAAGCTCCACTCTCCTTTCTTCTGGTGTGTGTGGGGGAGAGGTGGTGCATCTGGGTGTGGTAGGGGAAGGGAATGGAACTGCCTCCTGGTGGGTTTGGCCACACCCAGAAAGAACAGGCCTTCGCTAATTCTCCATCACCCCATATGGAGTACTCAAAAAGTTCATGGAAAAATGAAATGAAAAGTGAGAGACCTGGATGGAGCTCCTGGCTCCTATCTTTGGCCTGCCCCAGCCTTCATTGTTGAAGGCATTTGGGACGTGAACTAGTGGTTGGAAGATCTCTCTCTCTTTTTCTCTCTTTCTCAGCCATTCCAATAAATACATAAAGGTTTTTTTTTTTTTTTTTTGAAAACTAAGTTTATTTTGGTGCTAAAAATTTTGAAATTCATGCATAGTTCTTTATGTAATACTCAGTTTGAATGACCGTTCAGAAGTTGACAATCTGAAAGCTTTCCTTGAAATTTTCACTGACCTGGGACCCTTTCAGTAGTGTCCGTGTATTCTCACGGGCACACATGCACCACGTGTGGACCACAGCCTTCTGGGAAAACTGTGCTCAGATCCTCAAGCTTTGTTCTTTTTTTATATATTTTTTTAAAGATTTATTTATTTATTTGAAAGTCAAAGTTACACAGAGAGAGAAGGAGAGGCACAGAGAGAGAGAGAGAAAGTCTTCCATCTGCTGGTTCACTCCCCAAATGGCCACAACGGCTGGAGCTGCACTGATCTGAAGCCAGGAGCCAGGAGCTTCCTCGGGGTCTCCCACATGGGTGCAGGGGCCCAAGGACTTGGGCCATCTTCTACTGCTTTCCCAGGCCATAGCAGAGAGCTGGATCAGAAGTGTAGCAGCCGGGTCTCAAACCAGCGTCCATATGGGATGTTGACCCTGCAGGTGGCGGCTTTACCCACTATACCTCAGCACCAGCCCAAACTTTGCTCTTATAATGTTGAAAAGGAATTTTTTTTTTAATTTAGGCAAAACCACTTTTCTTCTGAAAGCCGGGAATTCTCTTGCTGTGAACTTGAGACATTTGCTTGACACGCTCATCTAAACCATGACCTTGTTCTGGTTAAGTATCCAGCCTTCCCCTGAAGTCGTGAAACCTGGTGATTCAAAAGGTTGGATGCGGTCGGGGTGTCATAGGACAACACTCCTTAGGGAGAATGAAAATGACTTTGCCTGGCTGTTTCAAGGGTGTCATTCTTCCTTTATCTTTCACTTGAAACAGGGATTAAACCATGTTGTAGGGCCAAAGACATGCAGAGCTACATGGAAGGAGATCTGTGAAACAGAGGGAGGAACCTCTGTGGAACCCAGATGTCACCCAGGGGCTCTGCCTGCTGACATCCCAGTAAGCCCCACCCTGCCCCTCTGTGAAGCTCCAGAGCGATGGCCGAGGGTTTGGTACATTCTCTTCCTGTCATTGTGTCTCCAGGTGCTTGCTTTCAATTCTGCTGTCTTTTTGCATATCAATCCAAATATAAATCTCACCCCAACTTGTGTTTTTTTCTGAAAAATTAAAGTGGGAGGAAAAGTGAAGCAAAAGAGGCAAGGAGCTGTTAATGTCACAGGGAAAAACCAAACCAAAAGAATGCCTTGGTGCCCTTTGCGGGAAGACTTGGAGCTGGCCCCACTCAGGTGGTAGCCGTGGTCCCCCAGTCTTCCCATCTTACTCACGGTCCTCCCCTTTACCCCATCCCTTTTAGGAAGAGCATGTGTTTTCTTCCTCATCTCACGTGGAGCACTTTAGCATGGGTCTATAGATACCAGAGGTATATCTATAGATATACCTATAGATCTATAAATACACCATACCCAGAGTACCAAGGGGCCTACAGTTCTCCAAACTTTGTTCCCTTCTTGAATGGGATTCTTCTGCCAGCAGATTGATCTTGCTTACTTGAAAAGTAATGAGTTTTTCCCTGTTACTCAAGTCTGGGTGCCCCTCTATCTGAAACCCTCAGAATGGATTCCAACACTGGCAGTAGTTGGATGTTGGGAGAGTGGGTGAGCTGGATTTTCCTGTCCCTTCTACATCAAAACTCTGTGGCTCTACACTTTGGAGGTAAGGATATTTTTCAAAGTGAAAATACTACTACTGTGGGTTCTATGACTATGAGAGTGATGTGTATGCATTGTAATAAAAGTTATCAGATAAAAGCACTACTGTTTATAGTAACACAGGTACCATTTGAAATTTCAGGTTCATTCAGTATTGATTTTTACCTCTTATTTTACAAAAATGGGCTTGAAACTGGCTGCTTTATAACTTCCTTTATCCCCCCACAGAATATATCACCCTATCAACAGCAATCATAAGCCTATATCCTTCTTTTCAACAGCTACTTAGAATCCTGTAATTTGTTTCACCAGCACTCTATTGTAAGACACTAGGATTGTTCCCGATGTGTAGATGATGCTGTAATAGGTATACTAGCCATGTATCTTTTAAAAGAGTTTTAATGTTTCTCTTTCCTGAAAACTTAAAAAAAAAAAACTTGCTTTAATATGATAGTTTCTTCCTTTAAATTTTTGTTTGTTTATTTGAAAGGCAGAGAGACAGATAGACAGACAGACAAAGAAGTCTTCCATCTGCTGGTTCAATACCCACAACAGCCAGCGCTGGGCTAAGCCAAAGACAATCTAGTTCTCTCATGTGGGTAGCAAGAACCAAAGTACGTGAGCCATCAACTGCTGTCTCTCAGGGTACATGTTAGCAGGAAGCTGGATAGGAAGCAAAGGAGCTAGGACTCGAACCAGGCACTGGAATATGAGATGTGGGAGGCCCAAGCAGTGACTTCACTGTTGTGCCATGGACTTGCCTCTCCTGAAAATTTGAAATTAGCTAATGCTTTACACATCATTACATTTATAAGAGTTTTTCCCCATTCTTTAAGATGCAGTTGTGCAGTCACTTTAGAAAATGGTGGTCATCAAAGCAATATTATGTTGTTGCATTATTAGGTAATGCCTGCTCTTGAGAATTTAAATAAAGGCTTTATTTGCATATAGTCCAATATAATACACCACGTAAGAAAAAATATTTCCCATAATTATTATTGGTAAACCCTGTAAGGATAATTTTATCAATTTGAAACTCATTATATCACTCCAGGAAATGTGGAATAATCTAACCCTCCTATAGAGAAATCCAATTTACATCAAGTTATGTGTCCATAAAAACAGCTGGACTGTGATCCAAATGACTGTAATGAAGCTGATATTATATTTAACAATAAAGTGTTATGTCATCGAATGCATATGAGCTCCAAAAATTCTACCAAAGAAAAAGTTCTCCCCCAAATATGTTCTCATTACAGGATTCCCTCTGTTGAGAAAGCAGAATTCTCTTGGTCATGCATTTAGGTTGATTTATCTGAGGTTGCAATATGATCTGGTTGGGATATCTAACTATTAGAAGTACCTTTCTGGGTGTAAGCATTGGAAACAAGCTCCCACTAACTTAAGCTCAAAGGAGAAATTTGTTACAGGAATACAGAGCTGTCTTGTCAATGGGTATTAAGAGGTTCTGACACACAAGCCCAGGAGGCTGGCTGTCAGCCATCTCTGCTTCACGTTGCACACCAGCTCTCTGTCTCTTTCCTTGCACACAGGCCTCCCTGCACCTCTGCAATGGGAGACACCTGCAGCTCAACCTTGCCCTTGACATGACCAGCTCTGTGGAGAAGGTTACATCAATGAACCTTTCACCCTTCCTCTGGATTCTAAATTCAAAGACAAAAGGACTCTGATTGACCCAGCCTGGATCAGATGACTGCCTGGAACCCAACCAATGGAGACTGGGAGACAGGAGCACAAATTGGCTCCTGGGGTCTCCCTGCAGTAGTAGTGGAGGGAGGCAGTTCCAGGTCACTGCGACCAGGGAAGGCTTCAAAAGTGTGTTGAAGCTGGAGAGAGAGAGAGGTGAGTCCCAGAAATAGAATTGGCAGTCGCAGATTAGGGGTGCTGATTCTGAACACAGGAGCAGATAACAGTGTAGTTGACTTGGAAATGTGTGCAGCATGCAGGGAAGGTCAAGGCCAGAATCCTAAAGAGGAGCCATTTATCTAAAACTGAACCTGACCAGTGAAAAGAATGCCAGGAACGCGTAGAGCACTGCCAAAGGCATGTGTTTTTCCTCTCTGGACTTTATCAAGTCCACTTCTTGCTCCCCCGAAAAGATGTTTCAGAACCTTGGTCCCCTCTCTTCCTACCTGGTGTGGGCACCAAATAATTCTCACTTTGACTTATAAGGGCCCAGTGGGTACTTCCTGTCTGTATTCCTGCAGATGGGATGAATCAAGGTTTGGATGGAACTTGGAAGTTTGTATAATGGTGAGGACTCACTTAAAGAACCAGAATACAGGGTAGGTGTTGTAGTGCAGCAGGTTAAGCCACTTGCCATGCCCATATCCCATTAGAGTCCTCCCACCTCCACTTCCAGTCCAGCTTCCTGTGACATATCCTGGAAAGCAGCAGATGATGACTCAATGGCTTGGGCCCCCAACACTAGTGTGAGACCTGATGGAATTCTGGGCGCTTGGCTTTGGCCTGGTCCAGCCCCAGCTATTTAGGCATTTGGTGAGTGAACCAGCAGATGGAAGGATTTCTCTCTTCCTCCCTCCCTGTCACCATCCTTTCAAATAGATGAAAATAAATAAGCATTCAAAAAGAAAGACAATACAAAATTACAGATACAAAATCAGGCACAAAAATATATATTTATTTAGAACAAGTAAATAAATGACAATAATTTGCAATTTCTGAAAGTTGGCAAATACCAGCATCATAAAATCTAGAGAAATCACATAGTTTTTGTTTGTTTTTATTTTTATTTTTTTTTGACAGGCAGAGTGGATAGTGAGAGAGAGAGAGACAGAGAATGGTCTTCCTTTTGCCGTTGGTTCACCCTCCAATGGCCACCAAGGCTGGCGCACTGCAGCCGGCGCACCGCGCTGATCCGATGGCAGGAGCCAGGTGCTTCTCCTAGTCTCCCATGGGGTGCAGGGCCCAAGCACTTGGGCCATCCTCCACTGCACTCCCTGGCCACAGCAGAGAGCTGGCCTGGAAGAGGGGCAACCGGGACAGAATCCGGCGCCCTGACCAGGACTAGAACCCGGTGTGCCGGCGCCGCTAGGTGGAGGATTAGCCTATTGAGCTGCGGCACCGGCCTGTTTTTATTTTTAAAATTTATTTGTTTGAAAGTCAGAGTTACAGAAAGGGAGAGAGAGAGAAGGAAAGAAAGTGAGATTCCATCTGCTGGTTCACTCCTCAAATGGCCACAACAGCAGGAACTGAGCTAGGCTGAAGCCAGGAGCTTCTTCCAGGTCTTCCACATGGGTGCCAGGGGCCTAAGCACTTGGGCCATCTTCCACTGCTTGGCCCAGGCCATTAGCAAGGAGCTGAATTGGAAGTGTATCAGCTGCCAGGCCACAATTCCAGCCTCTCAGGTAGGTTTTTTTTTTTTTTTTTTTTTTTTTTTTTTTAATGAACTGCCAGGGCTAGTGCTCTGGCAAAGCAGGTAAAACTGCCGTCTACCATGTTGGCATCCCATATGGGTTCCGGTTTGCATCCCAGCTGCTCCTCTTCTGAGATAGTTTGAGTGTCCCCAGGGCTTCAAGTGTTGAGATTCAGGCCCCATTCTGAGGTGTTTAAAAGGTTGAACACCTAACCTGACTGTAGTGCTTAGAGATGGGGCTTTGGGAAGTGATTAGGGTTAGTCAAGATCATTAGGGTTGTATTAATCCACTCTTCAGTACTTTATCTAAAATGCTGAGAGGAGCTTTTTTGGGGAAAGAAAAGGTTAATTTCAATTTACAACTGGAGGTTACACAATCCAGCTGCCCCATAATCAATCTGGTGTCTGAAGGAAGCTGATCATGGTAGATGTGGAGGCATCATCAGTGGTGAGCCAGGAAAGAGAGAAGAGGGGGGAAGAGGTGGTGGTGGGGAATGCCTAAGCTGAACCTAAACTCAAGTATTCAAATCTCTAGTGAGAACCACCCCTCCAATGGCACACATCCCCAGTGACCCAAAGACCTCCCACTGGCCCCACCTTCTAGCCACCACACTTAGATCAAGTCTCCACCCTTAAAGTATAAACATTTTGCATGAGTTTTGGGGCAACAAACTCTAATGTATAGAACTTGTATGTAAATAACATTCCACCCCTGCCTCTCCAAACTCATGATGTTCTTATAATCATTCCATCCCAGAAGTCCAAAAGTCTTAACTCAATTCCCACGTTAAGAAAGTCCATAGTTTATAGGCCTCGTCTGAGACTCAAGGCACACTCCCTTAGCTGTGAATCTATAAAATCTAAAACAAGTTACGTACTTCTAAGATAAAATGGTGAGGCTGGCAAAGAGTGTACATTTCCATTCCAAACAGGGGAGGCAAGGAAATGGGAAGGATTCATTGGCTAAAGCGAGACGGAAATCCTGCAGGGCAAACATTGATTCCCAGAGTTCCACGTACCATAACCTCACACTGTGGAGGGGGGGGTGAGGGCCCCTAGAACTCTGCTGGTCACAGCCCTTGTTTCAGTTCTTGCGGATGGGAGTCTCATCCTTGCAGCTCACTAGATGTTGCACTGATAGAAGCATCTTAGAGTGACTCTACTTCCAAAACCCACCTCTGTCTGGGCTTCCCATTTGTCCAAAGCATCCTTGGAAATCCAGGTGCTCCCCCTCTCCAGGGCCCTGTTGGTCTTTGCCCGTGCGGCTGCTCTCAGCTGATGTCTGTGGTTCTCCCAGACTGATCTGCCACGCCTGCAGGTGTCACTTCTTTTGTTTTGGGGTTTCCTCTGCAGCTCTACTCAGCCAGCTCCACTATGCCTTGCTCCCATGATGGGAAGGGCAGCCTCAGAGATCCCCGAGATGCCTCCAGGGTCTCTCTCCCGTTCCCCTGCGTGCCAACACATGACTGCCTTTTGTATCACCCAGGTCTTCAGTACACAATTTCTCAATGGCAGTTTCCTGTCCCAAACATACTGCCTTCTTTTCATAACTTCTGTGGCCAAATTGCAAATTGTTCAGATCTTTCTGCTCCTAATCCTCAAAGCAAAATATAGTAAGAGCAGCCATTAACCGCCGAGCTGCCGCTTGAACACTAGGTTGCCTTGACTGTCCTCAGCCATGCGAGCTCGTCCACTGTTCTTAAGTCCAGCCTCCCCAAACTCTCAGGACAGGGACCCAACAGAGCCAGGTTCTTTGCCACCATGTAACTTGGGTGACCTTTACTCCAGTTCCTGAGAAGATTCTCATTTCTGTCTGAAACCGCATCAGCAAGTTTTTACTGTGCCTGTTTCCACCAGCATCCTGGTCTTCGGAGCCCTCATCAGAATTGTCTGAAATGCTCCAGTTGATAACACTGTAGACTTTCTGGAGCCTGCTTCTCCAGATTCTCCCAGCCTTCCCCAGCAAACCCATTCCCAAGTCTCCTTACAGCTTCAGGCACAGTTGCTAGTAACAACCCCACTTCTGGTACCTATTCTCTGTATTAATCTGCTTTCCAATACTGTCACTAAAACATGTGAGGAAGCACCTTCTTTGGGAAAGAAAAGGCTTATTTTAGCTTACGGTTGAAGGTTACAGGACTGGGCAGCCACACAATCCAGTATCTGACGGAAGCTGGCCATGGGAGGTGTGGAGGCATGAGCTAGGGATCAAAAAGAAAACCTAGGCTGAATTTGAACTCAAGAAATCAAATGTCTCATGAGAACCGCTTTCCAAGGTTACACCCCCAGTGACCCCAAGACCTCTCACTGGCACCACCTCCTAGCCACTACAATTAGATCAAATCTCCTCATTTAGTCCATAAACATCTTGCCCAAGTTCTGGGGAGACAAGTGCTCTTGTACCCATAATAAGAGAGCATCTCCCATGATTGAATCCTGATGGTTTCTAAGCAGAGGCAGAGACACAAACACATGTGTACTCATGTCTCTGGCCATGTGATGCCAGACTCTCCCAGCAAGAAGATGAGGCCCCTACTCCTTGCACCTCCTGAACCAGGAACCAAACAATTTCTCTTTTCTTTAAAAAGTACCTTGCATCAGGTATCTCAAGATAGCAGTAAAACACTGACCAATGCATATAGATATTTAAACTTTTAGAGAAAATTTTCTTCCAGCACCACAATTACTGATAAAGCCATGCAAACGTTTAAGATTATTGCTGAACCTGGGAGAGCTATCAGATTTCTTTCCTATATAACTGGGAAATTCAGAAACATTTTCCATAGGCTGGCTTCTAGCTCATACGTGTCAAGCCTGATTCTCGTCTACTCAACACAGTCTTCCTAGCTCACTCCTCCCACAGTGTATCTTGTGACCTTGTACATGTGTGTCAGGGCAGCAGCTAGCATGGCACATGGGCAGGAAGGGGTGGTGCAGAACTCAGTGAGGAGGCTGGTGGTTAGCAGGCCAGGAATAGGGGTGGAAGAGAGACCGGTAAGTCTTTGGTAGGTACATTTGTAGAGGAGATGGCAGGAAGGAAAGGAATTTCCTGCTAACTTTACTATGAAACAAAGTGAACTATGGGAGCAAGAAAGGTCAAGAGGAGGTTGCCAGATCCAGCAAGGAAAATGCAGGACACATTAAGCGTGCATAAACTGTCTCATTTGTGTGAAATTCCATTTTAACTGGAGTCCTGTATTTTGTCTTGCACTCCTAGATGGGACTTGGAGGCCAAAGTGAAGCCCTGGTGTCCCACTGAGAGAATGGGAGAGCTCACCAAATGATGAGGAAAGGGAGGACCCAATTAAGATTAGACATCCATTTGAGGAGATGGATTTATTTACCCTGACTGGACATGGCACAATGTCAGCATGAATCACTGCATCACATGGTGGCCCACGAAACATGTTCAGTTTCTATACGTGTTAAATGTTGGTGTTTAGTTAGAAAGCTTCAAAAAGAAATTAGAGGCCCTGGAGTTGGTGTAGCAGCTGCCATCAGAGTGCTGGTTCGAGTCCTGGCTGCTCTGCCTCCAATCCAGCTTTCTGGGAATGTGCCTGGGAAGCCAGTGCATGAGAGCTCAGGAGCTCGGGCCTCTGCCATCCATGTGGGAAACCAGGACAGAGTTCCTGGCTCCTGGCTTTGGCTTGGCCCTGACCTGGCTGTTGCGGCCATTTTGGGCAGTGGGTCCACAGATGAGAAATCTGTCTGTTTCTCTCTCTCTCTCTCTCTCTCTCTCTCATTGTCTTTCAAATGAGCAAATGAATCTTTTTTAAAAAGAGTAGAAGTCATCAAACTCCCAGGAGGTGTGTTTCTCTGACAGAGCTCAGATGCCAGATGCATCTGCATTCACACAACCTGTGATTAAAAAAGCAAGGTTTGAATTCTGTGACCAGAGATGTGAGTCAGCTAGGGTTCTCCTTTTATTCCTCCATTTATGCTTTCAAGAAAACCAAGGCAGACATTTTGAAAAGAAAGATGTACTGATTGTAGATTGGTATCCAAATCACAGAATACGTTAACATAAGAATATTTTACTCTACGCTTCTCAAAGATGTCATAATATATTCACCCAAAGCAATAAATCCCAGGCTTCACAAGCAAATTATAAACAAATGATAGGAGCTGAAGTTTTCCTCTCAAAAGAGACTAAAGAACAGATAATTTGAAAAGAACAGATTTTATTGGTACATCAATAGTCTTCACTGACACAGATACTTAAACTCCTCGTTTTCAGTATACCCACATAAAGAAAATGATGAAAAGGTTTTTTTTTATGAAAAGATAATTTGACAGATGGAATCTTTTTATGGGATCGGTAGAAGTGATAAAATTGAATAAATTACCAAGATTTTATCTCCATTTCTGTAATTCTGCCTCAATATTTAGAGATGGCAGATTGAATCAATTGGGAAATAAATTTGCAAGTTTACAATGTGTCTAAAACAGGAATTAAAGACAAAGTTCTAACTTCTTTTCAAGAGTGGTTTGCCTTGAAGAAACCTGACAAAGTTCCCCAAATGGACCCGCACCACAACTTATCAAATTTGGATTCTGTGAATGTTTTACTGTCATTGTCATTAATGTCAAAGAATGAATAAAAATAAGTGTGAACTAAAAAAAATTGGAACAACTCAAAGAACAAAATTCTAGAAAGTTTCATATGTGAAATAATTTGTTTGCTATCAGGGTAGATTAGATTTCAAATAAAATTGAGCCATAATTTTAGGTCTACAGCCTAGCCACCTGTTTTGATAGTCATGTGATCATGTTACAGAGAGAGCAGTCATGCTTGACCAAGAGAAAGCAAAATCTCTTATGGAGAGAGTGTCATAAGGTTTAGACATTGATTTCCTCCAAAATCTCATTTTTTTAAAGATTTTTAAAATTTATTTGCAGGCAAAGTGACAGAGATAGTGGGAGAACAGAGAGAGAGAGTCTTCTATCCTCTGGTTCACTCCCCATACAGCCACAATGGCTGAGCTCAGGACTCCACCCAGGTCTCCCATGTGGATGACAGGGGCCCAAGTACTTGGGTCATCTGCTGCTGCCTTGCTAGGCGCAAGAGCATGGAGCTGGATCAGAAGCAGAGCAGCCAGGGCTCGAACCAGTACTGCAATATTGGATCCTAGCACCGGCTCCAGGTTTCTCGTGTTGAGTCTTCTACAGTGTGATGATGGGCCCTCTAAAAGGTAGAGCCTTAGGTCATCAAGGACAGTACCCTTGGAAGGGGTTAAGGCATTGCTTGTGGAACCCTGGTTCATGCTTGTGAGTACGAGG
Source organism: Oryctolagus cuniculus (assembly GCF_051225735.1). Classification (NCBI taxonomy): domain Eukaryota; kingdom Metazoa; phylum Chordata; class Mammalia; order Lagomorpha; family Leporidae; genus Oryctolagus; species Oryctolagus cuniculus. Next base: position 41,567,367 of record NC_142878.1, read on the forward strand.
TTATACATGCCTGAGATGGCTCCATCCAGTCTCTTTGGGCTTCCTCTTTGGCAATAGGATCCCTCCTTACCACCTTGCTCCTGTCCTCTACCACAAGGTCCTCACCAAAGTTGAGCCGATGCCAGTATCATGCCCTTGAATTCCAGAACTGTGAGCTAAACAACCTCTCTACTTTCTAAAGTTAGCCTGCTTCAAAGTATTTTGTTGTAATAACACAAAATGGACTAATACAGAGCTGTGTGTGTTACTTTACGAAAAGCACCAGTAGATCAGATTGACCTCAGAGTTTTCCCATTGCTCCAGGTTCAGTTTCTCTGGCTTAGCCCATAAAACAAATGGGAAAAGGTAGTGGAACATAAAGTTGCAAAGCACCACGGGAGAGGGCATCTGGGTGGACCTGTAGAATCCCGTGTTCCCCATTTGACAAGTGAGGGTCCTAAGATCCAGAGAGGGGAAGTGACCTATTCCAAGTCTCATGCTCACCAAGCTGGGGTCCTGTTGGTTAGCAGCAAGTGAGAAAATAATTGGCCAACATTCAAAGCTTTAGGATGGAGACATTTCTTCAAGGGACTAAAAGTGAGCAGGTATTCTCACTCTACTGCTTTTTGGCATATTCTAATTGTAGAATTGACATAGGGGATACTCACTATATCCTGCAATCTTGTTCTCTTTTGTTTTAGCTTGTCCTATAATGTCAGCTATATCGGGGTACTTTGTTTATGTACCTATTGATAAGAAGAATACTTGGTTAAGCAGGGAAGAAAATAATTATGGAATGAATTTGTTGAGATTTTAAAAAGCAGAAAATTAACTGCTGTCTCCTGGTTTATTTTTGACTACTTAACCCTTCCTCCCCTTACAAATGTTTCCCGCTGTTCATGTATGCAAAGATTACGTGCTGTAAATAGCCAAAAAATCATAAAATGTAGTTGTCTTTGTGCTTGATGTCTAATTGTACCGCAGTCATCCCCATCACCAACTAAACCCATGATGGATTTTTTTAAAAAGCATTTTAGCATTTCTTGTCCTGTTAGGCACCTTCCCTCTTTGTACAGGATCCCGATTCCCCAAGTTAATGTTGATGAGCATGGCTGTTTGTGTGTAGAAGAGACACATGTCAAGCGAAGGTGGCCTCAGGGAAATAGGAAATCGGAAAGAAATCAGAGTTTGCAAAGTACACATATCGATGTCTTACTTTGAGGAATCACTGGGATATTGTTTGGATAAAACATGACCGCAGAACAAACATGATGTTATCTCTGCCGATGGGGAGAAGCCAAAAAATTGAAGGGAAAAAAAAAAAAAAAAAAACACTGGTTTAATCTGCAGCTCTCTTTCCCTTGCGTCTGTGGGAAGTGGGGCATTTTGCCGGCCCAGTTTGTGTGGCTGGAGGCACATCCCATGTTGATCGTTGATCGGGACACCTCTCGGGCGCTCCTGGAGCTGCCAGCCAATGTTAGGATGCAGAGTTTCACTGCTTTCCTGGTGGGCTGGAAGGAGTGAGGCTGTGGAATCTCACTGGCTCTGGGTACTCCAGCTCTATCACTCACTGGCTGTGTGACTTCGGAAAAAAAGCACTTGGCCTTGCTTTTCTTTTTTTAATGTTTATTCGTTTTTATGTACTTGAAAGGGAGAGTGGTAGAGAGATGTCCCATCTGCTGGTCTATCCCTGGATGCCTGCAACAATGGGGGCTGGGCCAGGCCAAAGCCCACTCAGTCCGTGTTGGTGGCAGAGACCCAAGCCATCGTCTGCTCCTTCCCAGAAGCATTGGCAGGAAGCTGGATTGGGAGTGGAGGTGGAAATGGATCTCAGGCACTCTCATGTGGGAGGCAGGCACCCCAGGAGGGGGCTTAATCAGCTGGGTCACAACACCTGCTCCAACCCCTTGGTTTTTCTGAGTCTCAGTTTGCACAACAATAAAACTGGAATAATAATTTGCCTTGCAGAGCTGCTGTGAAAGTAGTCTGTAAAGCCCTCTCTTCTGGCCTAAAGCATGCATTGGATATATGTAAACGCCTGTCTGCTCTTGTCCCCCTACTCTCCTATTGGGCTGCTTCACTTCTGATCCCCAGATTGAGAGCAGCCTATCCTCTTCCTCTTTTCTTGTTTTGTTTTGTTTTTTTTTTTTCCTCTCATCACGTCGGTGTCAGAACTCCCTTCCCCGCAGCCTCTCTAAATCAGTATTACACGATCTGCCTGTGGCTTTTAAGATGTTCCTAGGGTTTGGATAAGATTAGCTACAACCACTAGTGCTATATGGCTAACTGATGAATAAGCAGTTAGTGATTTGAGATGAGTTTGGTGTCGGCAGATTGAACTCCCCCTGATTATTCTTCATAAGGATAATATTAGCAATGGGTAAGCCATAAAGCCTGTTGGAGAGTTTAGGATGGTTGTAATTCATATCATGCCATACCCTCCTAATTTTAATAGTGCAGCTGCAAGCACTATTGAGCCAGGGATTGGGCCTTCTATGTGTGCTTTGGGCAGTCAGAGATGGAGGCGATATAAGGCTATTTTCACTATAAATGCTATTACGCATGCTAATCATAAGAGTGTATTAGACCAAGGATTGATCCTAGATTGAGTTCAAAAGCATGACATTAGGAAGTTTATGGGTCTGGTGGTATTTTGGATATAAATTAATGCGATTGGTAGGGCTATTGAGCCTACTATGCTATAAGACACAAAGTATGTGCCTGTATTTTGTCGTTCTGTTTGGTTCCCTCATTGGATAATAATTAGGGTTGGGAATGAGTGTGGCTTTGAATAAGATATAAACTATGATTAATTCGGTGGCTGAAAATGGTTGTTGTCTTTATTTCCTTGCCCCTCTGCACCCTCTCCACTCCACTCTGCCTTAGTGAGCCCATCTGTAATTAGGCTTTAACTCAACCACAGGAGGAAGTCTCCCAAATCAATTTCCTTCTTGATTTAACAGCCCAGTCTCACTGTTGGTAAATCTCAACTGCTAAGTGGAAGCTCTACTCTCTGCCCTTAGCTATTTTGCAAAAACAGCCTGTGAATACATGTTAGTGTTGCCTGTTTATTCAGCACCTTGTGGGTCCTGACCTATGTACCAGGACACAACATGGAAGGGAAAGATGTGGTTTCTGTCCTGAGGATCTCCTGGGTCAAAGAGGGTTCCTGTGTCAGGTATGTGCAAGCCACAGATATAAAACAGGTGTCTCTGAAAATAGACCTTGCCACGTACATACCACATAACCCTGGTCTTTAATGCTACCAGTAGAGTCAAGTGTAAACCATCAAAAGTATGATAACGTAGGAGAGGACAATGAAAGATAGTTAAGAATAGGAAAGGAAGAGAGAAACCATGAGGAAAGAGAGAAGTGGGGGTTGTATACCCACAGAAACTCCTGGAGTTTTGGTAGACTTGGAAAGGAGGTCAATGTCAACTACTTGAACACACATCTTGTGATTGAGTTTCTCCTGCTGTGTTTCCATCCAGCCACGTTCACTTCTGCCTGCAAATCCCAGGGACTAGAAACTCACCAAGGAAGACTGGGGAAGTCCATTGCAGCCTGGACTGGGATAATTCCTAGAGCATTCACCTAGGGGCAAGTATTGTGGAGCAGCAGGTTAAGCCACTGCTAGGGATGCCCACATCCCACATTGGAGTGCCTGGATCATGTCCCACCTCCACTTCTGATCCACCTTCCTGCTAAATGCGCATCCTGGGAGGCAGCAGGTGACCATCCAAGTACTTGGGTCCCTGCCACCTACATTGGAGACCTGGAGGAGTTCCAGGCACCTGTCTTTAGCCTGGCCCAGCCCTGGCTGTTGTGGGCATTCAGGGAGTGAAGATTTTTCTCCACCTATCGCTCTGTCATTCTGCCTTTCAAATATCTTAGAAAACAACAATAAAAGCTTCCTGAATGAAGCCCTGTCTAGCTCATGTGCTTCACTTTTGGCCATTTCCTTCCTGTGTGAGGTGCTCACTGGGGCTTCCTCAAGCACATCAAGCATGATCCTGCCCCAGGGTCTCCTAACAATCTACTGCTCTCTGCATGAAACTGAGGTTTCTGCCCAAATACCACCGTTTTAGAAGTGGCTGCACCACTCACTGTAGTTAAAATAGTCCCTTTTTGGAAGGATAAATCCGATAACATTGAAAAAGAAAATCCATGTGACTCATCCCTTATAAGCCAAATCAAAAGAGTAATAATAAAAAAAAGACTGGGAAAATATTTGCAATTTGTATTATAGTCAAAGGACTAATTTTCCTGAAATAGAATCTCTCCAAATATGGAGAAAAAATTGGCAAAGATATGAACATTTCACGTACACACATGCTACTCAAACAAGAGGAAGTACTCAAACTCTCCTGTGGTAATAAAGACAGATATAATTTTTCACTACCAAATTGGCAAAGATAAAACAATATTGATAATGATACTGTATCCTCAGGGGCATGGGAAACAGTTTCTCTCATATCCAGCTGCTGGGAATATAAAGTGGAATGACTTCTCCCAAGGGTAATTTGATAATATTTATCAAAATTACAAATGCACAAGCCCCTTAACCCATCGATTTTACTTTTAGGAATTTTCCTGACAAAGAGGTGCATGAGTCTGGGAACTGATAAAGGAAACTTCAAAAAGTTAGTGGAAATGAGATTAAAAGTTAGGTTACTTTGGTGCAAAAGAAAAGTATAATCCATGCACACCCATATGTACAGAGGTTCTCATGGTAATGTATGTCACAGTAAGAGGCTGCAAACCATGCCATCTGGATTTATCAATAGGGGAGTGGGTAAATAAATTAGAGTGTGCCCATGCACTAAACCAGCATGTAATTACTAAGAAGAATGAGGCAGATCTGTATCTGGCACTGGAGTGCGGAATACGTTTGATGTTGGCTGCAGGCATTTTATGTTCTTTGTATTCTTCTTCTTAAAGATAGGCCCCTAAAATTGTATTAGACCTCCTGGCTCCAGCACACCAGGCAGACAGACCCACTCCTGCCAGTTACAGAAGTTCCATTGCAAGTGATGGTGGGAGGATGTGGAAGGGGACTCGGGGTGGGGACGGAGGCACAGAGACACAAGAAAATTGAGGGTTTGAAAAAAATTCCCCAGTAAATGTGATATCCTCCATTCCTTTGAAATTGGCTAATATTCTGTTCAATGCTGGGAGTCCCCAGTCTCCCTGAGACTCCTTCGGGCTCCCAAACCACTCCCACTTTCAAATGTAGCCCAGGTGTCTTCCCCACCTGCCTGCCATTGTCAACCTAATTCTTCCAGCTCTCAAAGTGCCTCTAGGAAGCTCAGACCGGCCCACCCCTACTACAGCATTGCTTCCTCTCCCTAGCTTTGCTGATCCCTAATTTGAAACCCAAGTTCTCTTCCCACCATGGTCATCAATAAGTGAACAATTCGCTAAGGGTATTTTTTTTCAAAGATTTTTTATTTAGTTATTTATTTCAGAGGCAGTTACAGACAGAGGGAGATGCAAAGAGATAGGTCTTCCATCCGTTACTTCACTCCCCAAACACCCACAATGGTCAGAGCTGCGCCGATCCAAAGCCAAGAGCCAGGAGCTTCTTCCAGGTCTCCACGTGGGTAGAGGGACCCAAGCACTTGGACCATCTTCCACTGCTTTCCCAGGCCATAGCAGAGCTGGATCGAAAGAGCAGCCGGGACAGGAACTGGCACTCATATGGGATGCCGGTGCCATAGGCAGAGGTTTAACTTACTATGCCACAGCACCAGCCCCCATTGAAGACATCCACAGGTCATCCTCTAAGCCCCCAGTCTCAGAGGCAAGCAGCCTTTAAACGGGTCTTAGTTCTTTAAAAACTACCTGGGTGATCACCATCCATGTGTCTGCTTTTTGTATGTGGCAGGCAAAATAGATGCTTTCCTGGGGAGGTATGGAAAACTGTTGAGGAGGATACAGAAAGATTCAGCTGCATGAAGCAAGAAGTGAAGTTGTGTGTTTATTGGTCATGCTTTATTTATCTATTTTTAAACATTTGAGAGGCAGCTCGCATCCAGATGCCAACAACAAGCCAAGAGCTGGGAACTCAATTCAGGACTCCCATATAAGGGGCGGCAGGGACCTAACCGCTTATGCCATCACTACTGCCTCCCAGGGCGTGCATCGGTAGGAAGCTGGAGTCTGGAGTAGAGCTGGCCCTTAAACCCAGGCACTCAATGTGGGCGTGGCTGAACCAACTGCCTGCCCGTGTGTGTGTGTGTGTGTGTGTGTGTGTGTGTGCGCGCGCGTGCGTGCGTGTGAAACCATAACAAAAACTAAGGCAACAGAGAACATTTGAGAAATGAAGGGGCAGGCTTGGGAATAACACCACTGCATTTAGTAAGACATCATTACTTACTCTCCTAGTCTTTCCCTCCCTCTCTCCCTGCCTCCCTCCCTCTCTGCCTCCCTCCCTCCCTCCTTCCCTTTCTTCCTCCTGATCTTTCCATTTCTTTCATTAAATAAAAACCATTGTTTTGAGTGAAGTTCCTGCCTAGGCCCCAACAGAGCAAACTAAAAGTGAAATGGAGTCACTCCTGTTCAAGTTCCACACTGCCAAGCTGAAAGGGAGCTGTTTATCTGACTTTCTGGGAAGTCCAGGGAGAGAGCTAACAGGCGAATTTCCCTAACAGGCCAGTTTCAGTTGGCATGACAATGAAGCTCTCCCTGCGCTAATCCTCGCACAAAAGAGGGAGGCTGGAGTTAACCAATCAGCTACTTTTCCATTGTTCCGTCTCCTTGTCCCTGCCTTACAAGGGAAGTAGCTTTGAAATGCGCAGTGCAGTGTGAGTTCTTGCTTCTGCTTTCTTCAGTTATTTTCTGTCTATAACACCGCCCTTCTCTACTTGGCTCACTGGAACGCTCATTCTACTTTATGGAGTGCTGTAGGATTGCAAATAAAGCCAGTTAAGACCATTAAACTAAATTCTTGTAATGTTGTCCTTGGTTATTTCCTTCCCCTGAATGAATAAAAGTAGCTAAAGGAGAGCTGGTGTGGCTGTGCAGGCCACTTGGGACTAGCCGGCCACTTGGGACACCTGCATCCCACACTGGAGTGCCTAGGGTTGAGTCCCTCCTCCACCTCCATCACTTCTTTTTTTTTTTTTTTTTTTAAGATGTATTTATTTATTTCATAGGTACAGTGACAGAAGACAGAGACAGAAAGAGATCTTCCATCAGCTGGTTCACTCCCCAAATGAATGCAATGGTTGGGGCTAGGCGAGGTCAAAGCCAAAGCCCAGAGCTCTGTCTAGTTCTCCCACATGGGTGGCGCCTGGGCCATCTTCTGGGGCTTTCTCAGGCACATTAGCAGGAGGCAGGATTGGAAGTGGAGCAGCTGGGACTTACACAGTACACTGATAATGGGATGCCAGGGTGTTGTAAGCAGTGGCTTATCCTGTTTTGCCACAACACCCATGCCCACGCCCACGCCCCCACCTCTGCTTTGATCCAGCCTCCTGCTAACAGAGCACACCCCTGGAGGCAGCAGATGATGGCTCAAGTACTTTGAGTTCATGCCACCCATGTAGTAGGCTCCTGGGAGACCCAGATGGAGTCCTGGCTTCTGACTTCAGCCTGGCCCAACACCAATTATTACAGTCACTTGGGGAGTGAACCAGCAGGCAGAAGATTCCCTCCCTGCCCCCCTCCCCCTCCCTCCCCCTCTCCTTCCCCCTCCTCTTGTTCTGTCTTTGAAATAAATAAAAATGAATAGACACTTTTAAAAACTAGCTGAATGGGGGCAGGTGCTGTGGCACAATGGATAAAGCCACCACCCGCAGTGCTGGCACCCTATATGGGCACTGGTTCGAGTCCCAACTGCTCCTCTTCTGATCCAGCCCTCTGCTGTGGCCTGGGAAAGCAGTGGAGGATGGCCTAGGTCCTTGAGCCCCTGCACCCACATGGGAGACCCGAAGAAAGCTCCTGGCTTTGGATCAGCTCAGCTCTGGCCATTGCAGCCATCTGGGAAGTGAACCAGTGGATTGAAGACCTCTCTCTCTCTCTCTCTCTCTCTCTTTCTCTTTCTCTTTCTCTCTCTGCCTTTCTGTAATTCTGCCTTTCAATTAAATAAATAAATAAATAAAATCTTAAAAATGGCTGAATGCACTTAGCGTATGGTTTTCTAACTTCAGACTTAGAAAGCGAAGGCAGGCCCACATGGAAGACCCCAGTGCAAATCTACCATGATTTGTCAGAAAGCAATTTATTTTTAAAAAATCGAGTTGGTCGTTGAATACAGTTAAACTGAGAGCAGCCAAAGAGGATCTGGTAGAAACTGGCCACTCCTGATGGGCTCTTCTCACTCACTCCCAGCAGGAGCCGGCACCAGGAGAAGAGAGCAGGTGGAGAGACTGAGGGGAGCCACCAGGCACTACAGGGGTGGAAGTCTGCCTTGGAACACGACTCTGCTCTTGAACAGAGAAGCCCGCAGAGGTAGACACATTGGAAAAGCCCAGAAGGCTCTGAGAGCTGTGAGGACCACAGAGCAGGGCGGCAGGGGTCTTAGCACAGAACTCTGGCCTTAGCGCTCCCCCCCCACCTCCACTGGCCCTGGCCAGGTTTTTCACCCAAGGAGCTGGAGGGCATCCCAGCAGCAGCCAGGTGTGTTCCTTGGGGCTCTGAGAGTGACAGCAGCTCTCAGGCACGCCTGAAGGTGCAGGTGCCTCTCCGATAGGGTGATTACTCCGCTGGGAAAACTCCAAGGACATCTGCGGTTTAACAAAATATGTGTTTGTTCTTTGCTAAGGACCTGTCCGAGAGTTACTAAAACCCCTTGGAATTTCCTGATAGGAAGGGCTTTTGTCATTCACCTGGAGCTCCTTTGGATAACACCTGCATTTATGCTAATGAGGTGACTTGGGGTCCTGCCCTGGGCAGCCTCAGGACAAGGCCAGTCATTGGAAACCCCAAATGAGGTGAGATTAGAGGTGGAACTTTCAGCCCCACACAGCAACCCCCAGGAAAGGAGAAGGGGCCGGTAGAAAATGAGCCTGTGAGCTCTGTGCTCCCCAACCCCATATCTTGCTTTATCCTTGGCTTCATCTGTCTGCTCGCAGATGGAACTGTGTTTTATGAGCCATCCAAGCAAATTAATCCCATCCGAGAAGAGGCTAATGGGAACCCCGATTTACAGCAGGAAGGTGAGACATGTAGCTCACACCGGCTACGTGTGGCTGGTGTGGGAGGTGGAGCCGGGCACTGCACAGGACAGCTAGTGCTGCCTCAGGAGAAAAACAAGTCCCTGGTGTAACAAACACAAAGGTTGATCCCTGCGGGAGGCTGGGAGGGCTCCTGCGCAAGTCTAACTCCCCGCCGCCCCGTGCAACCCCTGGTCTCTGCTTCTGTAGGGGCCATCTCCCCAGCCATTCCTTACACAGCTGCCCAAGTCACTGTTTTAAAGATGGAAATGAAATCATGTGGCCTCCATAGCAGAAAATTCTCCAACACAGCTCCTGGTCTCCACTCAAAGAAGCACAAAGGACTGGTGGCATGGCCGCAGAGGTTCAAGTTGCTCTTTGGGATGTCTGCATCTCATAGCAGAGGGCCTGGGATCCGGTCCCACCTCGACTTTAGAGTCAGCTTCTTGCTAATGTGCGCCCTGGGAGGCAGCAGAGGCTGGCTTAAGTGATTGAGTCCTTGCCATTCACAGGGGAGACCTGAATGGAGTTCCTGATACCTGGCTTTGGCCTGGTCCATGCAGCCCCGGATGTTAAAGCCATCTAGGGAGTGAACCAGCCAGCAGATGCAAGATCTCTCTCTCTCTCTCTCTCTCTCTCTCTCTCTCTCTGCCTCAAAACACATATAAATGAAATGCACATTTAAAGAAAGAGTGAATATGGGTAAATAAATAAATACCCTGAGGTCAACACATGTAGCCAGCTTTTTTGGCTCTGGCTGAGAGAGGATGCCTGCTGTGCTGTTGTTCTTAGGTGAGGCCATAAGGAAACAAATTTACAGGGGACAGTCACTCTGAGGCAAGTGGAAAAGCAGCCACAGGCCACAGATAAAAGAACAGGCACAGTTGTTCCAGTAAACCTTTGTTTGCCTGCGGGCTGCATGCACCAGGTTCTCATATCAGTCTTTGCATTTGCTTGTCTCCTTCTGGAATGTTCTTTCCTCAGATTTTTGCGCAGATGCTCCAAGTGCTGGATAACTCAACCAGATCCAGATAAGACTTGGGGGGGGGGAGTTGTCTTCAAAAAGTTTATGGAAATTGCGTATTATGAAAAATGTATGGATTTCAAAATGTTTTAACCAAAAATAACTTATTTACTTTTGGTTTCCATGAACTTTTAGAAGTTCTCCTGTGTATTTGGAAAGGCAGCAAAGAGAAGCCTTGAAAAGGAAAATAATTTGATGTTAGATATTTTCATAAAATCATTCAAGTCATTGCCACCAGTGAGAACTCTGAATTTTATTTAACTTTTTTAAAATTAACCTTCTTTGCACCTATTTTAAACCCTAGCTGATGGTGTTCATTTTGAAGACACCGAAGTCTCACCTTGCCTAAGTCCTTAAGGTCTCAATGGGCTCTCCCCCCACTGCTTTTCTGGTGACCTTGGCCTTTGTCCAGGATAGAGACTTGATGCAGCCCCTGTGCCCTGTCACATCATCTGCTCACCATCTGAAATCACCATGCCTGTTCATGCCCTGTCTCACCACTCTCTCCTTTGCTTGTAGATCTCAGATACTCAGGAATCCTATCTTCTTCTTTTTTATATGTAACACTTTTATTTATTTTCATTTTATTTGAAAGGCAGAAAGAGAGAGATCTTCCATCCATTGGTTCACTTCCCAAATACCGGCAACATCTGGGAGTGGGCCAGGAGTAGGGCACTTTGGGTTTCTCACCTGGGTGGCAGGAAACCGACTACTTAAACCATCACCCACTGCCTCCAAGGCGCCCTGTAGCAGGAAGCTGGAACTTAACCCACGAACCTTGTAATGGGATCTGGGTGTCCCAAGAGATGGCAGCCTCTGCATTGAACACCCACCCTCTGTCCGTCTTTTTTCTCTTTATCTGGCACCAAGTACAGTGCAGGAAAGAAAATATTGAGTGAATGGAACGAATACCACGCTGAAAGACATAGGAAAGCAAGAGCTAAATGTGTTTTAAGGATGAGAGCCAATTAAAAGTGAAATTCCCTGCTTGTCCCCCTCAAAAGTGGCTTAGAAACCAGCTTAGAAAACTGAATCAACTTTAGTGGAGTTACACCAACTTAGGCAAAAGCAAATTTGTCAACAGAAGAATTTTGACCAAATCAGATTTGGGAGAAAATTCTGCTACTCTATCATGGAAAGAATTTAAGGTTCTTTATCTTTTACCAATTTGGTTTCCCAGAAGGGCTTATTTTTTCATTCCTACTTTTTTAAAATTTTAATGTGTAGATTAGTTTCTAGATCTAAACAAAATCTAAACATCCAACAACATAGGATTTATTGAAATACATGAAATTTCCTTCATTTCTATGTGTAAGTAGGAAAACAGCTAAATATGTGGGGCATTCATTGAATGCCTGATTTGTGTGGGGCGCTGGGCGTGCTGTGGTAAACAGGTCCCTGCCCTCATAGTACTGGATGAAACAGATACAAAGCAGACCCTTTGCCATAAACAAGCCAAGCAGCATGTCAAGTTCTGATAGGAAGCGCAAAGGGAATAAACAAAGGGCTGCAATGGGCGCCGCCTGCATCTTAGGCAGCCGGTGTGGTTTCTGTGCCTCCAGCGGACTGATGGGAGCATTTGCCAAGCAGGGAGGTGAGGGGGGAGGGCAGTCATCCAGGCCGGCCATGCTGGGCACTGGATGGGGTGGCGGAGGCAGGGAGAAGAGGACAGCCTGCAGTTAAGGTTTGGCAGTAGCACTGACAATTTGCTAGCGACTTCGAGGTAGGGACTGAGGCTGTGTGTGGAGATTCGTCCGTGTCCAGTCAGTGAAACTGAGATCACTGTTAGTTAGGTACATCCATCAGCTTTTCATTACTACAACTAAGGACTTACAGCAAGCTACTTATGAAGGAAGGGGGTTTATTCCACCTCAGGGGCCTCACCCCAGCAACCTAATCCAATCTAATCACTTCCCAAAGGCCACCATCAGCTTCTATGGTAGGTTTAAGTCTCCACCCTGAATTCATTGGCCATTAGCATGCATCCATTATGGGCCCTTGGGGAAACCAAACAAATATTGAAATGACAGCACAAGGTGCTTATACAGAGGAGAGTTAACACAAAGGATCAGCCACAAAAACATTGGAACGAGAAGAGGAAGGCGTGGTAACCCAGGGAGAAGGACCCGCGGGAGGTCACTGTCGTCCTGGAGGCTGGGGGACTAGAGGGAGGTGGTGATACTACCGGAGCCAGGCACCGCCTGGCAGCCGACCTGGGGGAAGTACCTGATGCCGCGGGGGCTGGCGGCTGCCCAAACCACGGCTGCCAATGTGCACGCCGCTCCCGCCCCGTAGCTGCCAGTCGCTGCCACAGCCCCTGCCAAAAGCTTACAAAAGAAGTGTGTGGGGGTTCTCCCCGGGCTCCTGCAGGTTCCCACCAGCACTTGCCACCGGCAGCGTCTAACAGGCCAGCTGGCAAGGGGGCCTGAGAAAGGCGGTTGATGGGATTTCAGCCCCCCTCCAGCACAGCAGCGCACGGGATGTCGGGAGTGACGCTGACTTCGACCTGCACACGCCACAGCTCAAACTGTGTTTTTACACAGGAAAGTCATCCTGGAAAATTGTTTTCTTTTTTTCTGCCACAGCAATACGTGCCCATTAGAGGAAAATTAGAAAACATAGACAAGAAGAGTGTTATCGAACTTCCATATTCCCACTTGCCCAGACACAGTCGTTAATGACATTGGCCTCTCTCTTGCCTTCTCTCCCTATAGACCTTATTGTCTGTTTTGCACCTCGTTAAACTAAATTTCTGCAAAAGGGAACATTTACTGGACATTTACAACTAGCTTCTGATCTTGGTTATTTATCTTTTTAAAATTATTATTTGAAAGGTCGAGTTACAGAGAGAGAGAGAGAGAGAAATCTTACATTTGCTGGTTCACTCCCCAGATGGCCACAACATCTAGGGCTGGACCAGACTGAAGCCAGGAGCTTCTTCCAGGTCTCCCCTGTAGGTACATGGGCCCATATTCCTCTGCTTTCCTAGGTGCATCAGCAAGGAGCTGGATCAGATAGAGCAGCTGGGACTCAAACAAGTGCCCTTGTAGGCTCCTGGTATCACAGGTGGCAGTTTTACCATTACGCCACCATGTCGGTCCCTTGAGTATTTGCCTTCTATTCACATTTTCCTTTTATAAATAAAAAAGGAACTATTTCCTGAAAACCAACCTGCAGTTTAAGTAAACAATTTGTGGGGCCAGTGTTGCGGTGTAGCAGGTAAAGCCCCCATCTGCGATGCCAGCATCCCCTATGGGCTCCTGTTTGTTTCCTGGCTGCTCCCCTTCCAATCCAGCGCCCTGCTAATGGCCTGGGAAAAGCAACAAAAAGACGCTCAAGAGTTTGGGCCCCTGTATCCTGTGGGAGATGAGGATGAAGCTCTTGGCTCCTGGCTCCTGGCTTTGGCCTGGTCCAGCCCTAGCTGTTGTGGCCATCTGGGGTGTGAATCAGTGGATGGAAGATTTCGCCTGCCCACCCCCCATCCCTTAATTCATTCTTTCTCTCTCTCACTTGCTTGCTTGCTTGCTTTCTCTCTCTCTTTCTTTCTTAATATTTTATTTATTTGAAAGAGTTAGAGAGAGGTAGAGCCAGAGAGAGATCTTCCATCTGCTGGTTTACTCCTCAAATGACCGCAACAGCCAAAACTGAGCTGATCCAAAGCCAGGAGCCAGGAACTTCTTCCAGGTCTCCCACATGGGTGCAGGAGCCCAAGGACTTGGGCCATCTTCCACTGCTTTCCCAGGCCATAGCAGAGAGCTGGATCAGAAGTGGAGTGCTGGGACTGGAGCCAGAGCCCATAGGGATGCCAATGCTGCAGGCTGGGGCTTTAACCCACTGTGCTACAGCGCCAGCCCCTGACTTTCAAAATAAATAAATAACCCTTAAAAAAAGAAAACAGTTTGTAAATAATATGATTGCAACCTCCCATTAGATTAGAAAGACATTGTTTGCTTGGGTAAGTAGAAGAAGAAAACGAACACTTTTTTTTTTTTTTTTTTTTTTGACAGGCAGAGTTAGAGAGAGAGGACAGAGAGAAAGGTCTTCCTTCTGTTGGTTCACCTCCCAAATGGCTACTATGGCTGGCGTACTGCGCCGACCGAAGCCAGGGGCCAGGCGCTTTCTCCTGGTCTCCTATGTGGGTACAGGGCCCAAGCACTTGGGCCATCTTCCACTGTCTTCCCAGGCCACAGCAGAGAGCTGGAATGGAAGAGGCGCAACTGGGACAGAATCCGGCGCCCCAACTGGGCCTAGAACCCGGAGTGCCAGCGCCACAGGCAGAGGATTAGCCAAGTGAGCCATGGTGCTGGCCAAGAAACACTTGTAAGCAGCAGGTAAAATGGCGCGTGGTTCCCTAACCTGTTCACTTCCTGTGCTAGGGAGAAGAGAATCCTCTTAATCTAACTTCAGAGCTGGAAACATGCAGTGTGGAGATGGAGAGGAACTTGCCCCACAACCATCCTGCTGCCCCTGTCTGTTCTCTACCGAATCGGACTTCATTCTGGCCAGGAAAGCGGTCCCCAGGCATGGCGGGGTCCTTGAGGGTGGAGGCTGGCTGTTGATCAGTGGCTACAGAGTGAGCACCCGTTTCTCTGGTCTGGTCTGTTAGAACGCTTTGGACTGCGAGTACCTGGAAAATGACCTGACTAGCCTTCACCATGAGGACATGTATTATCTCGCATAACTGGAAGTCCAGAGGCAGGGCAGGCTCCAGGACCTGTAAGATAAGCAGCCCCATGATGTCATGAAGGTCCCGAGTTCTCCTAATACCTCTCTGTTTTGCCCTCCTCCGTGCTGGCTTTGTCCTGGGGCTGGCTCCCTTTCTGGGGGTGAGACAGCCACTGGACGCCCGGGGTTGCCTCTTTCCTTTCTCGGTGTCCAGCAGGGGGGACTCCCTCCAGCATGAATTCTTCAGTCCAAGCAGAGCAGAGGTTCCCTGTGCTGCTGCCCATGAAACTCTCCAGGGTGCTTTATTCACTTTTTGCCGTTATTGTATTTAATTATTTATTGTGTACTAATGATTATTCTGTTTTTAATTGTCCATACCTAGATCTTCTCTGTAGAAATTTTAATTTATTAATCTGGAGTGGGGCCCAGCTCTGGACCATTTCTAGAGCTCCCAAGGGATTCTAATGTACACCCAGGGTGTTGAGCCCCTTGGTTTGGCTGGTGTAGGTCATCTGCCCACCCCTTAACCACCAGCATTGCCAGGGTGATGTGAAGAATTGACTGGCTAAAGAACAGTGACTCTCCAAGTGTAGTTCCAGACCAGTGGAAGCAGTTCCTGGGGATGTCAGAAATGCAAACGGAGCTTGGCAGTCTGTGTTTCAATAGATGCTAGATGATTCTGATGGGTGCCTTAGAGCCATGAGGCTCTCCCTGTAGAGTGAAGGCATGGGTGAGCAGGTGCACAAAGCCAAGAGCTCCGGTAGAACAGTGAAGCCCGGTACCCCGGGGAGCCTGCTGCTCCCTTACGCCACCTCCTAGGCCAGGAAAGGGACAGGCATGGCCAGCCACCTGACCCCTCCGGATTGAGAACGCTTCCCAGTGGTGCCACCCATACTCAACTGCTGGAATGCGCTGTTCGGAAGGGAAGAGGTGGAGTTCTGTAGGTAACCATTCCTGTTTTCTCTGGGGATCTTAGAACTGGTTTCGGTAGGAGCTACAGGGTTGGGAAGATTGACTTGGGATGAACTCATTTCAACTTGTGCACAGATTTCAACAAGAGCCTGCAAAAGAAAAAAGGACATTAATGAAGGTGAAGGAAATCAGAATCAAATCAGGAATTTACTTAATAATCAGTTTTCACTATTGGTTCACAAATGATGACAAATGCATCATATTAATGCCAGGTGCTAAAAAGAGGAGAAACCAGGCTTGGGTAATATGGAAAGTTGTGTATAAACCTTCATAACTTTCCTATAAATTTAAAACCATCCTAAATTGCAAAATTTATTCTAAAAAAGACACAATGTGAGGTAAAATTCTAATGACTAGGAACACCGCTAGAAAAGCCATCATCAAATTAAACCAAACAGTTCCTAAAAGCACTCCATCTTCAAATTTGACACTGCTGTATTTTTATGATTGATGAAAATGCTTTTTAGACATCTTCGGCTTAAACGAGAGTTGAATTGGAAGATATTAATGAATGTTCCTAATATGTCACACTTCCCAGAAATACACACGGCCAGAATTTTCAAAGAGCAATGGAGAGGAACTGAAACTTGTCTGTGTGCTGAGAAACAGCGAGGAACTGGGGAAACAGACAGTCACTGCCTTTGCCATCCTCTGAGACCTGGGAGGCAGTTAGATGGCTTTGACTCCACAGGGAAAGGGGCGTAATCAGTTGCTTCCTTCTCTAACGCCGATTTGTACCATGGAGCTAAGCCCGTAAATTCAGCCCGGGCACTCTCTTCTTGTTTAACCTGCTCCATTGAGATGAACTTACTTCCTGTGTCCTGATGGGTGAACCATCACCCCAGCAGACTAGTTCATTACCACCTGCTCTTGACAGACCTATAAATCACTGACTTTATGTTTGATTCCTGGAAACCCTGGGCCATAGTTGCAATGGAGCAAATCCCAATTTTTTGTTTAGAAAATGACTCTTCATGAAGTCAACTAAGTAGTTTATGGTAAGTTTATTTATGTCTGTTCAGTACCTGGTATCAGAAAGAAACCAATAATTAACATTTTGTCATCACAGGTAAATGTTTTAATTAAGAATCACAATTAAAAGGAATACTTTAAGGGCAAAATCATTCCTTTGCTAGACAAATGGAACCAGATGATTCTTATCGTTGATCTTACTACACTGCAGTCACTTAGATTTGGTGTTGCCTTGGTATACTCCCTCAGTGTGACCTTAGACAAGGTCCTTAGCTTTTCTATGTCACATTTTTGTTCTCTTCCCAATGAGGAATAGGAGTAGTACCTATTTCTTGGTGTTGTTACAAGAATTATTTGACACAATATTTGTAAAAGTTTTTGCAGAGCACCAAATGTTGCAAGCACCTGATTAACCAATAAATAAGATTACCCTTGTCCACACTGATATCACGTAATATGATGATAAATCTCCTGGTGATGTGGTATGACAAAAACACAAAACAGAATATTCGGGTACCATTTAGGGTGGAAGAAACCTCAGGATGGCAGAATTTTTGACAGGACAGAAGAAATATAGAGTGTAATCTTCAGAAATAACATAACATCTGATGGAAATCTCAAATATTTTTAGAGTAAGACAATATAGCTGTTGTAAACAGTTTGGGAGTTCCTCAAAAAGTTAAACATAGGGATTGGTATTGTGGCACAGCAGGTTAAGCTGGCATCCCATAGAGCACCTGTTAGAGTCCAGGATGCTTCACTGCTTCTGATCCAGTTTCTTGCTAATGTGCCTGAGAAAGAAGAGAAGATGGCCCAAGTACTTACTCTCCTGCCACCCACACGGGGATGGAGTTCCTGGCTCCTGGCTTCAGACTAATCTAGCCCTAGCCATTGCAACTGTTGGGGACAGTGAATCAGCATATAGATGGTAGATCTCTCTCTCTCCCTCGCTCTCCATCTCTCCCTCTCTCTGTAACTCTGCCTTTCAAATAAATAAATAAATCCTTTTTTTTTAAAAGTTAAATTTGCCATCTAAAAATTCCACTCATGGGTGTGGACCCAAAAGAATTAAAAACAGGTACTCATATCTGTACATATGCATGTTCACAGTAGCACTATCCCAGTAGCCAAAAAATGGGAACAATCCAAATATCCATTAGCTGATGAATTGATAAACAATTCACTCAATAGCATACTATACAGCCGGGAAAAGAAATGAAGCTGACGTATAATGTGGGTGAGCCTGGAAAACACTACACTAGGTGAAAGAAGACAGGCAGCCAAGATCATCGATCAAATGATTCTATTTGTAGAACATTTGCAGAATCGGCCAGTCCATGGAGACAGGAAGGTTGTCAGTGGCTCTCGGGGCTGGGAGAGTGGAATGGGGAGTAACTGCTTCTCAGGGACAGGATTTCCTTTGGGGTGGTGAAAATGCTTTGGAAGTGGGGTGGTGGCTGCACAACACTGTGAATGCACTGAATGCTGCTGAACCATTTACCCTGAAATGGTTAATTTTATGTTTTGTGAGTGTGACCTCATTAACAAAATTCCCTGAATAGGAGAGTGAGGATGGTGTCACTGTTCCAGTTGAGAAGGCAGAGGCTTCTTCTGCTTAGCCACGTTTCTTACTTGGGAAAGTCACTAGTGTCCAACCCCTGCAGGCCTTGGTTCCACCATCCATAGGACGAGGAAATTGGACAACTAAGATCCCTTCTGGTCCGAATTCCGCGGGAAAGAAATTCAACAATCCCCTCTCCTCCACAGGCTTGAGTATGAGTGCATCTGGAGTGCAGATGCACACTGGAATCCATGTTGTAATGAAATGACAGGGAAATGAATTTGTTTCAGTTATCAGTGTGCAAAAAGTGTCTTACTGGTCATTATTAGAATACACAACCTAATGAACAAGGAGCTAAGGCAAATGTACACTAACAGCTGGCTTGGGTTTTGCCTCTCTGATGCTCACACTCAGAGCCCGTGCTGGGCTCCAGCCTGTCTGCACCCCTCTGTGCAATCACACACTGTGATTTTTGCCACTCACGGTGTCTCTGGTTCCTGTGGCAGTGCTGGTAGGCTGAGCCTACTGGAAGATCCTTGAATGATTAATAAGCGTCCTTCCCAGGCAGGGATGGCACCAAGGGATCGAATTCCTTTCTGAACTGCCCCAATTTGCAATCAAAGTAATCTAGAACTGCTTAAGACCACCAGTCAGTCACCAGAATTTGTTTTGACTGTTGCTTTAGATGTAACTAGACTTGTCATAATTTTTCTCTAAAGTTATTTCTCTAAAGTCATTTCAATATTAAGCCAGATGCATTCAGTCCTAGGATTTAAATACTTTTTTTTTTGAAAAGCAGAGAGAAAGAGAAATTTTCCACCTGTAGGTCACTACCCAAGAGCCTGCAACAGCCAGAGTTGGTCCAAGATGAATGCAGGAGCCTGGAGCTCAATCCAGGTTTCCCACATGGGCGGCAGAGCCCCAGGTACTGAGCCGTCACATGAGCCATCATTAGCAGGAAGCTGGGTTGTCGGTGGAGGCTCAGGGACTCGAAGCAGGCACTCTGCCGTGGATATGGGGTCCCAAGTGGTGGTTGATCGGCTGCACTGAACGCTCAGCCCCATCCTGGGTTAACCTGTTCATTCTGGAACGTGGGTGTATACTTTTCTGTATTTTTCTAACCACTACTCACTCTACTATCTACTTCAGGTTTCTGGTCGTTTGTAAGTTCCCTTATAATTATTCCTGGGAGTATCAGTCAGATTGACAAAGAATCTTCAGTTAGAAAGATTTCAGCAGTGACTGCGGGTTATCTGTCATTTCTCCCCTTTTTAATTCTGGCCCTTTTCAGGGATTTCGATGAGTACTTCTGGGGTCCACACACATTCCAAAGCTCCAAAGACCACCAGCCACTGCCCATCAGGGCCCACAGTCAGGCCACCTCAGTCCAGGCATCAGCCCATCACTCAGTTACCCCTAGATCCCCCAGAGGAGATGAGCCGAGGGGCCAGAGCCATCGCTGCTGATGAAGGGTGAGGGGAGTGTGCCAAACAGAAGTGGAAAGCCTTTCACTCCTTGCTGCAAGTGAACAGTGCTCCGGTTCTCACTTTAAGTCTCTGTGTCCAGGACTCAAACATCCACCACGGCTGGATGGGCAGACACAGCCAGGAGACAAACGCCCTTGCAGAATTTCTGTCTGCTCTGGCTGCTAAGGTTTGCTTCAGGGCCACCCGCACCTGCCTGACATTCTCTTGGAGTGAATTCTCTGGGGGGAAGTTCCCAGTCACTCTTCCATGTAGACTTCCAGTCCAGAATCCCGTGATGAGGCTGCCATGGCTCAGGATCCCAGTAAGCATTTATGAGGCACCTATCACATACCAGGGGTGGATGGAGGATGGAGGATGATGGGCGCCTGCCCTGGAATTTTAGGTGACAGCTCCTTGAGCACTGACCCATTTAAGCTTCCGAGGAGTGGCGCCTCCTGCTGACCATTCATACCAGGAGTGTCAGCTACTCAGCGACTTGGCAGAGGACTTCCTTTCAGTGTGAGAAGTTTCACCAAAGTTTCTTAAACCCTGTACGCTGACAGCTCCTCCCAGAACACCCCTAAGCCTCTCCCTGTGCCCTCACTGCGTTTCTTCCCGCAGAGGCCAGGACGAAGGAGAAAAAGTGACAGAATTGCAGGACACTGTGCACACAATCACGATACCCGAAAAGCCAGTTCCTTCTGTTGTGCAGTGAAGAAGCCAAGCTCACACTAAGGTGAAACCAAAAATATGGACATGGCTTTCCATGCAATATATGTGTCTCCCCTTCACACACACACACACACACACACACACCCATTCTGATTTCTAGTGCTCAGTAGGACAGGGTCAAAAAACCCACAATGCAGTTAGCTAATCTGTGGGCCACTACGACAACTTACGGTTGTGTCTGTCCCTCTCTCCCTGGCGTGGGGATACAACTGCATGTGGAGAAAGAAGAGGGACTTGGGGGACAGGGCGAGGAATATGCCCATATATTACATAGCTGTGTCACTGATTTTGCAGGTAGAATTTCAGAACATCGTGTTTTACTAAAACCGTGGAAGGTAAGTGGATGGAGACACCCAGCAAAGCAGAATGCAGTATTTGCTGTGCCTGATCGGCTATGGCTCGGCGATTCTTCATTGGCCACATCCCTCTAAGTTGAGCACAGAGTAGGAGCTAAGGGACCATGCTACTGTGTTCATGCTAGCTACAACTGCGCTCCTCCCGCCCGGCGGCTTGAGCCCGCTGGCTCGTGTCAGAGCCAAGGAGAAGGAAGAAGGAAAGGCACTTGGGAGGGCAAGAACGAGACCACCGTAGAACCTATGAGCCTTTGTTGCTGCGTTTGTTATTTTGCTCAAAAGCCTGTGCGGTGGCCAGCACGGACCGTGGCAATACCCCGCGCTCCTAATTTCATTCACTCGTAAGAGTGCGGATCCAGGTTTTCACTTTTGTTTTAGGATTTCATGCAAAACACTATGCAAATAGAGAGCATTGGAAAATTTCCAGCTCACAAACAAGTGAGACTGGCGACCGGCTCTTCGGGATCCCTGGCGGCGGGGCAGCCCCGGCGGGGCAATGGGCGGGGTCGGGGAGGGCGGAGCGGGGGCGGTCCCTGGGCGGGGACTAGGCGGGGCCGGGGTGGGCCCGGGGCGGGGCCCGTGACGCGTCGAGTCCGCCGGTTCATGGGCCGGACCTCAGCCGCTCCCAGCCACAGGCCGCTGCCGCCGCCTCCGCCGCCGCAGTGGTGGCTCCGCATCCTCAAAAGGGGCCCTCGGACTCCTCTCTGGGCCAGTCCAGCACTGGTTCGCGGAGCCCCGCACAACTCGGGCTGGCCCCTGAACGGCGAGCCCTTCCTGCCCGAGTTGCGGACAACTTTCCCTTGCCCTTGGGTGCCGCGGTGGCGCGGTGGCTCGGTGGCGCGGTGGCTCCCGGACAGTGCCCGCCGCAGGTTCCTGAACCCAGCGCTCCGCTCGCTGCGCCTCCGCTGGGCGCTGCGGCGGGTCGCTCCCCGCTCCCCGTGCGCACGTGGGGTGTCCCTGCCCTGCGTCCTGCGGGCGAGATGCCCCTGTCACACATCATGAGCCAGGATCTGGAGAAAATTGCCGTGGATTACATCGTGCCTTGCCTGCACGAGGTGGGCTTCTGCTACCTGGACAACTTCCTGGGCGAGGTGGTGGGCAACTGCGTGCTGGAGCGCGTGAAGCAGCTGCACCGTGAAGGGGCCCTGCGGGACGGCCAGCTGGCCGGGCCGCGTTCCGGCGTCTCCAAGCGGCACCTGCGCGGCGACCAGATCACGTGGATCGGGGGCAACGAGAAGGGCTGCGAGGCCATCAGCTTCCTCCTGTCCCTCATCGACAGGCTGGTCCTGTACTGCGGAAGCCGCCTGGGCAAATACTACGTCAAGGAGAGGTCCAAGGTAGGAGGCGCGCGGGCGCGGGGGGCAGCCGGAGTGAGCTGTCCGTCGCCTTCGCCGGGCTGCGCGCGAACTTCGGGGTTCATCCCAGAAGTCAGCCGGGTTCCTTTCTGGCCCCTCCACCCGGCCTTGACTCCCAACCCCGTCCAGCTCCTCTGTGCGAAAGTCCGCGTTAAGAGGCTGTTAATAGTGGCTGCTCTTGGTGATACAAGCCCGAGCAGCTGGGGCTTTGGGTCCGATTTTAAGGCACAGAGGTGCTCCGAAATCCAGACAGGAAAGGATGTTGGGAACGTTGTGTTTGACCTGAGACACACCTGGACACACCCACGATTGCCCTTCGTTGTAGGCTGATGGGATTCTTAGAGAAACAAAACAGCTGTGTTTTGCAGTGTGGCGGTTGCTTTGCGGAGCGTGGCAGGTGTGGGAAGGTGGGACGAAAGACTAGGACAAGTGTACGGTCTAAACTCTTCGCTTCGCAGGGCTGCCCTTGACTTCTTGGACAGGCGTACTGTCGGACGGACCATCTGCTTGTCTGGAAATTCTCTCCTTGTGCTAACCGCAAGCCACCACCTTCCTTTCCCCGACTATGGTTTGATGGCAAAATCCTCTTAACACAAACAGTTCAGTGCTCCTGAGAGAGGGGTCAAGTGCCTCCGGAAAGAAAGCATGTTTTTGTTCACAGAGCCGGAAGTGACTCCCTGGTTGGTAATTTATCTTGGAAACAGGTATAGGTAGATGGGCAGAAATATGGGAACCCTCACCATGATGTTGGTGCAAGCGTGTTCCTTTGGGATAGAATTGTTGCTCCGTCTCCTTCAGTTGCCAGTCCAGCCAGTTTTCCACTGGCAGTTCTGAGTGATTTGCACTTGTAGAGTGGTCTGGAAAGAGACACGCGAAATTGTGGAACACGTTTCCTGAAAACAAGTGAGGCGGAGTAGACTAGCACCGGAGGGGGAGGGAAGAGGAACATTCACCCAGGTACCACCATTCTTTGGACAACACACATAGTGTTTCTCAATCTGAGATAGGTCCAGTGATAAAAGGAAGCAGTGTTGTCTCATCTGGCCCACAGAGAGGAGCACTCTTAGTAACAGGGCAGTTTGCCAGGACGGCACGGGCGTGGGAAGCCAAGGGTCGAGGGGTGTGCATGGAGCAGGGAGCCAGACTGCTGTGTACCTTTCAATCCAGGAGCAACGGAATAGCATCTTCGAAGAAAATGCTGCTTTCTAAATTTTACTTTGATTTGGGAAAAATCCACCACAAATCGCACTGTGGAGAGGCCGACGTCAGAGTGTTTCTTTACTCCGCTCCTATCGTCTTGGTGGTGGATTAGAAAGTCATTTTTCTTTAGGTTAGGCTTGTTTTTATACCAAGTGACCTTCCTGGTCTCCTGGGGTGGGGCAGGGGGCTTAGCCTCAGTTGTTGCTAGGCCCTCCTAGCTTCAACCCAAGAGCAGATGGCTTTTTAACAGTTTTTTCTTTTTCCTTTTTTAAAGGTTTTGTTTAAACTCAGGTGTTAGAAATTTCTCCTCTGGAATTCTAGGAACAGAATTTGCTCTGGGGGAGGTCAGAATTAATTGGTAAAATCAGGTCACTTGCGTATTTGAAGGTTAAAGGGTTTTATTTAGCTTCAAGTTAGTGCATAGGGTGAGGGTTCCAAACTAGAATGAACTCACATGGAATGAAAAGCACAGTGTAAGTTAGGGAAAGGAAAAATGACTGCGAGATAGGAGTATTCGGCTATGGGTTATCTTCTGGGTGGAAAACAACTCCACTTACCCCTGTCCGAAGGTGACCGGTCTTGTCTGCTGAAGGTGCACTGCGCGTACCTAGATTTCCAGATTCGCTGGGGCGGTTTGGGCGCAAAGGCCTTCATCCCTGCCCTGGAGAAAAATCACCTGTGGATTAGGGTATTCCCTGGCCAATTAGAACCAAATGCAAACCAGATTTGAGAAAATAGTAAAGAAAAAAAAATTTCTGTCCTTGTATGAAGAAGTCTTAGTGATGTCTTGTGGCCACGAGTTTCTTGCTGGAAGCTGGTTCCTGTAGCATGGTAGAGACCCATTTCCACAGGTGGGTTCGCCAGTTCTACATGACTCCTGTGACTGCTGCCTTCATTTACCCTTTTCACCTCTTGTGTTTCTTCCCTCAGCCAAGTCCTTGATGTGGTGTTGCTTCATAGAACACTTCAACCAGGTTTTTGGCAAAAACATTTTTTAAAGGTAGAATTTGCATGGCTACTTGGGAATGTGTTTGTAACTTTCTATCGAGGGAATTTTCAAGCACCCGTAGTGTAGAGAAGCTAATAGGATGAGCTCCCTGCACCCTGTTTCAACCATGTCAGCCCCCGCCCCCTTTTTAGGTATTTTAGAATTTCTTGAGCATATGTGTGTGAATACGTTTCACCCTATTTGTTTTCTGCTGGATTTTTAAAAGTTGTGGAATAAAGTAATAAGGCCCTTTAATTCAGTGAAGCAAAGGCATTGAGAAAAAAACAGGAATATATACCGGACCTAAAATTGAAGTTGTGGGAGAGTACAGAAAGAAATATTAGGTGGGCCTTCTGCCTGCCAGGAAAGTTGTTATTGGTCAGAATCTATCTGCTTCCTCTGTCGGAGAGAGGTGCAGGGGTGCTGAAGCCCCATGGGGGCGTGGTTTCCTATAACATACAGCGGCATGGCGCCCCCTAACTTCAAGCATGGTCATTGCTTTCAGGCTTGCAAAGGATTTCTTATCTCAGATTCCCTTTTGGAGATTTGAGACCATATCCAAGGTAAATATTGGTCATAATTTTCTCGAGTTTCTCTGGCTGCCTAGATCTTGCAAATGGCCGTTTTCCAGAAAACGTGTAATTTATAGGAGTGAAAGTCCCTCTCTTTGAAGCAGCTCACTGTGGACTCGCTGTGTAGTATCTCTTGGAGCAGCTGGCTCTGCCTGGCCCTGTGCTGAGCATTTGACAAATACATCTTCCTCTTCCACACCACAGCTGGAAACGAACCGAGTGGTGAAATCACATGCCCAAAGCTGGTGGTAAGAAGCAGTTTGTCATCGAGTTTTAGGGGCTTAGGCTTGCAGTTCCTAACCTCTTGGACTTAGGCAAGTGGAAAATGAGGGACAATGACACCTTAGAGCTTTTGGGGAGAAAGAAGCTTAAGGTAGCCTGCACAAAACTCTTAGCAGAATTCTGAGACTTCATCCATGTTAGGAGGTCCTAAGTGGGGATTGTGGGAGTCTAACCCAGGTCCCTCCAGCTCCGGAGTCTGTGTCTCTAACTATATTCTGCTCCCCTACTTTCCATCCCTTCATATATTGAGCAAGTTTTTTTTTTTTTTTTTTTTTTTTAATAAAATGTGTTTGTTTATCTGAAAGGCAGAGGGAAACAGGGAGGTCTTTGATCGACTGGCCACAAGCACCAGGGCTGGGTCAGGCTGAAGCCAGGAGCCAGGATCTCCATGTGGGTCTTCTGTGTGGGTAGCAGAGAGCCAGGTACTGGGGTAGTCTTCTGCGCCTTCCCAGGCACATTAGCAGGATGCTGGATTGGAAGCAGAGGATCTGGGATACGGGTGTGGCACTGGTGTCTTAACCAGCTGCACCATGATGCTGGTGCCTCGCCAAGTGTTTATGGAGCGTTCACCACATGGAGTATTGCGCCCATGTTGGCGATAAAGTGATAAACAAACCTACGAACTTTTGGGATTATAGAATATTTTAGTTCCCACCTGTCCAATTCTCAAGCTTTAAAAAAAAAAGCCGCAAATGTTGAAGTGGCTCCGTGGAGTGCATTTGAGGCAGAAGTGCAGTGCTCTGCTAGTGTTTTCCCACTGCGATTTTTAGGAAAGGTATTCACAAGCAATGTTTGTTGTTAAAGAGTCCCTAATTGGAGCAGCCCTGGGCCATGGCATTATGAGGGTTAACTGTGAACGTCTGGCTCTGTCCTCCCCTTCAACAGCACCCAGGAGCGGTGAAAAGGCCAAACGTTGATGAATCACAGAAAATGCGTTGCACAGTGATGGGTTTATCCCTCTGTGGTTGGGCGGTAACAGCTTTGGGCCACCCTTCTCCCGTGGTGTCGGGAATACAGGAGCTTATCCTGGTTGCAAGCTGCTTGCACCCGTGCACTGGAAAGATCAGGCCCCAAGTGCAGGAATTGCAGTCAGCCTTCTCAGAAGCCTGCAGCCCCAAATCAGGAAGCAGAAAGCCCAGAACAGCCAGAGTAGCTGGTGGGTTGGGTCTTTCCTGGAGCTTTGTAGCCGGCTCCTTTGCATCTCTGTGTTCCTTCCTTCTTCCCTCTGCATGCATTCCACCTGTTATTTCTGTTCCATGTGCGACTCACCGAGGCTGTTCCCTAAAGACTACTTTCAGCCTGGAGGTGGAAGTGAGCAGAGACTGTGGGTGGTTTCACACTCCCTGTCTGCAGTGTTTAGGAGAAAGTCTGGTTGTCTCACTGTGGCTCAAGGACCTGTCGCCTTTGGTTGGGGGCAGTGGAGGAAGGGTGTGTGGAATCCTCTGTCACAAATAGGGCTCCCAGGGTCCTTAAGAGGTGTTTGAGGGCTGCCTACCATACATGGCATCTGCACATGACTAAGGTCCCTTAGGGGATGGGACACTTGAGTTTAGAGCACTGGAACATCTTTTTGTAAGGATATAAGAAATTCCTATGAAGGCTTTTGTATTAAAAAAGAATGTAGCTTTGGAGAGAGGCAACTGAGGAGATCATCAACAGAACACAGCGCCAGTGACAATGAAGCGAGTCGCTCTCTGTGTGTTTGTTGAGTGACACTTAGAGCAAAGAAGGAAAGGGCTGTGTGTATTTATAACTTCTTCTGCTCAGTTTTGGTCCACCAGCCACTCTACCACAACCTTATCTGCTGTCAGCGAAGTGGGAAATTGAGGGTGGGATGGGGCGGATATTAATTTAACTTCTTCATTGACAAGTCACTGAGACCCGTACGTGGATGGGGCAGGGGGGTGGAAGGTAAGTATAAAACCACCGGAATGTGAGCCGAGTGCCGTACGGTAGGTGCCACCACCTTTGCTTTCTTGTTTCCTGGTTAAAAAGCCTGCTTTTTTACATTCACTAGGTGTTATTTTTCTCTTTGGGCTTTCTTCATTCTCTCTATTTACTTAAAATGAAGCCACCAAAGTAAGTGACCACAACCATACAAGACTTCAACAATGAGGGTTTTTGGAGGTAGAGATGTATCAGAAAGGATCCCTCTTCATTTTTTTTTTTTTAAGATTTATTTTATTTATTTGAAAGGCAGAGTTACAAAGAGAGGTAGAGACAGAGAAAGGTCTTCCATCTGCTGGTTCACTCCCCAGATGGCTGCAACGGCTGGAGCTGTGCCGATCTGAAGCCGGGAGCCAGGAGCTTCTTCTGGGTGTCTCATGCAGGTGCAGGGGCCCAAGGACCTGGGCCATCTTCTACTGTTTTCCCAGGCCATAGCAGAGGGCTGGATCAGAAGTGAAGCAGCCAGGACTAGAACCAGCGCCCATATGGGATGCCAGGGCTTTAACCTGCTGTGCCACAGCACCGGCCCCAAATCTCTCATCATTCTGCAGTTAAATCATTTTTCTCTCTGGAGAGAGACCACTGGGAGCAGACCCCTGAGAGAGATGCTTCAATAGAGAAGGGCCTATACTGGCTGCCCTTCCCCGGGCGGCAGGTAGATGGGGCCCAGGTGTGCTAGTTCAGTTCCATTGAGCATTTTATGTGGGAATTTTAAACAGCATCCTGATAAACACCTTGAATTAGGTAGCCTCTTTCCGCTTTCAGCTTTTGGGTGCGGTAGATTAATTTCCCTTTCGGATGTCGTTCAGCTCAAGCCAAATTGTTCAGTTCTTCCCTCATCCCTGAGTGTGGCTAGACAAACGTCCAGTTTCATAAATGACAGCCACCTGGCATGGCAGCAGGTGGGGGTGGGGGGCGGTTCTGCCCAACCCGTCATGAGGCAGAGCTCATCTCACACGTGCTTCCCAGGCGAAAGCTCAGAGGGTTCTCCCCAGTGGGCCTGGGTGGTGCAGTCTGGCTGAGCCTCCACGTTAGATTCAGTTTTGTGGCCGTGGATCAATTAAATCCCATTTTGATCCACGTCCGTTGAGGACCAAGCAGGAAGTTGCAGGCTAGCACTATGAAGAAGGGCATTTATTTATTTTTTCTTTTTGTTAATTATTGCAGAAGCGGACCCGAGAAGTCCTTTGTCACAGCACTTTGTAGCTGTTAACTAAGCTTGCTGTAAGAAGTGGGTGTCACTTTTCTCTAGTGCTTGGCCAGGGCACATGTTCTGACAGTAATGATAGTTCTGTTGGGCATCTGCCGGGCTGCCCAGCGGGTAGCTGGATCCAGAGGCTCTGGAGTTGTAAATACAACAGACAAATCATTTTATGATGCCAGACGAAGGAATTGAGCTTTGGCAGGGTGCCAGGAGCCGTTGTCTTGGCTCAGATTCCAAGCTCTGTGTCTGTTTGCCAAGCAAGATTAGTTAGCTTGGTTAATTATACATAGAATGTGCACCCCGTTTCTCTCAATTATTTCTGTCTTAAACCAGTATGACATTTACTTTAATTCTGCATCTTCTTTTGATATTGATTTGTGGGCAAGTTCCTGTTCTTGATTTTGAGGAGCTGAGAGTGGCTGTGTACACATATTTTTCACCCCGGCCCCAGCCATACAAACGCTTGGGTTTGCTGTTGTATAATGAAGGCTTTCAGATCTTACATTGGATTCTTTCTGTACCTGCTTCTATGTTTAGAACAGTGTCAATGCCTCCTTACTAAATCAAGCCAGTTTTTTATTCTTTAAAAGGTACAGTGATGAGAGTGTTTGAATTTCTGGAGTACATGTGCCTGCCACACGCACACATTTCCTTGAGTTGTGGTGCTTGTTTTTCCTTTTTTTTTTTCCTCTCTCTCTTTTCTGTCTTTTTCCTTGGCAGAGAGAGGCAGAGAGACACAGAGAGAAGAGAGAACAAGCAAGCTCTGGTTCCTATCTGGGGGTTCACTCCCAAATGCCCGTACTCCCCACTGAAGCCTGGAGCTGGGAACACAGTTCAGGAGTCCTGCATGAGTGGCAGGGC
This sequence comes from Oryctolagus cuniculus, assembly GCF_051225735.1. NCBI lineage: Eukaryota > Metazoa > Chordata > Mammalia > Lagomorpha > Leporidae > Oryctolagus > Oryctolagus cuniculus. Next base: position 41,596,658 of record NC_142878.1, read on the forward strand.
TCCAACCACTTCTTCTTTTTTTCTTAATGGTGTGAACCTACCCACCTAAGAGGGCCACACACACAACCCACCCCACCCTCCCACCCCACCCCACCCTGCTTAAGCTTTCCTTATTTATTTGAAAGGCAGAGTTAGAGAAGTCTCCCCGCCACACTGGTTCACTCCCCAAGTGGCCACGATGGGGCTGGATCTGTGCCAATCCGAAGCCAAGAGCTTTTTCTGGGTTTCCCATGCGGGTGCAGTGAGTGCAGGGTACCAAGCACTTGGGCCATTTTCTACTGCTTTCCCAGGCCATATAGCAGAGAGCTGGAGCGGAAGTGGAGCAGCCGGGACTCAAACCGGCGCCCTTGTGGGATGTAGGTGGCGGCTTTACCAGCTATACCACAGTGCCTGCCCCATCCACTTCTACCACCATCTGCTACCCCTCAGGGTCTGCCTGGGCTGCAAGCTGCTGGAGTCAGGAGCTGGGGCTGTTTGTTGAATTCAAGCACTCTCCCATGGGGTACTGGCGCCCTAGCTAGAATATTAACTTCTAGGATAAATTCCCACCTCCTATCTCATGTAAAATAATGTTTTAACTGGGGCCAGCATTGTGGCATAGCAGGTAAAGCTGCTGTGTACAAGGCTGGCATCCCATCTGGTGCCAGTTCCAGACCCAACTGCTGCACTTCCAATCCAACTTTCTGCTAATGTGCCTCAGAACCTCAGAAAGCAGTGGAAGATGGCCCAAGTGCTTGGGAGACCCTGCACCTGCGTGGGAGACCCAGAAGAAACTTCTGCCTTTGGCCTGGTCGAGCCCCAACCATTGTGGCTATTTTCGGAGTGAACCAGCAGATGGAAGATCTCTATCTCTCTTTCTCTCTCTGACTTTGAAATAAATAAATGTTTAAAAAATGTTTTCCTTATTAAATAGGTCCAAAATATTATTATACTCTCATTGCCATAAAATTCCCCAACACACAGAATCAAAGAATAATAATCTTAATTATTAAATTATTAAATAATGACAAAAATTAAATCAATTTTTTGCCAGTGGGGGAAAAACAGAATGAAAAAATTCTAGGTGTTGGTGTCATCTTGGAGCTGATTTGAAATTTTCAGGATACTACTCTTTTATTTGAGAATTGCATGCATGCAATAGTGAAGACGGGTTGTTAGTTTTCACATCGTAAGGAGCTTGCTCTGTGTTTTCCGGACAGAGATTCAGTGTGCCCAGCTCTCAGTGCCCCTGCTACTTCTGCTCATCTGTGTGGTCAACCTGAGGGACCGTTCGTGCTCCGGAAGCCCAGCACCACCACCACGCCCCCACGGTGGATTAGTGTTTCAGGATGGCCTCTTTCCTATTCATATCATTTCATAGGTTAATTTGAATGATTGAGATGGATTTACAAAAAAACACTTAGGTCAACAAAATATTGAAGACCTAGGCAGGGAACATGTAGAATTATTGGCCCAAATGTGGCTACTGTGTTCTTGCATTTTTAGTATTATTTTACTATATTTTTAAAGTTATGATTGTCTTATTTTATAACTTATTATGTTTATTTATATTTTATAACATTTATTTTATATCTACTTTAAAAATATAACATTTATTTTATAACTTATTGTTTTATAAGTTATTGATTGTCTCAACCCCAACCCCACACATGCAGTCTCTGTGATTAAAGACACCAGACCTGTCACTCTTTCCACACTGTCTGCTGGACACGGCTGTATCCTCCATCGCGAGGCACTAAAGGCCTGGCCACGTAGATCCTTCTACTCGTCATCTGCCCAGCACTGCCCTCCGGCTCGTGCAACCCCTGAAGCACTAGCAACTTGACTTGCCAGGCATCAGGAGTTTCCCATGGTCTTCTGCAGACTCCTCCAGTGCCTTCTAGTGCCTTCTAGTACCTTCTAGTGCCTTCTAGTGCCTTCTAGTGCCTACTCCATGAAGTCTTCTGTACCCTGAAACTTGGGGTGGCCCAAGCCAGGTGCCCCAGTACATCTGGGGTCTTACCCTGCCGGTCCCCCACCCCTGGCCATGGGCTTGGAATTTTCTTGAATGCAGACTGATACACTTTTAGTGCCTAGAACTATTCCTGACAATTCGTTATTACTTACTAGCTATTTTCATCTTCACACGCTCCTTTAGGGGCAGGTATTTGACCTGACAGTTAAGATAGTTGCATCCCATATTGGTATGTCTTGGTTGGATACTAAACATTTTTTTAAAGATTTATATATTTGAGAGGCATAGTTACAGACAGAGGGAGGGGAGAGAGAGAAGAGCGAGCGAGCGCACGCACACTTCTTCTGAGTCTCCTATGTGGGTGGCAGCGGCCCAATTACTGGGTCCATCTTCCATTGATTTTCTCAGGCCATTGCAGGGAGCTGGATTGGAAGTGCAGCAGCCAGGACATGAATCCATGCCCATGCAGAGTGCTGGTGTCGAAGGTGGTGGCTTTACCCAGTATTTCACAAAACCAGCCCCTAAAAAAAGAATTTTGATTTTAGTGGATGTCAGCATGTCAAAAAAGCTATAAATGTTTCCCCGACATGCCTTCCAAGGTTTGCATTGACAGGAAGCTGGAGTCGGGAACCAGATCCAGGAATAGAGCCCAGCACAGATGTGGAATATGGGCGTCTCAACTGGTGTCTGAACTGCCAGGTCGAACGCCTGCCCCTCCGTTGAATTTTGGAAGAGTCCTCATGACTCAGAGAAGCCCGGGTTCTGATCCGAGCTCAGCCCAGGGCAAGCTGTATTTTGGGAACCTCAGTTTCCACTTTGTGTGACAGAACATCTCCCAGAGCGTTGGAGGAATTATTACAGAACCTCCAACACTAGGTCTGCTTTCCTGCCACGTAGCAAGTCCATCACTGATGCTGGAGTTGGTGGAAGAACGGAGGTATTGCAGAGCACAGAGCACGGAGCTGGGCAGCTCCTGCTCCATCCCCAGGCCATTGCAGGGGTTGGGAGTCTTGCTTCTTCGAGACGGAAGTTGGCCTTGAGAGGTGCAGATTGAGCTTGTGTCCAGATTCTTGGTGAGTCAGAAGTACTTGAGGCCCTCCTTTGATTCGTTGACGATGTTGCTTTCTTTTGGGAATTTCCATGACGGCACGACGATCTCCAGTCTGTCCGGTGGTGCTTACTTCTTGCTGGGGGCCTGTGGTGGTTCCTGGGGAAAAAAATAAGAAACCTCCAGGACAAGAGCGAACATCCAGATGTTATCTGCAGGGGAGATAATTGACCTGATGCGTCTTGTGATGAAGACCCTGCAGGGCCGGCCTCACCATTCCCTCGATTCAGAGGTCCTCCTGCTAAGAGGTTGACTTTCCGTGGCAAAAGCAGAGCAAGGGAACTTCAAGCTAAGCATAGGAGGCACTCTTGCGTCTGCATCCAAGACATGGGGTAGTAGCTTGCTTTTATTTATGGGTGAATTCGATGTTTACTTTTATATTTTAACTTAGGTTTTGTTAAGTGCCCGGCGGTAGGCACTAGGATAGACAGTTTACAGTTTATTATTTATTTATTTATTTATTTTTTGACAGGCAGAGTGGAGAGTGAGAGAGAGAGAAAGGTCTTCCTTTTGCCGTTGGTTCACCCTCCAATGGCCGCTGCGGCTGGTGTGCTGCGGCCGGCGCACTGAGCTGATCCGATGGCAGGAGCCAGGTACTTCTCCTGGTCTCCCATGGGGTACAGGGCCCAAGCACTTGGGCCATCCTCCACTGCACTCCCTGGCCACAGCAGAGAGCTGGCCTGGAAGAGGGGCAACCGGGACAGAATCTGGCGCTCCAACCAGGACTAGAACCCAGTGTGCTGGCGCCGTAAGGCGGAGGACTAGCCTATTGAGCCACAGCGCTGGCTGTTTACAGTTTATTACATCTCGCGGTGATCTTGGGCAAGTTGGTTCTCCGAGTTCAGTAAATCTGTAGTATTCATACACGTACACTAATATGTATCTACTCTCAGGATTATCAAGAATTAAAGGAGAACTAAGACGAAATGTCCATCTGAAATGAATTTTTCATTCATTGCTTTCAGCGCCTCTTAATTGATTCCTGGAGAGAGTAGTCCCCAACACCAGTGGAAGCCTCGCATTAACATGACAGTAATCCTTGGAGGTGGAACCCAACACAGCGCAATGATGCTGAGCGGTTGCACTCGCAATGTTTGCTGCCAGCTTTAGGAATGACCCTATGAAGCTGGTGCCAGACACTGCCCTAGGAATCCCTCTCGCTTCCTCTCACCATCCACCTCCCTTCAGTTCTCCAAATTTACTAGTGCCGTGGACTAATTACCTTTTATGCTTTGGGGTGGGACATTGCACAAAAACTCGGTTTTGCTGAAAAATAGCTGTGCTTTTCAGTGGTCTCTCAAACAGCAATCTCACTACCACCTGGGAACATGTTGTTAATGCAAATTCTGGGCTTCTTTCCAAGCCTACTGATGGGACATTCACAAGTTCCCCAGGTGATTGTCATTTGTGCTCAAGTTTGGGAACAACTGGGTAAAAATGCATTAAGAGGAGGCAAGGGCCGGCATTGTGGCTCCGTGGGTTAAGCAGCTATACCAGTGTAGCTACTCATATGCCAGTATCCCATATGAGTCCCAATTCAAATCTGGGGTGCTCCTCTTCAGATCCAGCTTCCTGCTAATGCACCTGGGAAAGCAGCGGAAGATGGCCCCAGTGCTTGGGCCCTTGCCATCCACGTGGGAGATCCCAACAGAGATCTGGGTTTCTTCACCCTCAACCCAGCTCCAGCTGTTGTGGCCATTTGGGGAGTAAACCAGCAGATGGAAGATTACCTTCCTACCTATCTATCTCTATCTCTACCTAACTCTGCCTTTCAAATAAAATAAATCTTAAAAAAAGGAGACTAAATAGGGATGGTTTGAGACCAGCCTCTCTGGTCTCAAGAACATCAGAGTTCATCTGATGAAATCTGAGATTATTCGTTGATAAAACTAAAAAATACAAGTATTTTTTCCTCAATTGGGAAATTTTGAGAAAACTACAACATGTCAAACTTACACACATGTGTAACTTTTCTGTTATTTCACCAATAAATTCAATTTGCCATAAGTAGGATTGGAGCAAAATTTGAAAGTGATCTCCTCTTGTGGGGAATGAAAGGGGAGAAATAGCTTTGTTCATTACTATGGGATATTGCTTCTTTACCTTTTTAAAAAATATTTTATTTATTTGAGAGGCAGGGTTGGAGAGAGAATATCCCATCTTCTGGTTTACTCCCCAAGTGGTTGCAGTGGCCAGGGGTTGGACCAGGCTGAAGCCAGGAGCGGGGAACTCCATCTGGGTCTCTTACGTGGGCAGCAGGGGCCCAAGCACTTGGGCCATCTTCAGCTGCTTTCCCACAGGCACCAACAAGGAGCGAGATCAGAAGTGCAGCTGCTGCAACTTGAACCAGTTCCTGCAGGTGTTGCAGGAGGTGGGTTAACCTGCTGCGCCACAATGCCAGCCCCTTCTACTTGTACCCAACAGTAAGGAGTGTGAGTTGAAGGACCCAGTCAATGATTTTTGATAAGCACAAACTGGATCACAGTGCCTTGCCGGCTGGGGAGTCTCATTAATGAGCATCTATTATGTGTCACCTGTGAGCGCCACCCCGAAGCCTTCTAGGGTAAGATGGCTGTCAGAGTTGGAGAAGGCTGGGGCGTAGGGCTTTTTGTGGGAAAATGTGACTAAGGAATTGAATCCAGCTCAGTTGGAGTCAGAGGTATGATTCGATAAGGGTGAGCCCGCGGCTGCCGCCTACCTGTTTCCCACTTGGAGGGCTTTGGTTTCCCAGTTCAGGGTGGGAGCCTTGTTGGGTAAGGCAAGAGAATCATCACACAAGCCTTTGTTGTGTTGTCTCGGAGATGAAGGTCTAGTGGAAGCAACAGCACTGCTTCCATACCATTTTCCCCCCAGAAGAGCCCTTTACTTTCTCCCCCTCCAACAGCGGGTCTGCTGGATCTCACACCTGCTCTGAACCCCAGTGAGTCTGTACCCAGTGAATTCTAACGGGGCTGCAGAAAGTGCTGTGGCCCATGTTCACTGCTGGCAGGAGAGATGTCTCTGGGCAAGTGTTGTGCAGGAATAAGGAAAATTTAGCTCATCCCTGGAATTCCTGTGCCCGGTGCTACTCCTTCCCAGGGGAAGTGCACTTTTGTATTTCCTTTAAAAAATTTTATTTAATTGGCTATCTATCTTCTGGTTCTGAAACAAGTGTTGACCTGAGCTAATAAAGGCAGGCCCTGGGAGGGGAGAGGGAGAGGGAGAGGGAGGCACAGACTTCCTCCCACAGAGCCTTGGGGAGGGAAGAGCAGCCAAGTCTTGTGCAGTCTGTGGACTGCTGACCAAGTCCACTTGACACAGGTTTTATGGTGGGCTTGAGGTTGGCCCTGGAGAGGGAATAACCCCAGCAAAGGCAACAAGCTGGACAGCTCTGCTGGGCTGTAGGATTCCAGGTCAATTTCCTTTGCCTCTTCTTTTGTTAAAATTCTCCCCTTGGTGCTTCAGTTCACAGACTTAACAGCAAACATATTCATTTCTTCCAATTTTTGTAATTTTTTTGCATTTGATGATTTTCCTTGGAAAGGATGAGAGGCAAGCTGAGAGGGAGTTGAATATTTCAAGTAGAATTAAAGACCTTAGTTCTCTTGAAAATAGACTGGAGATGAACTGGTTCCTGTTAGACGCTGGCTAAGCTGCCATGGTCAAGTGTGACTGGTGGTGGAGGCCTCCCTTAGGCTCTTCAGCGAGAGCAGTTGGGTTCAACAGGCCAAGTGAACCAGTCTCCTGCGGCCTCAGCTTGCTTGTCTATGAAAGGGAAATGTTTCCACCTCGTGCCGGCAATGAGAAGAGTGGATGAGTTAAGGTTGGTAGAGCACACAGAGCAGTGTTGGGCTTGCACGGTAGACACCGTAAGCATGTTTGTTCAGTAAGTAACTGTGGCCACTGGATTTCTTGAATTTCACTTGTGCTATTCCTTCACTCAGCAGGTAACTGTCAAGGGCAGGATCCTCCTGTCTGAACACTATTACTTCAGAGTGTCTTTTCATGACATGTTTTGATTGGTAACCAGTTTTTTATGTTACCATTTGTAAAGTCTTGTCTTACCATTGTATTTAAGTTGTCATGAATCCTTCAAATATTGTAGGCTGAATTTCAGGTGCAAATTTAAAGACAACCATACTGAGGTCTCCGACAATCCCATAGCCAGGCGTGTTCGTTTTCTCTCTTGTGCTTGGAACCTTGAGAAAGCTCCAGGTTCAGTTTTGTTTCTCTGGTGGTTTCTCAAAGGTGTTTATGTAGTGGGAATCCCAGGCCCGTGTTGCTTGAAAAATGACCGATGGATTTGTTTTTCTGCGGAAACACGGTAACTTCTAGGCGGGACACCTGGCAGGGTTCATGGCTACTGCAGAGGAGAGTGAGCAAAGTGACTCAGGGGACATGGCCGCCGCTCACCTTCCCAGCGTCCAGGAAGTTGCTGGGGACTTGGTGTGTCAAGTGCCAGCCAGCTACGTGAGTCGCAGGGAGTTGGCAGCCGCGAACCTCTGGAGGCAGGGCGTTAGAAAGGACGTGGTTAAATGCCTGCTTTTTTAATATCCTTCACCCTGAGCTGGACTGCCTTGCACGGATTTTATAATTCAGGGGAAGCCTCTGTGGGAAAGCTTCCCCTGGTGACTGCGGGGCTGATGGGGGGAGGAGGGAGGGCTCCCAGCGTTCAGTTCCCTTTCCAGCCTGCCAGGCGGTGTGCTCGGGTGTGGGCTGCCTGCCACCCTCACGGAGCGCACGTAGCCCTGTCACTCAGTCGTCACCCAGCTGGCCTGGAGCCAGGCCTCCCACAGGAAGGGCAGCCTTCCCGGACCCGAACAGCCTGTGCTGATAGGGCTGCGCTGCCTCATTGCGGGGGCTCTGGCAGAATCCCCTCTGAGGAGAGGAATTAACCACAACTGAGAATGGAATGACAATAGTCTTTGAAATTCCTGGCCTTTAGTGGCTTCATGGGGGAGGGGAGGAAGCAGTAGGGAGTGATTCACCCAGAAGTTCATGCCTGAAGGGCAGGGTCCCCTGAAAGAGACTCTTGATCAAGTGTAGAGAGTCTGCAGAACCGCGAACCCTCCGTGATTTTGTGCAGATGTCTCCTCTCTGTGTGTGGGTGTGGGTGTGTGCGTGCGTGCACATGCGTGCGCAATCTGGTGATTGTGGTGGGTGCCTGTCTCTTTAAGGTAAAAATCTCAAGGGGCTGGGCACCTGGCAGGACTCTCATCACTGACCCAGGACAGCAAAACGCAAAGGTTCCAGAGTCTAGGTTGTTGTTGATGCTTCTTTGGATGAACCTGAAGCTGAGGGCCAAGTTCACCTGAGGACAGGCTTTCAAGTAAAAATGCTCAATTATTTGCCCTTCCAGGCATGGTGCTCTTGCCTGACCAGGAATGTGGGCAGACCCACCTCCCCAAAGCAACTGAGGGTTGCTGTAGCTTTGTACTTTTCCATTTTCGAAGCACGGAGGCTCCCGAGTTACAGCACAGGCCAGGTGTCGCAGCGCGCTGATGGCTGCTCTACACTGGGCGGTGAGGGTCTATGCTGTAGGTGTGCAGGTTCAGGGAGAGGAGTTATTTTCAGTGCAGACGTAGAGCAAATGAGGGAGACGGAAGTCGTTTTCATTGTGGTAACAGGACAGTGGGAAACATTGTCCTGAAGGGCAGACATTTGCCTGACTGGCATGCTGGATCTTCCCAATTGTGTGAGCAGGTGCTGCCCCCTGGGGAAGGGCATTGTGGGAGCTGGACACTGGACCATACGCCGTGTTTCCTGTTGCCCTTCGTTTTGTTGCATCAGTCTGTCCATAGAGGCACCAGAGGAAGAAAACAGATAGGTTTGGTCTTAGTCGGCAGCACAGACAAGGAGATGCCAAGACAGCGCTCACATTATCTGTGACTCATTTCTTTACGCCCATCCAGGTGAAGTTAGAATGAACGTGTGAAAATCTGAAACTGCTTGTTCGGCTCATCACCAGTGCTGTTTCATCATCACTTGGAGACCTAACTTTAATGTTAGGGACCCACCTGGCAGCAAGTGGGAACGCGGTGTCGGTGACATTTTTCTGAAACTTAGAGAAAGCTTTGCGTAGTTGGCATCCTCTTGTACAGAGGCCTGTGAACATTGTACTGTAGGTGTTCAGTGCCACAGTGGATCCCGCAGGGTAGCCTTGAAGATCACACACCCCTGAACAAGGAACCCGATGGGAGGCCAAAGCATGCATTACAACTTTCCTTTCATATCCTCTGGATTGAAGAGGTAGAGGATCTTTGTCAGAGCCAAATGGAACATAATGGGATTTGACGTTTTGGCTTAATTTGTCTTTAGATTTTTTTTTCCCCAAAAAAATCAACCTTGTAAAGACCATGCCTCTTACATATATATTTTTTTTAGTCACTCTAGCTTTTCCTGAGGTCTGTCTGCATGTTGAGGTTGAATACTTAAAAGGTTTTTTTTAATTTTTGTTTTTCTTTTGAAAATAGAATTTCCATTTTAGGACTGCTTCTAGCACATACAGTGCTTTTGTTGTAATTATGAGGCCACATTTCCCTCCTCCCCCAGAGATGAATGACCCAGTGGGACCCCACCTTGGTCATGCATATAGGACAAAAAAAATGCATAGTCATGGGCTGCCCTGCTCCCTTGTCCACACCCAACATGTGTGTTACATTATGTACTGAACACAAATCACTCAGGAAAATGACCCCGGAAGTGTAGCCTTCAGCTTCTCTACCCATAGGCTGACTAAAACACATTGGCACATTTGTCACCTAGGCTCTGTCCCCAGTGAGAGATGAGACCCATCTCTGTGCACAAGAGTCGGGTGTTGCATTCTCCACCATGAAGAGTTACTTGGCCTTTTCTCCAAGCAAAGGGAGGCAGATGGTCTTCTGTGTGTGTGCGCGCCCACCTGTTTACACATGTCTCGCTGTGCACTTTGGCCTTGTGTTAGAGAGGGGAGAGATCCTGGCTCTCCATAGCTCTGTACCAGCTGGACCTGGGAGAAGGACTTGGAGCGGGGCGGGTGTGGAGAAGGCGTCTGGAGAGTGGGTGGTGCGGGAGGATGAGGCTTTTGTCTTGGGATGGGGCATGGCTGAACCTGGTGAAGAGGGGTGGGGAAGGTGCCTACTTACCGCTCAGGAGCTCTCTTGAGATAGCTCCACTTCTTAGGGGCCCTCAAATAGTGATCTCAAAATGGAGTGTATGTGTGGGGGGGCCCTGATTTAAATTTGGGATCAACAATATTTAGGACATTTTACGTAAAAATTTGGCTGTGTGCTACCCTCCTAAAATCTGCAGATGTGTCCCCATTGCAAATGACAGCACATCTCCTGATGTAGGTGGCATGGCACACACATGCCAGACTTCAGAGATGTGTGTCCTGAAAGATTTTTTAAAAATTAATTTATTTGCCAGCGCCGTGGCTCACTAGGCTAATCCTCCGCCTTGTGGCGCCAGCACACCGGGTTCTAGTTCCAGTCGGGACGCCGGATTCTGTCCCGGTTGCCCCTCTTCCAGGCCAGCTCTCTGCTGTGGCCAGGGAGTGCAGTGGAGGATGGCCCAAGTGCTTGGGCCCTGCACCCCATGGGAGACCAGGAGAAACACCTGGCTCCTGGCTTCGGATCAGCGCGGTGCGCCAGCTGCAGCGCGCTGGCCGCGGCAGCCATTGGAGGGTGAACCAACGGCAAAGGAAGACCTTTCTCTCTGTCTCTCTCTCTCACTGTCCACTCTGCCTGTCAAGAAAAAAAATTAATTTATTTGAGATAGAACCTGCTTCCACCTGCTGCTTCACTTCCCCGAATGCCTGCGTGGTTGGGATCTGGCCTGCTGAAGCTGGGAGAAGCTCCTATGGAGCTGGGGACACAATTGAACTCTTCCTGTATGGCAAGAAACCCTGTTAGCAAATCTGACTCCAAAACCATGAGCCAATCTGAAGTCTGTTTCTATAAAAACAGGAGTTGTGATGGCTGATAGAGAAGTGGTAAGTCTACCCAGAGTGTGGATGAGGAATGAGTGGATGTGCAGGGCTTGTTGGAAGCAGCTTGTCCCTGTACCAGGATGAGGTTGATTGCATTCTGGGGTATTCTGTGTAGCTATTGCAATGAAAATCTTAGATTTTTTTCTGTTTCATTGTTAGCTTTGGACTCGAAGGTACATTCTTTTTGAGTCAGTTCACCAGTGACTCTAACAGAACTACTGTTTTTTTTTAGATTTTGTTAATGTTGTAGATCTACCTGTCTGTGTAGGTCGTCAGAGAATACATATACACTTCCTGTCCACACATGGCTGTGGTGTCCAGAGTGTGTATCTCTGGCCTGGAGTCAGCCGGGGAGCACCTGGCTCACCCCTCCTGTTGTTACAGAGCTCGGGAGAGGCCTCTGGAGTTGGGGGATGGGGAGGTACACCATGGGGTTCGGGGAGGGGCTGATGAGGTAGAAGGGAACATGTGGATTTATCTGAGCATCCAAGAATAGAAGTAGAGAACTACGCTATATGTGCTCCCGCAGATGACACTCACGTGTTATCACACTTCTGTAAATTTCAGCTAGTAAACCAGTCAGGAAGTGTGGGGAAACAGCCCATATAAATGACATCCTCCTGCTATGTGTCAGCGTTATTGCTTGGCATCATTGTTTGGTGGTCATTAAAGCACTCTGGCCCTGTTCACACAACAGTAAAACCTTGGAGCATTTTCCTCTGCGATAGGCCAGAGCCCTCCCCAGGCTTGATGAGGTTCAGATAGCAACTCACTTGAGCCAATCCGTTTCCGGAGTTTGTTACTGCCCTGTGCACAGATTGGCAGGCACGAATGGCTTATTCTTGACTTGAGGCCTGCACTTCAGGACATCCTTAGCTTGATGGTTTCAGAACCTGTCAAAGATTAGCAGATAGTTGGGAGTGTACCCATGCCCAGACCCGTGTCCTGTGGTGTTCCTCCAGAAAACTCCCTGATAAAATGGATGGAATATTGTTTCAACAGGCTTACTGTAGCTTGCAATGATTTCCGTCCATTGTTTCACACTGCATGCGTACAGCTTCTGGAACCAGGAAGGAGCGTGGGTATCACCCTGGCCAGAAAAGTGCGCTCTCTTCCTCTCGGGTAGGCAATCAGATACTTTGCTTCTCTGTGTGTGTGCGTTGTACAGATGCAGGAATTACCAGAGGATGTGCTTTTTAAAGTTTGTGTCTACCTTGATTTTGTTTTTTTCACAAAAATATTTTAATCCAAGCTGAATCTTAAGGCACATAACGACTTCCTACTGCCTCAAGAGCTCTTGCTTTTTTCGGTGTTGATGCTTGGATCAAATCTTAGATCTTCAGTCTATGGAGGTGGTGTGACCCAAGTCCCTCTTCAGAAGAACTGGGCCTTGGATCACACGGCTGCACAGTGGACTAGATGGCAGGCAACCAGACCGCTGACCTCTTCCTTGGAACAGAGCTGTAAGAACATAAGAGGACAGCGGAGGAGAGCATTGATGGAGTACTTTTTCTGCTCAGACCCAGAGTGTGAGGAGGCCGGGATGGTAGGAAATCCAGCCAGTGACTGTTTGTGGCTTGAGTGACTTTCATTACTGGCTCAGTGGTGGCTCTAACAATCCAAATAGCCGCTTCCAGGGATGGTGGGCAATCCCCTGCTCATTGGAAGTGACTTCATTTATCTCTTCCTTTCCAGCTTGGCCCAGCATCTCTGCTACCAATTACGTGTCCATCGTTTGTTAATTTATTGCAGTTGCCTTGACATTCCACCTTCTGAAAGACATTCAAGCTAACAGTCGAGCTTCAGTTCTAGGGATGACATTGCATTGATATTTTGGTGTGCGAAGGCAGGATATAGGCATTGCTAATTCATGAAGTTATAAAGTGTGAGAGATAATGGTGATTTAAGGTTTTAGATGTCTCTAAAGCCAAGTCACCATTGTATGTGATGCCTTGTGCCATGTTTTCATGCTGCTGGGGGGAGTGATTTAGCAACTACATTGAAGCTTGTCCATTGATCCGTTAGCATGTTAGTTTGGGGCTCTACCCAACTAGTCATTTTACTAATGAAGCCATTCTGTCACTTGTCAGGGTGTATATGAACTGGATCCCTATATGTGTGTTTGGAGATAGGCTTTTTAAAATTATAAAAAAAGCAATCAACCTAGGTGGAATGTGAACTTATTCGTTAGCGAAACAGCTTCTCACTAATTCATTGATTCATTCACCGGATTTTAAGAGGATTCTTCGTATCGGGCACTGTCCCAGGTACCAAGAATGCATCAGCAAACCGAGCAGGAAAGAAGTCTTTGCCGATGTCTTACGTTGCAGGTTTTCTTAGTTTCTCTACATATATCACAGACCTATAAAAAATGTCTTTAAAGTACGGCAGTGTCCTGTGAAGACAAGAACTGGCTTTTTGTACTTTGCCCCTTTTTCCCCTACTCTTACAAAGTTCCCCTGGAACAATCAGGTTTGTTACCCTCTCAGAGGATTTTCAGGAAGGCTTTCTGCTTTATTCCTCCAGCTGTATGATACACAGAGGAGGAGGGCTTCATATTAGCTCCTCATTTCCGAATTCCCAGGTAGGAGGAAGAGTATTCAGAAACATACTGTAAGTGTTTGGTTTTCCCTGCGGGGGATTCCGCTGCGTTGTCTGTGCTAACACATTAGCCTCTTGTTGACCCTTCTCTTTCCCTTCTGTCCTAAACATTGTATTGAGCAAGCCTGACCTTTTTGGTGATTGGTTCTTCTCGCAAATACAAGGATCTAGCTGTTCTTGTAAGACCGAGTGATACGGTGATTCAGAGGCATTCATTAAACAGACATAATCCCTAAGCTGTACCTCTCATGATTTTGGTTTTGTGGACCTAGAATGGTAACCATAAGTGGTTTTCTCACCAAAGGAGTTTTGAAGAAAGGCAGAGCATCGTGTCCATGGACAGAAAGAAGACTGTCAAATGTCCTAGAGCTGTGGCAGTATTGCCACACCACTTCCCTCTGGGCTGAGCCACAAGGCATGACCTGGCTGTTCATCTTACATGCTGGGGAGTCCAAACAGACACACTACACATGCAGCTAGGAAGCCAGCAGCCACACATGTCATACATGTCATACATATCCAAGGAGACTGTGTCACTGTCTGCTCACCAGTGGGAGGAGAAGTTTGTTTCAGTGTTGTTAACCAGCTTTCTTGGGATTTCCTCATAGGCGATGGTGGCATGCTATCCAGGAAACGGAGCAGGTTATGTTCGCCACGTGGACAATCCCAATGGTGACGGCCGCTGTATCACCTGCATCTACTACCTGAACAAGAACTGGGATGCCAAGGTACCGTGGAATAATGGGAGTGTGTGTGGAGTTAGGAAACGATGGAAAAGAATTCAGATAATTCAGAGGAGAGTTTTGAGTTCATAATAGCTCTCTATCTCCCGCTGATGAATCTTTCTATGTCTCTCACGTTTTCCTTCCCCTCCTCCCCACCCTGGAATTAGTGCTAGAATTGGTGAGATGAAGATCATGTATGTGAAACTGCCTTGGGGGTGGGTAGCTACGGTGATTATTAAGGGGTGGGATGGGTGGTTGACAAAGGGAAGGTAATTTGATGTTAGGATTACAGATGGATTTTTTTTAGTGTAATTCAGAGCTGATATGAGTCTCACTGCAAAATAGGATGTACATGTTTCCCTCCCAACAGTAGCACTGAGAGGACAGCACAAAAATAGAACTATAGGATCCAAAGCAAAACCATCCCCAAGAGAGAGCTCCTTCGCACGCCTCTTTCTCAGGGTGCTACATCTCATTAATGGCTGCTTGCCACAGCATACTGTGCTTTATGAGTGCCAGAGGCTTGGTGGCTTATTTTTGTATTTTAGAACACGTAGAGAAAGAGGAAAATCAAAGTCTGGCTCCATGTGTGCCAGCATTTGTCTGGACTTTGTATACTTTCTGAAAGTTGAGTGTGATTTAGGACTCTGGGAAGTTGGAGGACTTTGGAAGCTTATTTGGCTTTTGAACTTTCTGCGACTCCATTTCCTGTTCTTTCGGGGCAGATGCTGGCTGCCATAAAGCAGTGATATTTTCTCCAGGGTCATAGAAACGAAACCTGGGAAAGCAGTGAGTGAGTGACAAGGCTTGTCTCTTCGTCTCCCTCTTGAGTAACATGACTGAAACACATCCATTCGGTCCCCTTGAAAACCCTGTAGGCAAGAGCGTCAAGTTATTAGGTCAATAAAAACAATGCGCAGAGCAGAGTGTGAAGTCGTTGGACAAATATTTGAGTTCCTTTCAGTGATAGGCATTGTGCTGTAGGGATGCGCTGATACAGAGGGCCGGAATGCTCCTTTGATTGTAGTAATTCTGGGAAGACAGATTGAGGACACATGTAGAAAAAGATGAGTAATTCAAGAAAGAGTTAACGTGTAGTAGGAGGGGCTGATAAGATGGTAGAAGAAAAGAGCTTATAACTTGTGCTAATAGGGTTGGATAGGAGCTTGGGGAATTTGGCGAAACCTGTGAATTCCAACTGGAGAAGTGGGAATCATCTTAGGAAGCTACTGCTATTAGATGGAACCATATGAAACGGCTGGGGTTGGTTGGTTGGTTTTGTTTTTGTAAGTCAAAGTCGAAACCACTCACACATTGGCACTTCTCTGTGGTCCATTCTAATGCTAATCTATTTTGTGTCCATGAGCTGGTTTCATGATCGCTCAGTGGCAAGGGTTTGATTGGAAATGAGGTGCATAAGGAGATGTTTCTTAGCCAAGTTTGCAAGACAATTTGGTACCAAGGGTGAGGAGGAAGTAAAACTCGGAGAATGGCATTGTTTCCAGGTGGGGCTGAAATGTTATTGTTGATAAACCCTGTGTGAGGCCAGGAAATGATCTACCTTCTTGTGGTCCTGCAGCTACATGGTGGGATCCTGCGGATATTTCCAGAAGGGAAATCGTTCGTAGCAGATGTGGAGCCCATTTTCGATAGACTGCTGTTCTTCTGGTCGGACCGCAGGAATCCACATGAGGTGCAGCCTTCCTACGCCACCAGGTAACGGTGGGGCTGTGATTCCTCTTCAGGAGCTCATGCGGGCCCCAGTTCCCAGGGGACGCTCTGAATTCTGGTGCACAGGGGTTCCTCACACCTCGGAGCCAATGGCAAATGCATCTGGAGCCCATAAAAATTAAAGGGGAAACCTTGGATTCTGTAGAGCCAGGGTCCCTCAAAACTTAACACTCAATTAAAGTCGCCTGTGTCCCCCGCTTTGGAAATCACAGGTCTGAGCCCCACAGAGAACTAGACATGAGCATACTGGAACCTTTTCATGGAAAATGGAATTGAAAAATAAATAACTGACTTTGTCAGCAGAAGCTGATGGGAAGCCTTTGGGAGAGGGGGAATCAAGAGCTATAGATTCCAGTGGCTAATAGTAGTTAGAAAAGGAAAGTTCCTCAAAACCTAAGCAGGAAGTGCCCCCTGTTCCAGTTTATCCCATGGGTGGGATAGGGCAAGTTAGTGGGAATGCAGGAGTTTCCCATGAGTCCTTGCCTCAGTTTCCAAAAGTAGACAAAATAAGCCATGCGGGTCAAAGGTCCTGGGAACTGAAAGAAGTTGTTCTGTCAAGTGTTACCCTCTTCCCTGGGCTCTCACCGCCAGCGTGGGTTACCTTCTAGTCCTTTCTGTCCAGGTCACATCTAAGCTGCGCCTTACTTATTTAATCCCCTGCCTTCCCCTGCTATAGCCTGCGATTGCTGAGAAAGAGGAAGATTTGCTTGCAGGATCTTTCAACCTCCCTGTACCCAGGATAATGCCTGGCACATACCTAGAATTCCTTTTGTGCTTTATTGCATTTTAATGGGGTTGAAACTAAAGAATTTAATTTTAAATTAAAATTGGACCGAACTAATAATAATAGGGAAAAATGCTAAATGGAGACTTTGCAAATGACTTTAATGTGAGATGTTGATTAAGCCTGTTTTTTTTTTTTTCCCTGTAGTATTGTTAAACTTCTTATACTTATTTATCTTTCACAGATACGCCATGACTGTTTGGTACTTTGATGCTGAAGAAAGGGCGGAAGCCAAAAAGAAATTCAGGAATTTAACTAGTATGTGATCACTTTTTTTGTGATTCTTGATGAAGTCGATCCATGCCTTTCATTCACTTCTGTGTATTCTCTAGTATATTCTCTTCTACCGCAGTGGTGGGTGACTGCATCTCTAAGGGTATTCTTGATGGGTGAATCCCGAAACCTCAGCCTTAGCTCTTTTAGGAACAATGCAAAGGGCAATTCCTGAGAATGCGCACCAGTCATGTGATGGCAAAGTTACCTTTGTATCATCACTGTTAAGCAGCCAAGTGAGCAGTGAATGTCACTGTGATTCTGAAGCATTTGAAAAGGAGAGAATGGAACCCAGCTCCAGTGGTCTACTTGTTAGGTTGGCATAGGACCGTGACTCTCACGTCATATACACTGAGTGTGACTTAGCACCATCCTGTCCGCTCCAACCAGTATCGTAAAACAGCATCTCCCAAGATATGTTGCCTTAAGATCCTAATCCTGCCAGGTCGGTTTATGTAAAGGTAAATTTCTGCATTTCAAAATGGGAAATGCTGCACATTCTATCTCTGTTTTGAAGAGTCACAGGGCTCACTGGCATCTTAAGTCAAGGCCGTGCTGCAGGAAAGAAACCCATGTCCTGTTGCTTCACCCCTGGCCCGTTTAGACTGTCTACTGTCAAATACCAAAGAAAGCAGACACCTTCAGGAGGCTTAGCTTTATTCTGTAAGACAGGAAGTGATCACAGGAGGGAGGTGTTTTGTTGTTGTTGTCGTTGTGTTTTTGTTTTTTGTTTTTTTTTTTTTTTTTTTTTGACTTTAGGACCCAAAACTCATCCGATCTGACTGTCTTACCCTTTTCTGCTCCCACCCCAGGGAAGAGCGAGACTGAGCGCACTGAAGATTGACCGTGCTGTGAAATCCGCTGGCCTCGTTCACTTTAGTTACAGTTCCCGAATTTTCTTTCTTTAAGCGTTGACACCCAAAGATGACAAGAAAGTCCCCTTAAGTGCTTGTCTCCCTCGTGTCCCTGTCTTGCGTGTGGTACTTGGTGTTCTCTTGCCAACACTGTGTTGACCTGCAGATACTGTCTCTGCCAGACGAACTCACTTGCTACTCCAGAAAGACCTGCACACGTCCTTGTTGGCCAGTGGGTTAGCTGATAGGTTTGGTAAAACTGGTTATTAAAACAAGAGCCTGGGAGCACAGGGATGAATCTTACTTGCACTTTATATATGCTTCCTGATTTGAAAGGAGGAGGTTTGAAAAAAAAAAAAAAAAAGAGCATGGTGACTGATACCACAGAGAGGCGTTATTAAAGCCTTAACAGCGGGAAACCAATCTATGTCATCTGAACAATTTCCAGATGTTCTTATTTCAGGGCTGCTGGGGATTCAGGAGTATCATCACGATCTAATGGCATTATTACCTCTAGAAAGGGCTGCTGTCATTGTGATCAACTTATAACTGTCCCAAGGGCTAGACACTCCTTTTTTCGTTCTGGTCCTGCAACCTGGCCTTTCTGCCTCTGTCCCATTTTTTTCCTGAAAATAATGATCACTGAGGACAGCACCATTTATTCTCTATTTTCATTGCTTACCTGGAGAACCTAATTCCCCAGGTGCTAAAACTAGAGATGGGTTCTTTTGGTTGGAATGGGAATTTGAATTTCAATCAAAAGACGAAACTCTCCCTGGTCGTTGAGTGTGGACCACCGGGAACAGTGTAGCCAAGTCTACTGACGGACATGCAATAGCTGTGTGTCTCTTCAGCAATTGGAGAGGGAAGGTGGAGTGGGAAATGTCGATATTCCCGCGGTTTTTGTTTTTCAGTTTTCCTTTTTTATGAGCTCATCCTTACCTGACAAAATTAACCAGCCTCGGGAGCTGTATTAGAGAAAGCAAATGGAAATAAGAAGACCCTTAGAAAGCTGAATTCTTGCACATTGTCTGTCCCGTCTAGCCTTTGCTCGGCTCCCCTGTGGATGGCAGTGGGGCGAGCATCATGGAATTTGCTGGAAACGTGGAAGCTTCTACCACAGCAGCAAGCAGAGATCCCACTGCCTCGAGACCTCTGTGTTGAGAGTCCATTTTATGAAAGTTACACTTCCTACTTTTCAGTTCTACTCTTGTGTTTGTTTAAAAATCCCATTTATTTCTTGCTTGAAAATCCATGAATGTCAAGGAGCCAGAAATATTTTCATCAGTCATGTACAGATATGTAGACTTTCCAAGAAAGAGGTTTATTTTTTTCTTTCCTGGTTTCGGAAAGTTCCCATTGTTCACTCTCACAGCTGCTTTATTCTGTTTCACTGCACTACTTCTCACCTTCTAACTGACTATGTAATTTACTTATTTATTTTGTTTATTGTCTTGTATCCTTTCTCTTGAGTGTGAGCACAATGAGGACAGGGATTTTGTATGTTTTTAATCAATGCAATATATTCCCAGCACCTAAAATAGTGCCTAGCACACAATAAGGGCTCAGCAGTTATTTTGAATAAATGTAATAAATGTAATCTCCTATGCTATGCTAATGATTTGATTAATTTCCTTCATCTTTGGCAAAAATGCTTGCTAGTTTGTTTCTACTATTGTTGACATAACTCATTTAGGCTAAGAGTTTTCGGAAGCTTGGTCATGGTGTCATTTCATGTTCATGTACCTAGGAATACATCATCCATTGGCCACTGTGAATCTGAAAATTGAACAAGTGATGTTTCTGCCCTTCTGTGTCTTGGGACTATGGGGGTAGCTTAATGGTAGTTTCTGGTAGTAGAGTACATTCCTCCTTTGGCACCATTTTGGAAAACTGAAACAGAAAAAGAAGGAAAGTTGTTTATTGTGGAATGTTGTATTCTGTTAATATGTTTTCATGATCACTAATGTCATGGGATTAATAGTGACATTATTCTGAAGAACCATGATGTATTTGCAATAGTGTGTCTGTATCATTCAGTGGAGTCAATATTTTGACTTGCCAATAGATCTGACCTCTTCGACCTTGCTATGCCTTCCAGACAAACGTCCATAAACTAATAAACTAGATATCAAATCAATTTCCATGCCCACGGATATTTCTTGAGTGAATTTGAGTCCTGGAAAAATTAAGCTGGAAAATACAACTTAAATACTCCACGTCTGGTTTTTGCTCCTTACTTTATAGCCCATTTAGAGGCAGATATAGCCATGCTGCAGAAACATTATTTGGCAAATAATCTGATCAATTTCATTTATATTCCTGGCAATGTAATGCTAAGGGCCTACCTCACCATTACATCATCTATATAGTGCAGAGTCCTTGATAGAAGATTAAATTTGGAACCAAAGATCCAATTTCATAGAAACAAAGTCTTACCTAAGTGCATTAAATAGGTCTCTAATAGAGTAGTTAATACCAATTAAATGCTGGGCTGTCTGAATCATGAATTATCCATTCAGACATGATTTTGGTTTTCTTCTTTGAAAAGAGGCTGGGTCATCCTGATTTCTTTGGACCCCTCAGTCTTGAAATGCCCTGTGTTGTTTTAGAAAGCAGTGAGGGGAAATGCCTTGCTAGGTCAATAGTTTGTTTAGTAGAAGTTTGGATGTGCTACGTCCTCTGGTACTTGATCAACAATGAGGACAAATGCAAGGGATGGTCTTAGGAAAGTTACTTTAATGAAAAATTACATACAGTCGATGAAGCTTCAGTCTTGAATGTTCTAAATGGCATGGAAAGAATTTTAGTGAGGTGGTTAGAGATTGTGGTCAGCACAGTGGAAATAGGCAGTTCTTTTCAAAATGAGGATATCTACAGAACTCTGTTGGATAATACCGTCCATGCTGGTTAATATTAAAGACCCAGTCTGTTTTTAGACCCAGTCTACTGCCAAGCAAATATGATTTTTACCATGCTGCTTTCTCACTGTGTCGATTGGGTACATCCTTTGAGAGGCTGGATTTGCTGTGGTTTATCTCCTTTACGTTTGCAAGGTCAGGGTCAGGGTTGGAGAGTCATGTTAGAGAAGCTGATAACTATGGGTAAGACGACTCTAAATACTCAGAGAATACCTATATGCTGGCGCCCGTACTACGTGCGCTCAAATGTTTATTCTGCAACCGCTGTGGACAGCCCTTCCTCTTTCACAACAGAGGAAAAGTGCTGAGAACGGTTAGGCGGCTTGTCCAAGGTTACACGGTGATGGAGCAGCACACCAGGATTGACTCAAGACTTCAGCCCAGCCCCTTGGTATTTGTTGTCTTTGGTACCTCCTTCCTGCTCAGGAGGCACCAAAACCAAAGGGCAGGAGAGACTGGAGAAGGGGAGTTTGTGATGCTTGCTGCTTGCTATTTTCATGTACTCTTACGGTTACTCACAAAGGTATCCTGCCTAGCATCCCAAAGGAGTGTCAGTTGTTCAATAAAAGCCATATAAACAGAAAACACCGGTTTCCTGATGGACTTCTTTATTGACCTTGCAACGGGGTTTCTCCCACACACCTCACAAGATGTGGAAGAGCATGGGGCTCAATGTGGGGGTGAACTATATGGGGGGGTGCCCTCACCCTTGTAGCAGAGCTAAGCGTTGGAAGTGAAAACACACCGGCTTCTTGGGTGCACTCTTGGAGAATTCTTGATGGATTCAGGCCACAGCACACTGGGGCATTTAGGAAGTGTGCAAGCTGCCACCCTCGTGTCCCCATGTCAAGGCATTCTGCTGGGAGCAAGGGACACCGTTCTAGCGTCCCAGCATGGGCTGCAGGTAGAGCCGAGAAGTCAGTTCTCTTACTGAGAGTTCTCAGCTGCTAAGTCCATGGAGGACGTTCATCACTTGAGTGGAGATTTACTAATATTTGTAATTCTCAGAGGCACTTGGGTCGCTTTCACCTGATATATTTTTTTTTTTTTTTTGGACAGGCAGAGTTAGAGACAGAGAGAAAGGTCTTCCATCCGATGGTTCACCCCCCAAAATGGCCGCAACGGCCAGTGCTGCGCCGATCTGAAGCCAGGAGCCAGGTGCTTCTCCTGGTCTCCCATGCAGGTGCAGCGCCCAAGCACTTGGGCCATCCTCCACTGCCCTCCTGGCCCACAGCAGAGAGCCGGACTGGAAGAGGAGCTACTGGGACTAGAACTGGCACCCATATAGGATGCCACCACCGCAGGCGGAGGATTAATCAAGTGAGCCATGGCTGGCAGCCCCTAGACTTTTTTTTTTTTTTTTTTTTTGAAAAGCACATGGGTTGGCGGGGGCAAGGGGTGGGGTGGGAATGCAATCAGTCTGAAAAGTCTAGAGTTTAAAAAAAGTCTCCTCTTTGCAGAAACAGCCCCTTGGTCAGTCGCTTGAGCAGTCCTCTTGGGTGTTTGGCCTGGATGCATTCTCTGGGGTGTGTCTGGGGGGAGCTGAGCAATTCTGGAGACGCAGCGCCTCCAGCAGGGGCCTCCTGCAGCGTGCTGGGCATGTTCGCTCAGCCATTTCCTCCCACTTTTGTGCTTATTCATCCTTGACCGTGTTCTCCACATGCCTGGTGTGTGTGTGTGTGTGTGTTTGCACACCCCTGTGGGGAGAGAGAACATTCTCAGGACTTAATTCTCATCTGATAAGTTTTATTTTGAACCAGCCGGTCCCTCTTTCCTTCTTTGCTTCTTTTTCAGGATCCTACACACACCCCTCTGGCCTTCCCAGAGAGGTGTGTGCGGGAATGCCCGGTTCCAGCGTCTTGTGCCAGGGCGCTCTCTGGGCGCAGCCGGTCAGGATTCTAGACTCTGCCTTAACCTCCCAGGGCAGGGACACTTTCTCTTGTTCCTGTTTTTAACTGGTGGTCCACTGTTACCTCCTGCTTCCCCTCTGGGCGGCCTACACATTTCCTTCTGTTGGTAAATTCGTGCTGTCTTCATGAAGGAAACCCACTTGGAAAAAACCTGATAGCTGTGACTTGCAGTGATGAGGAGGTACCAGTCACCCATCAGCGGTGGCCTTGGAGCCACTTGAGGCTTCTAGAGAATGACAACAAAGCCATGGGTTTCCACAATGAAGTTTGGATTGAGATTTAATCAAACTAACCGATCCTAGCTGATCCTCCACCTAATCAAAGGGACAGGGCTTGGGGTTTGGTTTTGGGATGTTGTTATGTGGCCTCTGACTGTGGCTTTCCCAGACAAGTATGTTGGGAATCAACTGTTATCTCAGCCACTCAAGTCTACATGCATGGATTTTTTTTTCTTCTGCGCCTTTGCCCTGCCACTCCCACTCCCCCTCCCCCTCCCTGAATGTGACCAAATATGGTTATGGCTGAAACTTGTCCAACTCACACTAGAGTCAAGAGGAAGTTTTCAACCTGGAGAGGGGAATGGGGTTTGCAGGGCCTGGCTGCGTTCCCCAGAGAGGGGTGTGCATGGGAATGCTGCTTATGACTTGAACTTCACGGCCTCCAACTGCATTCTGTTCTCAATGGACCAGTTGTCTCTCAAGTATCACTTAGCTCTATCATGCCTCATGTCTGTGGTCACTAAGCATTTACACTATTTGGCACTGGGAAACAGAAGCTTAAAAAAATGATGTTGTTGCTTCAGAGAATGAAGGCTGTTATCAAATGACTTAAGAATACTACTAATATTTACACAGTCTGTTATGGTAGAGCAACAGAATTCTAGAAGGAAACACATAACACGTGCGCACACACACACACAGACACTGGAATCATTGGTGGAGAGTAATAAAGGGACTTTTCACCAAGATGGGGAGAAAATGGGGAAAGCACAAGAGATCGTGCAGGACCTGAGACGGTAACAGAAGGTGCTGCCTCCTGGAGGCATCAGGGGATGCAGAAAGGAAGCAGTGGCTGGAAACGGAGGCTAGGGAGGTGGCTCTCTGCCTGGAGCTAGGGCTGTTGCAGGCGGAACCCATGGGACACTGCAAGAGTGGGACGGAGGGAATCGATACTGTGCCCTCACCGCCTTCCCTCTCCAGACCAGGAGCGTGTCCTGTGCTAAGCACAGTTAGGAGTCAGCAGTCAACTGAGGCACGTTAGGTTCCTCTTGTAGGGCTCAGAGCTGGGGTGTGAGGGTGCAGAGGGGGAGGGGCAATGGGAAGACGCTCACACCAGTTTGTCTCAGAAGGGGCTATGGGCAGGGCAGGAACCTGTACTTACTTCTTTCTAGGGCTACCCAGCAGTGGACGGATGTGCTGTGTGTGCGGAGTGATGGGGGTGAGAGAGAAAGAGAGACCGACCTTTCTTCTGCTGACTCACTCCCCAAACGGCCTCAACGACTGGGCTGGGTCAGGCTGAAGCCAGGAGCTTCTTCTGAGTCTCCCACATGGATGCAGGGGCCCAAACACTTGAACCATCCTCTGCTGCTTGCCCAGGCGCATTAGCAGGGAGCTGGAATGGAAGTGGAGCAGCCAGGAATCAAACCGGCACCCATATGGGATGCCAGCGCTGCATGCCAGGGCTTGAGGTCAAAATGTGCCACAGTGCTGGTCCCTGAAGTACCTTCTTATACTTATGCATCTTCCAGGAGCATTAGCCACGTCAGTGAAGACAGAGTTGTCACTGCAGCGTGGAGTGTGCGGCACAGGGTCAGCACCCTGAGGCTCCCCCTTTTGTCACTGGGCTCTGCTGCCTGGCAGCTGCCGAGTGCACAGAGGAAAGAGGCCCCGGGCCTGGAGCTCTGACGGAGGGGCTAAGGCAGCTCCACACCCCCTGACCCTTTGCTCTTCCCTCGGTCACAGTTCCAATAGGTATTGAGCTGAAGCGATAGCAATGTTAGATATTGCCGGTTCCACCTTACTTGTTATTATTCTTTAAATATTTGTACTCATTTATTTGAGAAGGAGAGATGAAGGAGGGAGAGAGAGGGAACCCTTCTCCTGGTTCACTTCCCAAGATGAGTGCAGTGGCCCTTGACTGCGGCTGAAGCTGGGAGCTGGGGACTCCAAGCCAGGGCTCCCATTGGAGGAGGCAGGAAGTCAGTCAGTTTAGGCATCGCTGCTGCCTCCCGGGACGCACATTAGAAGGAAGCTGGAGTCAGGAGTGGAGCAGGGAGTGAGACCCAGACACTCTGATATGGGATGCGGGCATCCTACCTTGTGTCTGAACAGCTGGGCGAAATGCCTGTCCCCAAGGGGAGGGTGTAACAGCAGATACTGGCTGACTTCAGATGGCAGGAAAGTCTGTGACTGCTCGGTTGCTAGTTTGGGACAGAACAGGACAGAAAGGCCTTGCTTCTAAAAGGATCGATGCACCCTGATTCGGCTTCTGCCTTAGCATCTGTCTTAGTTCTTGAGACTGCAATAGGGTTTTCTCTAATGGTAAATGCAAAGCAGGCTTGCCATTCTGAGCACTGAGAATGCTAAAGACCAAACTTGCATGCGTGGGCGTAGGTCAACAGTGCTAAGCCTTTGAAGCCAGTTTTAGCTTACCAGCTGTGTGACCTTAGCTAAGCTCCTTAGACCCTCTGTGCATTAGTTTCCTTGACTGTACAATTAGAACATATTTCCTATAGGTTTTGATGAGGCTGAGTGAGTATTTGTGGAGTCCCTACAACTTGTCACACAACAAGTACTGTATTCGTGTGTGCTGAATAACATAAAAATTACATAGCAACTGCGTGGTAGAACAAGTGATGGCCTTATCACTAAAGACCGAAATGGCTGGAAACAGACTGTTTGCCTCTTTGTGGTATGCACCCACTTGTGAATCAGATGCACCATTTGCCACCAAGAGCATGCGCTACAGGAAACTGGTTCCAGTGCCAGTCAGAGCAGACACAAGGGCCCAGGGAGCTTCCGTGGGGGGTGTGGAGAGGCGAGGCACCTGCTGGGCCGTGGCAGCTGAAGGCAATGTTTCTCATTCCCCAAGGCGGGTTCTGTTTCGCTCCTCCACCTGAGTCATGGCTGAAACGGAATGAGCGGCTGAGTAACACCTGACCCTTCCCGCGCACTTGGAACTGTACACACTCGATCATGTCTCGCAAACCCACACAGGAGCCTGGTCTTGGCGATGACCTATGCCAATGAGAGTAATGTTATTAGGAGGTTTCATCTTCAAAGACAGTAATTACATCATGGCCATTTCTTTCCCTATTAGATTATGGCTAGCTGCCTCGTGAAAAAAAAAAAAAAAAAAAAAAAAAAAAAAAAAAAAAAAACTCTGTAGTTACTGTAGGTCCTAGTTAATGTGTTCCCCGGATCTCAGCCATTCCCCTCCACCCCCATTAGTGCGCTACGGAGGTGGAATCACCGTGAAACCGAGCTATCTCCAGCTGCGAAGTCCGGGCACTGGGGGCGGTTACCCCTCCGTGAGGGCTGCGCTCCTTTGCGGCTGCTGCTTCCTCTCTGAGCCAACAGCTGAGCTTGGCCTGGAGGATCCGTAACAGTCAGCTTGTTCCTCCCTCTCATTCCCCCGTGGGCCTTTTTCCTTTAAAACCACCATGATTGCACTTAAGCCCGATGAGGAGCCGAGCGTCTCCCGCCCGCAGGATAGGAAGTGTAGCAACCGAGCTGCGAAGGTCGAGACTCGGAACCAGTGCCCGCGGTAGTATTTCCAAGCTTGGAAAAGGCTCAGCTCTGAGATAACACCCACGGCTCGGACATCCTTGGGTGAGGGGTGCTGCTCTCTCGATGGTAAACAAGCCAAATGAGGCAAGACCGCAAGCAGCGGAGTGCGACTCTCCGTGTTGTGTGCCTGTGAGGTGTGGGGGTTTGCTTAGGTGCTGCAACAGAGCCCCCCCGGATGCGTGGTGTTTGACATTGGTTAATTAATCACCGATACGTCACAGCAGCGTGACATATAGTAGGAAGCAACATGCTATATCGCAAACAACAGGGACCTTGGAGTCCAACTTGGTTTTAAAGTCCAGTTCAGCTGTTCCTAATTGTGCAAACTGTGCAAGTTATCTAATCTCCAGACCTGAATTTCCTCTTCTGTGACCTTGTCTCTACTCCCAGCAAGGATTACACGAATAATCCACCTCCTAAGAGTTTCAGAGCCCTTTGAACGTGGGCCCTGCTAGCTCAGAGGTTTTTGTGCCCCCAAGGAGAAGTGATTGTACCCAAGTGACATAGTGATCTTCCTACTGAATTTGGATGTTGGCACAGCCACCCGGCCGGCTGTTCCTGGCCTCAGGAGTCACGAGTAGTGAGTAAACGGGCAAGCGTGGATGACAGCCACAGAAGTCCTTGTCAGCCGCAGTGGTAGACAGAAAGTATCATAGGAGAGTTAGGGTCACTGTTGTCCAACAAGGATTCAGAGAAATGCAGATGGAGGATACTCAGGGCTTCCCTGGAGGCCCATCCCTGACTACCACGGCCGTAGTGTAGCATGGGTTAATGGAAAGTCCTAGCAACACTCTGCAGCTCTGCCCAGGGCTCAGCCCCACTGGGAAGGTGAGTTAAGGTTACTACTGGAGGCAAAGAGCCCTGGACAGCTCTGCAGTAGGCTGAAGGAAAAAGGAGGCAAAATGGGGTAGGGGCTACGTTACACAGGTACTGGTTCACTGCCTCTCCTCTTCCAGCCGTTTCTCGGCTTTGATAATGGGGCAAGACTGTAAAATCTCCCTTTTCCAGTCCGTAACATGCTTGCTCCTTCCTCAGCTACTCTTCCTCTGGAACAGTAGTCCTTAAACCGCCCATCGCGTTGCTCAGTAGTTGCTGTTTCCTGCCTGCACCCTGGCTGGGGCAGGTGTGTAGTAGTTCCAGAAGACAGATCTCTGCTGTTTGAGCACGCACACACACACACACACACGCACATGCACATGCACACACACCCACACACCCACTTCCATTCAGTGGCATCCATACAGTGCTGTGCTGCTTGCCAGTGGGCTGCTGGGAACTGGAGGCATACACTGGGATCGCAATTAATGAAACTGTCACCTGCAAGCAATTCCTTGGAATCCCAACAACTGCTTGACTGTTAAGGGTGCAAGGCTGAGTACACACAGCGGGGTAGGGTGGGGAGTTTGTCAGTATTTATAGACAGAAAGTGCCAAGCTCAGGTCTTTTCTAGCCTAGGTCTGAGAACCGATTGTCTATTCCAGTCCTGGAAGAATTATTTCTGTGGCTACTGAAAATAAGATGGAACATTTAGGGGCTGGCACTGTGGTGTACTGGGTTAAAGCGGCCATCTGTGGTGCTGGCATCGCATGTGGACAAAGGTTTGAGTCCCAGCTGGTTGACTTCTGATCCAGCTCCCTGCTAATGCACCTGGGAAAGCAGTGGAAGATGCCCAAGTGGTTGGGCTGCTAACACCCACATGGGAGGCCCTGATGAAGCTCCTGGCTTTTGGCTTCCAGCTGGCTCAGCCCTGGCCATTGCAGCCATTTCAGGAGTGAACCAGCAGATGGAAAACTTTCTCTCTCTGCAACTTTGACTTTCAACTAAAAATGATTTTTTAAAAATAAGATGCAACGTTAAAAGTTTAAATGTATTTCCACTTTATTTTGAAAGGCAGAGGGACAGAGACAGAGATCTTGCATCCCTGGTTCACTTCCTGATGCTCACAGCAGCCGAGCCGGGCCAGGTCCCAGCCAGGAACTCGGAACTCCATCTGCCTGTCATGTGGTTGGCAGACACCCAAGTACTTGAGCCATCGGCTGCCTTCCAGGGTACACAGTAGCAAGAAGTTGGAATTGAAGAAGTGGAGCCAGGACTTGAATCCAGGCACTTTGATAAGGAATATTGGTGACCTAAGCAGCATATTTTTTTCATTTTTAACTTACTTTTTAACGGGTTCAGTGTGATTTGTAGATACAAGCCTAATACATAATGATATTCCCTTACCCTCTCCCTCTCTCCCTCCCACCCACACCCTCCTTGCTTCTACCTTTCTTTTTCTTTAGTTTTTGAGATAACATTTTAGATTTACATTTCAGCAAAAAAACTCAATACTTCACTGAATAAGAACCCAAGCAACATCTTTTTTTTTTTTTTTTTTTTTTTTTTTTTTTTTTTTTTGACAGGCAGAGTGGATAGTGAGAGAGAGAGACAGAGAGAAAGGTCTTCCTTTGCTGTTGGTTCACCCTCCAATGGCCACCATGGCTGGTGCCCTGCGACCGGCACACCACGCTGATTCAAAGACAGGAGCCAGGTGCTTCTCCTGGTCTCCCATGGGGTGCAGGGCCCAAGCACTTGGGCCATCCTCCACTGCCTTCCCGGGCCACAGCAGAGAGCTGGCCTGGAAGAGGGGCAACCGGGACAGAATCCGGCGCCCTGACCGGGACTAGAACCCCGTGTGCCGGCGCTGCAAGGTGGAGGATCAGCCTATCGAGCCGCGGCACCAGCCCCAAGCAACATCTTAACAGCTGTACTAAATGTCTGATCCTATAAAATATTTTAATTGTATGGGTTGTTGAGTTATAATAAACTCAGTGTTGGTAAGTTTCTGATATTAATATCAGGACATTGGGGAAGAATGGGATTTTGAACCTTGGAGTATTTGGTTGCATTCCTATTACACTGCCGTCTTGGAGCCAGTGCTGTGGCGGAGCTGGTAAAGCTTCCATCTGCAGTGCTGACATCCCAGATGGACACCAGTTTGAGTCCCGGCTGCTCCACTTCTGATTGCGCTCCCTGCTAATGAGACTGGGAAAGCAGTAGAAGATGGCCCAAGTCCTTGGGTCCCTGCACTCATGTGGGAGACACAGATGAAGCTCCTAGCTCCTGGCTCCTGGCCTTGGCTTGGCCCAGCCCTGACCATTGTAACCATTAGGGGAGTGAATCAGCAGATGATCTCTCTCTCGTGTGTGTCTCTCTCTGTCTCTCCTTCTCTGTAATTTTTTTTTTTAATTTGACAGGTAGAGTTAGACAGTGTGAGAGAGAGAGAGTCAGAGAGAAAGGTCTTCTTTCTGTTGGTTCACTCCCCAAATGGCTGCTATGGCTGGAGCTATGCAGATCCGAAGCCAGGAGTCTGGTGCTACCTCTTGGTCTCCCATGCGGATGCAGGGGCCCGAGCACTTGGGCCATCCTCCACTGCCTTCCTGTGCCACAGCAGAGAGCTGGACTGGAAGAGGAGCAACCAAGACTAGAACCCGGCACCCATATGGGATGCCGGCACCGCAGGCGGAGGATAAACCAAGTGAGCCACAGTGCCGGGCTCTCTGTAACTCTTTCAAATAAATAAATTTTTAAGAAGTCAACTGCAGTCTTGAGACCCCAATTTTCCTTCACTAGCAGAAGTCCCTGGGCCTCCCACATCTGAAGAAAGGAGGCTTCTTTAGCTTGAAAACCTGGGTTAACGTCACTTGGGGCAGGTGTCTCATTCTCCTGGAGACCCAACGTGGCCATCTGTTGTTTCCATGCACTCTCTACTAATGGTCAGTTCTTGTCATGCTCCGGGAACAGGCATAGACGATGATCTAGGGAGCAGTCACTTGCACACAAAATCAAATGCAAGACTTCGCACATCAGGGGAAACCTGGTGAATACGTATTAGATACTAGGGGTGTTAGACTGACTCTGACTAGGGGTCTTCTCCTCACATGTTTGCAGTTATTTATTTTTTTGTACCTTATATACTTTGAAGTTCTTGGGATAATGTTCAACTCTGATTTTTTGTGGATTATAATTCTTAAAACATAAGCACCTCCATCTTTGTTTTCTCTTAGTGATGTATAAAATAGAATTGAAACAACTAGTAATGCTGTGATATTTTATTTCTGGGATAGCTTTTGTACATTGTCCATTGCTTTGCTTCCACTCAAATAAGCCATCTGTCATAGTGGCTCACTGACATGTTGGAGTGATGTTATCATGTTTCTTGGTTTTTGTTTTGTTCTGTTCACTTCCTGTCTTTGATCCATTTTTTTGTTTTGATTTTATTCTTTTTTTAATCTAATAGTTCAGAACCAGCCCTCTACATTTTTCTGCGAGTTCATCTTGGCTTTCTTTTGTATATCTAAACATTTTCTATCCTTGAGAGCCAATCAGATGGTACAGGTGTCTCGTGTGTGGTATGCTAAAGGGTGCATGATATCACTGGTCTCAGGGTGACCAGGTGTGATCACCTCCTGAAGGTGAGTCTGTCAGATTCTCCACATTCTGCTTTCTACCCACTTCTTCCCCAACATCGTATCGTACGCTGGTGAGTTTTGCTGGCTGCGAAATACCATGGGGGGTCTCCAAAAGTTCCTGGAAGGTGAGTAGCATGAAAAAAGTAAACATGGAGCTCAGGATCTTTTTCACCAAAATAAACTTAAATTTACTTTACTTAAATAAACTTTAAATTTCCCTTTTTTTCTATCAACTTTTTGAAGTTTACTCCTATTCTATTTCTATAACTCCTTTTGCAGTTATTAGCCGGCAATTTACTGTAAGGAAGAGCTGTGCCACCTTCTTTTGTTTTATCTCCGTTAAGAGACGTTTTTAGTGTTATGTAGACCTGAATTGTTTTATTTCTTCTGTGTTCTGATCTGTTCTTGACAGTCTTCATTTTGAAGTTTAAACTACCCTGGGTTTGGCCAGTGAGAGTTCTTTCAAGATCCTGTGTCTTTTATATATATATATATATATATATATATATATGTGTGTGTGTGTGTGTGTGTGTATTTAGAAATATTTAAGTTAGTTTTTAAAGGATCTTGTGACTTTCAATGGTATCCGCCACTCTCGCAGCACATCTTGACTCTCTGGCACGGCTCTGCCTTATTTCTCTCTCTCTGTCTCTCTGTCCTGTATTCATCCATTTCCCTGGTGGAGTAGGGAACGAAGTTCAGAACCTCAAAAGTGGACATTGTGCGGGTTTCTTGATCCTTAATTGCTGTGATGCCCTTTCTGGGGAAACAACTCATAAACAAAGTGAAACTTGAATTTATGCTGATGATGCCCTAATTCTATCTTGTATATCGTGACTTTTTTTTTCTCCTGTCCACATTCCACCCATTCCCACAACAGGAACCCAGGTTGCTGACAATGTGTCTGCTTGGTTCTGCAACAAATTCAAACTCTTTGCTAATTTCCCACATCAAAATTACTGAGCCAAATTTAAGATTGGTTTGCACTTGGTTTTTTATCCTAAACTGTGTTTTGCTGAGGGTGTATTATGAGAGTGGTATGTTCTGATGTGATTTAGAATAATTGTTGGACTTGTGTGTAATTATATAGCAATGTGATATGCAGCCTAGATCTTTTGTTTCTGTTTGGACTTGAGTTTAGGGTTTTCCTCATTCTCATTCTCATTTTATTTCTTGAATACATAGAACATTCACATGGTTCAAAAGTTAAAACTTGATGTGAAAATATTCACTCAAAACTCTTAGTCTGCTTTCTATTCCTTTTAGCCCATAGATACCAATCCTGTCTACTCCCATAGATAACCAATTTTATATCAGGTATTCTTTCTATTTTATTTTGAAAAATAAACCTGTGTATTCTGGTTTCTCCTTTCTTACAGAAAAGAGGTCCTAAAATTTTTTGCACTATGCTTCTTCACTTACAAAGTGGTTTTCAGACTACTTTTTTATCAGCTCAGAGATTTTCATTTTTTGTACATGTTTCAAATTAAATTAAATATGACCTCAGTCTGACCTTAAATCTCACATCCTGTTTTGTGCTTTGTAATTTATCCTGTATTCTTGCACTATATTTGCTTTCTCACAGTTTTCAATGTTTTTTAAAGTATTTATTTGAAAGGCAGAGAGTTACAGAGAGAGAGAGAGAGAGATCTTCCAGGTTCTGGTTCACTCCTCAAATGGCTGCGATGTCTGGAGCTGGGCCAAGTGGAAGCCGAGAGCAGCAACTGCTTCTGGGTCTCCCATGTGGATTCAGGGACCCAAGGACTTGGGCCAGCTTCCACTGCTTTGCCAGGTGCATTAGCAGAGAGCTGGATCAGAAGCGGGACAGCCAGGGCTAGAACTGGCACCCATATGGGATGCCGGCTCTGCAGGTGGCAACTTTACCTGTTATGCCACGGTGTTACTGTTCCACAGTTTTCAATTTTTAAATTTAATTTGTTAAACATTTTTAAAATACAGTATACATACCAAGAAATACACATAAGTGTACAGATAAATGATTTGTCACCTGATCACACTCATAACCAGTACCCAAAATAAGACCAAAGCAGTACTTGTACCCTAGGGGTCCTCACTAATCCCCTCTCACCATTTTTTCTTCTTTTTCTTTCTTTCTTTTTTTTTTTTTGACAGGCAGAGTTAGACAGTGAGAGAGAGAGAGAGACAAAGAGAAAGGTCTTCATTTCTATTGGTTCACCCCTAAAATGGCTGCTAAAGCCGGCGTGCTGCACCGATCTGAAGCGAGGAGCCAGGTGCTTCCTCCTGGTCTCCATGTGGTTGCAGGGCCCAAAGACCTGGGCCATCCTCCACTGCCCTCCCATGCCACAGCAGAGAGCTGGACTGA
The DNA here is from genome assembly GCF_051225735.1 of Oryctolagus cuniculus. Lineage (NCBI taxonomy): Eukaryota > Metazoa > Chordata > Mammalia > Lagomorpha > Leporidae > Oryctolagus > Oryctolagus cuniculus. The sequence continues at coordinate 41,630,050 of NC_142878.1, forward strand.
AAGAGGAGCAACCGGGACTAGTACCTGGTGCCCCAGCTAGGACACCAGGGGTGCTGGTGCCACAGGCGGAGGATTAGCCAAATGAGCTGTGGTGCCAGCCCATTTTTTCTTTATACATGTAAAACAAGGGTATTTGTCATTTACACGGTATGATTCAATTAAACACTATTTATAATAATATACCAAATGATATAACATTCATATACTTTTTATTCTCTTAACCACAACAAATAAGAGAAAATGCGATAGTCATCATCGTGGATCTGGCTTATTTCACTTAACATAATGATCTCTAGCTGCATCCATTTTGCTGCAAATGTCAGGATGTCACTCTTTTTTATTGCTGAGTAGTGTTCCAACATGTGTATACACCACATTTTTTTAATCCAGTCATCAGTTGATGGACATCTAGGTTGATTCCATTTCTTAGCTATTGTGAATTGAGCTACTGTAAACATGGGTGTGCAGATAACTCTTTCATAGGCTGACTTAATTTCTTTTGTCTGTCTCCACAGTTGTGGGATAACTAGGTCTATATGCTAGATCTATTTTAGTTTTCTGAGGACTCTTCTTACAGTCTTCCATAATGGTCATATGAGTCTACACCAGTTATCCACCAACAGTGGATCAGGATACATTTTTCTCCACATCCTTGCCAGGATTTGTTGGTTTTAGATGATGGCCATTCCAACTGGGGAGAGGCGATACATCATGATAGTTTTTATTTACATTTCCCTGATGGCTACAGATCCTGAGCATTTTTCATGTGTTTGTTGGCCATTTGTATTTTGTCTTTTGAAAAATTTCTGTTCAAGGCTGGCGCCACGACTCACTAGGCTAATCCTCCGCCTTGTGGTGCCGGCACACCGGGTTCTAGTCCCGGTCGGGGCGCCAGATTCTGTCCCGGTTGCCCCTCTTCCAGGCCAGCTCTCTGCTGTGGCCAGGGAGTACAGTGGAGGATGGCCCAAGTGCTTGGGCCCTGCACCCCATGGGAGACCAGGAGAAGCACCTGGCTCCTGCCATTGGATCAGTGCGGTGCGCCGGCCGCAGCGCGCCGGCCGTGGCGGCCATGGAGGGTGAACCAATGGCAAAAAGGAAGACCTTTCGCTCTGTCTCTCTCTCTCACTGTCCACTCTGCCTGTCAAAAAAATAAAAAAAAATAAAAAAAGAAAAGAAAAATGTCTGTTCAGAGGTCAGCATTGTGTTGCTGTGGGTTGAGCCACTACCTGCAATGCCAGCATCCCTTACGGGTACCAAGATGGTCTGAGTGCATGGGCCCTTTTCACCCATGATGGAGACCCAAATGGAGTTCTACACTCCTGGCTTTGACCTGGCTTAGCCCTGGCTGTTGTGGCCATTTCAGGAATAAACCAGCAGGTGGAAGATCTCTCTCAGTCTCTCTAACCTTGCCATTCAAATTTCTCTTTTTTAAAAAAATGCCTGTTCATATCCTTTACTCATTTCTTTTTTTTTTTTTTTTAAGATTTTATGTACTTACTTGAAAGAGCTACAGAAAGACAGAGAGAGACAGAGAAAATCTTCCATATGCTGGTTCACTCCCCAGATGGCTGCAATGGCCAGAACTGGACCAGGCCAAAGCCAGCAGCTTCCTCCAGCTCTCCCATAGAGGCGAAGGGGCCCAACCACTTGGGCCATCCTCTGCTGCCCTCCCATGTGCATTAGCAGGGAGCCAGATTGGAAGCAGAGCAGCCAGGACACAAATTGGTGCCCACATGAGATGCCTGACTTGTTACACCACAATGCTGGCCCTTCCTTTGTCCATTTCTTAACTGGATTGCTTGTTCTGTTGTTCGGTTTCTTGAGCTCCTTATATATTTGGATATAAACTCTTCAATGGATGTATTGTTTACAAATATTTTCTTCTATTCTGTTGATTGCCTCTTCACTTTGTTAATGGTTTTCTTTGCTGTGCAGAAGCTTCTTATCTTGATGTAATCCTACTTCTGTGGTCTTAGCCAAGAAGTGTTGCCTAGACCCCAAGATCTTTCTTAGTTTCTTCTATGTTTTCCTATAGTATTTTGATTGTTTCAAGTCTTAGATTCAGATCCTTGATCCTTAGTGACTTTCATATAAGTGTAAAGTAGGGGTTTGTTTTGAATGTCTGCATGTGGAAATCCTATATTCCCAACGCTATTGAAGAGACTTCCTTTCTTCTGGGACTGATTTTACTTCCTTGTCAAATGTTAGTTGGTTGCAGATGCATATATTAATTTCTGGGTTTCCATTCTGTTTCTTTAGTCTACATGTCTCTTCTGTGCTAGCACCAGGCTGTTTTGATTATGACACTTCTGAAGTATATCTTGAAATCTGGTATTGTGAGGCCTCCAGCTTAGGTTTTTTTTTTTTTTTGGACAGGCAGAGTTAGTGAGAGAGAGAGACAGAGAGAAAGGTCTTTCTTCCTTTGGTTCACCCCCCAAATGGCTGCTATGGCCGGCGTACTGCGCCGATCCAAAGCCAGGAGCCAGGTGCTTCCTCCTGGTCTCCCATGCGGGTACAGGGCCCAAGCACTTGGGCCATCCTCCACTGTACTCCCGGGCCACAGCAGAGAGTTGGCCTGGAAGAGGAGCAACTGGGACAGAACCGGTGCCCCAACCGGGACTAGAACCTGGAGTGCTGGCGCTGTGGGCAGAGGATTAGCCTAGTGAGCCATGGCGCCAGCCTCCAGCTTAGTTTTTATCATTTAAGAATGCATTGGCTAGTCACGATCTCTTGTGTTTCCATATACATTTTAGTTGGATTTTTTTTCTAGGTCTGTGAAGAATGTCCTTGGTATTTTTTTTTGGGGGGGGGGGTCATATTGAATCTGTAAACTTCTCTGGGTAGTATGGACATTTTGATGACATTAATTCTTCTAATTCATGAACATGGAAAATGTTTCCTTGTGTGTATTCTATTTCTTTCATAAATGTTTCATAATTTTCATTGTAGAGATCTTTTATATCATCAGTTAAATTTATCTCAAAGTATTTAAATATTTTTGTAGTTATTGTCGATAGGACTGATCTTACAAGGTCTTTCTCAGCAGAGCTGAGAAAATTAATGCTATATTTCCTCTACTAGTTTAGACATTCTGTTTTTTCTATGTCTTTTGTATGTTATCTTAAAAGTTACAAAAGCAAAGTTTGCAGTTAACTAGCAATTCTTCCATTGTTCCAGAAAATACAATGTAGTTGGAATACAATGGTACTTCCCAAAGTTTGTAGAGGGTTGAGTGGTGTTTTGCCTGGGGTTAAGTGCTGGTTAGGATGTCTGTGTCTCACATCCAAGTGTCTGCCTTCCATCCCTGACCCAGCTCTGATTCCAGCTTCCTGCTAGTGTAGACCCTGGGAGAAAGTAGTGCTAGTTGACAGTATTTGGGTTTCTGTCAGCTACATGTGTTACTGGTGGATGGCAGGATTCTTGTCTTTGTGCAGGAAAGAATTCAGGCGTGAGACAGAGTAATGGAAAGTAAAATAGCAAGGTTTCTTTATTAGGGCAGGGACATCCATAAGAACGGATGAGCACCTCTCCAGATATAACCTGAGAGAGAGTGCCCAGTCGCTTGGACTAGGGGAGAGCGGGGTTACATGGTTGAGCAGAGAGATCACACCTGGGCAGGCCAGGTGGGCGGCTCAGCAGAGAGGCTGAGTGCACAGTCCGGTTGAGGCCAGGAGTTTTTAAGGGGATGGGTCTTTGTCTTCACACATCTCCTCCTGAAACAGGATTTTATGGATGTAAATATTAAGAAGCTCCTATCTGAGTTTTCCCCTGAAGGTATCAGACAGGAGGAAGCCTAGCTGGCACTGTCCTAACCCAGGATCTGGAGCAGGGTATTTGAAATGCAGATACTGGGCTGCATCTGGGAGATTGTGAAAGATTGTCAGGCAGAAGGGGTGGGGACCCCCACCTGGCAGGTTATCAGGTAGGAGGGGGCAAGGCAGGATGCGAATACTGGACTGCCCCTGAAACATTATCGGGATGACTTTGAGATGCAGATGCATATGCTGGACATAGATGTCTTTTCTTTAGGCCTTTGTCACACACACATAAGCTCATATCTGACTTCCTACCTAACACATGGATTGAGTCCCTGGTTCCAAAATCTTGCCTGGCCCCACCTCAGGCAGCTGTAGGCCTTTGGGAAGTAAAGCAGTTGATGGGAGCTTGCGCTCTCTCTCTCTCTTTCTCTCTCTCTCTCTCTCTCTTCTGTGTTGTGTGTGTGTGTGTGTCTCAAATGAGGGAAAACTTTTTTTGTAAGTATGGGAAAAGTGAATTACAGTGAGCTTATTTTAGGGCAAGCAATTTCTTCCCCATAATACATGAAAAACGTCTATTATGAAGAAACTATGTGCCGGCACCATGGCTCAATAGGCTAATCCTCCACCTGCGGCGACGGCACACCGGGTTATAGTCCCGGTCGGGGAGCTGGATTCTGTCCTGGTCACTCCTCTTCCAGTCCAGCTCTCTGCTGTGGCCTGGGAGTACAGTGGAGGATGGCCCAAGTGCTTAGGCCCTGCACCCGCATGGGAGACCAGGAAGAAGCGCCTGGCTCCTGGCTTTGGATCAGTGCGGTGCGCCTGCTGCAGCGGCCATTGGGGGGGTAAACCAACAGAAGGAAGACCTTTCTCTCTGTCTCTCACTGTCTAACTCTGCCTGTCAAAAAAATAAAAAAAAGAAACTATGCATGGTTCTCAAAATTGTTTTTGCACCAAAATAAACTTGTACTTCTAACCCCACTTTCCATGAATTATTTGAAATGCCTTCATACTTTAACTGCACATTTTTCTCTACTGATTTATGTGCCATTGTCATCTATTTTATTTCAATGTTTCAAGGTCATGAGATCTATTTTACGTATTGAATATTTATACAGATGCACGCACCAATCCTTTTCACATCCCATATCTTCCTTCTGGAATCAATTTTTACTTGTACCTGAGGAATGTCTGTC